>NC_142081.1:173593393-173931726 GCF_054644295.1 Miniopterus natalensis
ACGGATGAAACAGGTGGATCCTGGCAGCAGGAAGACTAGACTAGCAGATACCTCGAGCATTGAGAGTAACTTCCAGATACATCCCCGTGCTGGCCAGGCCCCTCGTTCAAGTCACGTTTTTTCACGCGCTGTTTAATTGCGGTTGGCTTTGGTGAAAATCACGTCCGGGACCTTTTCCAGTGAGAACAGCAGAGAGGCCGGGCTGTGGAGCTTTCCTGTTTACCCCGCTGCCTTTTGAAGCCCGGTCAGAAAGGCCATGTGAAATTAGGCTCTTCCTCCAGGACGCTTCCGCGTCCTTCAGGTTGGGTGCACTGCCGGGAACCAGCCTTTACCAGGGTCTGCTCGAAGATTCTTGTGGAATTACTATCTCAACTGTTTAGAAAACATTCCCTGCACTTGATTTTGATTTGCAGAGTGTGACAGATGTCATCTTATTGGATACAGACACGTATGGTTTAAAAAATATGACTGACAGTAGCTTTAAAAATATGTTATACTTTAGTGGTTCTTTGGTGTACCGAGGAATTGTGCCCACACATGCATTCTCTTGTTAAGAATTGAGATCTGCCCTGGCTGGTGTTGCTCAGCGGATAGTGTGTCGTCCTTTGCACTGAAGGGTCACAGGTTCGTTCCCTGCCCTGGTCAGGGTGCTTGCAGGAGGCAACCAATTGCTGTGGCTCTCTCACATCGATGTCTCTCTCTCTCTCTCTCCCCCGCCCGTCCCTCCTCTCCACTTTTTCTAAAAAAAAAAAAAAAAAAAAAAGTCAATGGAAAAATAACTGCTCCCTTCCTCTCCCCGCTCCTTCCTCATTCTGTTACAGGTAATCTGACAACCACAATTTAAGAACTACTGCTTTCCCTGGGTAATAACCTTGACCTCCTAAAAAAATATTGCTTATAGAAATTACTTGCTATGTTAAAGTTTTTTAAAATTTATGTAAAAATTTTAACTTCAAGAGCTATAGATTGTTGCCATTCTGCAGATGTATTTGTTGATATTACATAGCCAGGCTTTTATTACTTTATGCTCCTAGGACAGGGATTCCCAACCCTGGCTATGTATCACGTCACATAAGAAGCTTTTAGAAGAAAAATTTAAAACATCGCAAAATATTAACACCCAAAGAGTAAGGAGAAAAGAATGTATTTTAATATATTTATACCCAAAATACCTACTCTTCAGGTTTAACAGATATTAGAATTTAGTCATAGTTGGTTGGGATTCTTTTGTCATAAAACCTTAAAAGATCTCTAACCACCCGTCTCTTTCCTCTCCCTTCCTCCCAGAACTCGCCATTTTCCCGGCGTTGGTATGATGTTTCCTGTGCATGTCTTCATACTTCATAGTTATGAGTCCATAAGCAGTATATCAACGTGTATGTTTAAAAATGCAGCCGTTTGCAGCTTTTTTCACTCAGCATTTGTGTTTGAGATTGTGTTGGCACACACAGCTCTAGCTTACCCGTTCTGACTGCTCGCTAGCCGTAGTCTTCAGCTTACCGATGGCTTAGTTATGCATTACCTTCGTTAGGGGCAGTTGGATAGTTTCCATAATGTTCTCTCTGGAAACAGTGCCGCAGTGAATGTCCCTGCTGCTGTCGTCTTTACACACGTGCTTTCATTTCTCCAGGATGTAGCCCTGGAAGTGGGAGTGCTGCTCTTAGGATGTGCCCGTCCGCAGCTCTGTTAGGTAGTGTCCAATTGCTCCCCAAGTGGTTGCACCAGTCAGAGCTTTATATTTTTATTTTTTATCCCCACTCGAGGATATTTTTTCCATTGCTTTTCAGAGAGAGTGGAAGGGAGAGAGAGAGAGAGACATCGATGTGAGAGAGACACATCGGTTGGTTGCCTGCCACACTCCCCCTGACTGGCCCACGACGAGCCTGCAACTGAGGTCCGTGCCCTTGGCTGGAATCGGACCTGGGACCCTTCAGTCCACAGGCCTGCGCTCTGTAACCACTGGGCCCAAACCGGCCAGGGCCAGTCAGAACTTTTTTGATAGGAAGCTTCCAGGACCCCAGTGTTGGAGCTTCTGAGTGTACATAGGGGTAGGTGTGGGTCGGTCTGGGCGGATTTCAGGCACCTGCATTTTTTTTTAATTACTGCAGTTTATTCTGATGAGTAGCCAAGGTTGGGAGACCACTGCTCGCTCTGGCGATGAACCCCGTGAGGCCAGGGGCTGTGCTGGTCTTACCGTCGGTTCCCCAGCGTTCAGCACAGGGCCTGGCGCATGTGGTGGGCGCTCAGTAAATAATCCTGGGGTGAGTGAATGGAGAGGTGTAGCTCGTAGGTGGAAGGCCTGCCTGGAGGCCAAGCAGTGCGCAGGAATCTCCCGGGGACCTTGTTAACATGCAGATTCTGGTTCAGCAGGCCTGGAGCGAGATTGAGCGTTCAGCGGCGTCTCTGGTGAGCACATGCTCCTGGGCTGGGGAGCGTGCTTACGGCAGCCCGGCCCTAGGAGACCAGAGGGAGACAGGCTCCTTCCTGCGGCCCTAGAGAGGGGGCTGGGTTTGGGGTCTCACTGGGTGAGGCTCGGGTCTGGCCCCGCATCTCGGCAGCACGCAGGCAGACGGTGAAGTGTCGCCCTCGGCTCCTCCCGGGGAACCCAAGGAGATCCTGCCCACGGCAGCGTGTGAGCGCTCTGGTGCCTCGTGCACGTTCCTTTCACACCTATTCTCATTCTTCCTGTGAATCCATATTTTTCTTCAGTTTTCTTCAGGGGGCATTTGGGGTGGAGAGGGATGGGGGAAGGACAGTGGGCAAGAGCAGAGGCAAAACACCGTGTTTCTGTGGTGAGGCCCACAGCTCTCTCCCAGTCAGCTCTGCCCTGGTGCAGGTCACAGGATAGTAGGGAGATGCTCTTAACTTATTCCCCAAGTCAGACACTTAAAAAAAAAATGTTTTTATTGATTTTTTTTTTTTTTGATTTTTTTTTTTTTTAGAGAGAGAAACGTCAATTGGCTGCCTCCTACATGCACCCTAACAGGATCGAGCCCATAACCCAGGCACGTGCCCTGACTGGGAATTGAACCGCGATCTCCTGGATCATAGGTCGATGCTCAGCCTCTGAGCCACGCCGCCTGGGCAACACTGCCTTTTAAATGCAGGGTTTCATTCAGGGTATTTCTGTAACTGTGGTCCTGTCTCACCCATTTGAGAGAGGCATTATAGTGTGCAGAGAGGAGGGCAGATAAATAAAATAAATAAAAATAAAGTGATATTCAGGACTAGTGTGTATGGTATGCCGGGTGTGTGTGGGGGGCACCTGTTATTACCAAGTGTCTCTTGGAAATAGAGACACTTTGGGGAAGTGTCTCTGGAGAAGAACCGTGGAAATGGATCTAGTTCCAAGAGCAGCAGGCGATTCTCAAATGTCATTTTGTTGTTCTTCCTGGTTTTCGTTATATCTGTGAACCACCTGAATTTACTTACTTAGTAGTTTTCCTTAAATTTGCTCATTTCCTATTAATTTGGCCTCATACCATGCTAAGACATCTGTGAAGTAATGGGTTTGATGAGCTGGTTAAATGCTTTTCGAATACATATAAAAAACACAGTTACTTAAAAACATTCCTACTTGTGCTACCCGAGATTATCTCACCTCTCTCTGGACTCGTGGTGTGGAGTTTGGGAGGCACTGGCTCAGATAAGAGGTTCGTTATGGTGGTTCACATAACTGGCTATTGGAGGAGCACCGTTAAACTGGTTTGCAGATTATGGGCTGGTGAGTTTCCTTGGGAGGCAGGTTGGCTGTGGGTGAGATCTGGCTGGAGTCCACACTGCTGTTGGTTGTGAGAACTTGCCATTATTTACCCTCTTATAGACTGTTTCTCATCCATAGCCTGTGGGTGATCAGAGAACTTAACCCCCCTGGGGCATTGCAGGACTTAAATGGAATCATTTCTGTCTAGTGCTCAGCCCAGTGCCTGGCCATTTGATTACTGTTTTATCCCAGAGCCCCTCTTTTCCTCACCAGCAAAGGAGTTCAAATGATGTAGTTGGAATGAACCCTGAACTAGGGACCCGCGGTCCCGAGTCCAGTCCTGACCCTGACACCTTGTGGCTTTCAGGACACTGGGCAGGTGACTTAGGCCTCTCTGAGTCTATGAGATGTTAAGAACCATCCTGCTGGTGTGCAGTGCTGAGGAGGAGATGAGCGAGCGCGTTGTAATCCAGCTTCCAATCAAGACGAGACCAGGAAGGGAAAGTGCCCGTAGCGGACAAAAGGAGGAAGAAGCTGCGATTTCCGACTGAGATGTCTTGGAAGACGCAGTGCTGATGGTGTGTAACAGAGCTTCTGTATGCATCAGTCAGGATACCATGTTTTTCCTTTTCCTGATAATGAGGGCACATCATATAATAAACAAATTTTAGTCTAATAGGCATATAACATATCCTTTTGTTTCATTTTGTACATTACAGTTAGGCATTTCTGACTGAAAAATATACAAAGTAGCTAAGCTCAGTTTATTTTTATTTTTTCAGTTACAGTTTACATGCAGTATTATTTTGTATTGGTTTCAGGTGTGCAGCATAGTGGTTAGACAATCATATACTTATCCCCTGATATTTTCAGTATCCACCTGGCACCATACATAGTTATTACAATATTATTGACTATATTCCCTATGCTGTGCTTTACATCCCTGGGACTATTTTGTAATTGCCAATTTGTACTTCTCAGTCCCTTCCCCTCTTTTATACAGTCCTCCAACCCCCCTTCCCTCTGGCAGCTATCAGTCTTTTCTTTGTGTCTGTGAGTCTGTTTCAGGTTTGTTTGTTTGTTTGTTCATATTCTTCTTTAGATTCCACATATACGTGAAATCTTTTGGTGTTTGTCTTTCTCTCACTGACTTATTTTACTTAGCACAATACCCTCTAGGTCCATCTTTGCTGTTGCAAATCAGTTTTTGTGTTTTTTTAAATAAAAATGTAAAGTTTTTGAAAAGGTAATATGAGTTCACATGGTAGAAATTTAAAATTGTGCAAAGGATATAAGTTGAAAATACGCCCACCATCCATTTCTTGTCTCCGGCATCGATCAATATCTGCAGTGTCGTCTTCCACTCAGAGGCGTCTTACGCATATACAGCATATTTGTTTATATTTCTCTACCAGTTTTTGAAAACACAAATAATACTTAGAGCATATACTCCTGTCCGGATCTGCCCTTGCTCTTTGTGTCTTGGAGGTGGGTCTGTGCCAGCAGGTGGAGAGATTCCACATTCATTTTTTATGGCCGCGGAGTATCCAGTTGCTTGAGTGTATCGAATTCACTTACCCGTCCCCCACTAACGGGCACCACGGTAGTTTCCAGCCCTGGGTTTTTACTTAACCATCCCCCACTAACGGGCACCGCGATGGTTTCCAGCCCTGGGTTTTTACCATGGGGGCGATAGGGAACAACTTTGGCCACACATCATTTCACGTGCGTGGGAGGATGGCTGCCGGCCGACTTCCTGGAAGTGGATTTCCGTTTCTCGTGGTGGTGGGTTTGCCCAGCCGCCCTCCCCCAGCGGTCCGTGTGACGCTTGTTGCCCACAGCCTTGCCGAAACATGGGGGAAATGGTGGCTCCGTGTATATTTAGGTTGCATTTCTCTTCCGAGGAGTGAGTTTGAGCAGCCCTTTACACATGTAAGAGAACAAGCTC
The DNA here is from genome assembly GCF_054644295.1 of Miniopterus natalensis. Classification (NCBI taxonomy): domain Eukaryota; kingdom Metazoa; phylum Chordata; class Mammalia; order Chiroptera; family Miniopteridae; genus Miniopterus; species Miniopterus natalensis. Next base: position 173,599,045 of record NC_142081.1, read on the forward strand.
GATTTCATTTAACTGCTTTGCTGTTGGCAATTATTTTCAAAGTCTGTAGGGAAGGACCCGTTTTATTTTTATTTTCAATCTGTTGTAGACTGATATTTCTGTAAACTACAATAAAAAAGCATTATGAGCAAAGTGGAATAAAAACCCCAAAGATACATAAAACACAAACCCCAATTTTTTTATTACTAATCTCGGCAGATACAGAATAACTCATTCATTATACATGTTTTCAGTTTCTGAACTTAGCTCACGGTGGAGCATTAACACTGAGTGATACTGGCTCTGAAGAACTTGCTCCATCTCTTTTCCCTCTTTGCCACACGGTTTGGGGACGGGAGCAGAGAGCACGGAATTTTACACTTCATATTTCGCAGTCAGTACACGACAGGATGTTTTTGTTACGTTAGAGTAAAAGATCGCTGATGGTGCGGTACCGATGCAGAGGGCTTGGTTCCCAAGGGCAGGGATGCCACGTCAACACATTTAGGCGGTTCTCCCACGCTGTGAGGCGGGGACACTGACATCCCGGTTTTTCACTGACGAAGACCTTGAGCTTGAACTAAAGGGGGTTGAGGGGGGAATGCTCAAAATCGCCCCCTTAGTCCACTTTGCAGAGTTGGCCTCTGATCTGGGGCTTCGCCAGGATCTAATACCACCTGTGCTGCTTTTCTGGGAAGTGATAGGAAGGGTACTTCTGAGTAAAAGAGGTGCTCGTGAGACCCAAAATCAAGGGGGCGTCCTGTCACGGTGGCTTCGCAGAACATTGGATTGGGAATGGGGCTCTTGCTTGTAGCTCACCGAGTTCAGTGGCTGACCATGACTGTTTCCTTCTGCTCCACCTTCAGCTGGAAGACAGGCCCAGTGTTGTTTGTACTGCTTCTGGGTTGACATTTTATCTGTGCTCGAGAACCTTTTGTGCCGCCTCTAGACACGTGGAGAGTCGTTTTATGAGCCAGCGTCCGGCTGCTCTTCACTGTCCCATCCTTGACGACTTGGGATCACTGTGTACCCCAGGGTCATCTGTCTTCATTAGCAGATGGTTTTGCTTCTATGTTACGATCATTAAATGAAGTCGTGTCGAGATCTTTTTCAGTTATTTCTCCCCACCCACTGTCATGTAAGGCATGGAAAGGACATGTTCTCATGGCGCAGAATGAAAATGCTCTTTAACTGCCTTCTTGTGGAGGACTGGCTCCCCGGGAAAGCTGGAGAAGGGGGGGGGGCGGTGAGCGCTGTGGAAGCGGGACGTGGCCTGTAGTATAGTGGTGGTAAGATTGCGGGCTCACAGCCGACCCCTGCTTTGTACCAACACTTGACCTTGGCAAGTTACGTGACCTCCATTAACCTTCTTACCCTCACCTGTGAGATGGAGACGGCGCGTCCCTGTTAGTAATCTGTCTGGAGGGAGCGTGTTGCTCACTTTGGTCAGTGGGGCGGGGGGCTTGTCCACTGTCTGAGCAGGACAGGCATTCGTAGCCGCTTCGTGTGGCATGCCCGGTGGTTCGCTGATGTGTGCCAGCCGGCAGCCCAAGAGGACATGCTCAGAAACAGCGCTGGCGCTCTGCCCAGGCCCTGCATCAGCAGCTGAGGAATTACTAAAAATATGAATGAAAAGATCATCTTCCCTGGCCTGCGGTCAGGAGCTCAGACTCTGGAATAGAATAGCCTAGGTTTGAGACCTGGCGCTGCCTTTAGGGACTGAGTGAGCTTTGGCAGGTTTCCTCCATTTCTTCGTGAGTAGAATGGGGATAACAAGTGTAATCGGCCTTGGGTTAGTGGACAAGATTAAATGAATGTATAGACTCGAAGTTCTCTTGAACCAGTAGCACATACTATTTACCCTTCCTGTTTCCCAAGCTCATTCAGTCAGCAAATATATTAAGTACCTTTTATAGGCCAGGTGCTCTGTTAGGTCCTGGCAAACCAGTCAGATGGAATCCCGGTCCTCATCAAGCTTTGGTTTAGTGTAGGGTTGGCTAGCTTTTTTGCTAAATGGCTAGATTATAAAAATTTTAGGCTCTTTGGGCCACAGCATCTCTGTTGCAACTATTCATTTCTGCTATTCTATTGTGAAAGTAGCTATAATAAGTAAATGAATGGTAGTGGCTGTGTTCCAATAAATCTTTATTTACAAAAACAGTTGGTGGGCCAGATTTGACCCATGGGCTCATTTGCCAGCCTGTGGGCCAGTGGGAAGACAGATGTTGAATAATTGCAAATAAGTATGGTGTTAAAAATTATGATAAGTGCTATGAAGCTACCTATAGGGTTCTGTGAGAGGAAAGGGTCAAGGAAGGTAGCTTTGAAGAAGTGACACTGAAACCAAATGATGAGGAGGAGAGAGTCAAAGGAGGAGAGGAGAGGAGAGGAGGGAAGAGGGGGAGTCCTCTGAGGGGCCAGAGAACGGGCCGCACTAGTTCTGAGCCAAGAAGCTCAAAATTGCAGTCTGCATTTCTGTCTTTTAGAGACACAACAGGTATTTTACAGCTTTCCTTGGATAAAAACATAATGGTGCCCTGGTGGGTGGCTCATTTGGTTGGATTGTCGTCCGTATACCAAAAGGTTGTGGGTTCGATTCCCGGTCAGAGCACATACCTAGGCTGCAGGTTTGATCTCCAGTTGGGGCGAGTATGGGAGGCAACTGATCACGAGTATGGGAGGCAACTGATCAGTGCTTCCCTCCCTCCCTCCCTGCCTCCCTCCCTCCCTCCCTCGTCCCTTCCCCTTCCTTTCTAAAATAATCAATAAAAACATATCCTCCGGTGAGAATAAAAAAAAATTTGCTCTAAAAAGAAATGCCTTTATATACCCACCTCACACATCTATGATTCATCCTTCCCAGGTTGTTGTTGTTGTTTGTTTGTGTTTTTGTGGCACCCCTAGGCAGTCACAGAATTGCTTTCAGAAATGCTTTGAAGAGCCAACATTATCGTCTTCTTGTTGGAACTTGTCCCAGCCCAGATTCTATTTTTAATAAAGTGCGGTGCCTTGTTTTTCAAAGGTTACCAGATTTGTTACTGATAGAAATAAGAACTCTGTTTCTTACACTTGCAGACCCTGTGATTTACTGCCCTAGATAAGTTTTTGTTCAGCATCTGGTCATATAACAGTTATTTTCAATGCCTCCCGCTTGCTTTTTGTGCCACGGTGCTGGGTGCTAGCAGTGGAAGTTCAGGCTCTTGGGTTTATAATGCATCTTACAATTTACATCATCCCCGTTTTGCTTGATCTCTGCCACCCTGAGCAGTAGGCAGGCTGGATATCAGCAACCAGGCCTCTCAGCCAAGAAACTAAGGACAAGAGAGAAAGTGACCGAAATTGGGGCCAAATTCGTACTGGGGAGAAGAAAAAAAAGGTCAGTCCAGCTCTGAGGTGTGTGCTGTGGGCCTTGGATAGCTGATCTGTGGGATGTTAGTTTGCTAATTTCTTATTTAAATTTTCATGACAAAAATAAGATACGCTCATAGTAAAAAATGCAGACAGTTGAGAAGAGAAAAGAAAAAGCCCCTTGGTGCCCTCCTCGTCTTTTAGCCCTACTCCCGGACACTGGAACTAGTGTTAATAATTTCTCAAGTGTTTTTAAAGGGGTTTCCATGAGAATGCAGGTGTTGAGTGCTCATGGTCTGCTGCGGTCACCTTGTGCCCCTCAGATGTAGAGGTGCCAGGCCCACAGCAGGGCTCAGAGTCTGAGGATGGAATGAATGACATTCCTAGTATTGTCCTGTACACATTGTTACCTGCTAACATGTTTTTACTTATCACCATCTTTTTAAAAATAGCTACATGGTATTCCATCCTATAGAATTAATGTAATTATTTAACCAGTTCAAGATATTTCTTTTTTCTGTTACAAACTTTGCTGCAAGGACCAATCTTTATTTTTCATTTCTAATTTTAGCTGGTTGTGGCTGCTCAGGTGAAGGCCACGTCTTCCAAGCTCTCTTGCAACGAGGTGTGGCCGTGTGACTAGATTAGATTCTGGCCAGTGACATCCTGAGCATAGGTGATAGGTACAGGCAGGGAGCATCCTTGAAAGGGGAGGAGCAGTATCTCCCTCTTGTCTGTTCCCCCTGGGCAGAGGTTGTAGACTGCAGGAGCTGGAGTGGCCGTCTTGGTTCCCAGAGATACGAACTGACTCTTGAGGATGACAGAGCAACAAGATAAAAAGAGCCCAAGTCCCCAGTACCGCAGAGCCACCAAATCAGGCCTGTCTTGAATATTTGCATGAAAGAAAGAAATTCCCATCTTCTTTAAGCTGTGCTTGTATTACTTGGGTCTTTGTTACAGCCTCTATATCTTTTCTACCTATGTAAGTGTGTAGAATATACCTTGCTTAAAGTAGCATTGCAGGGATGAAGGATGTGCTCACTGGTACTGCCTAATTGGCCTTTCAGCTGTCATCATCATCATCATCTCTCGAAACATCCCCATCAAGTCTGTGTCCTCTTATCAGGCAGAGATTTACATTTAATATACTGAATCCCCAGGTCTGTTAAAGATGCACAAAAATTCATGTTACCAATGGGAAATACAAGCAAGAGTTCAGTTCTGTGAGTATCAGTGGCATCCTGTATCCATGGGAAGCAGTTCCTAGAGAGTGTGTTTACAGAGGGAGGGGAGAATGGGGGTGGTGGAAGGTACCCCTTAGGCCTCACTGAACAGTGGGGAGGGAGGGCTCACACAGGGAAGCTGCTCAGGCGGCCCTAATCATCCCCGTTCAGCCAGCCGGCCTGCCAGCTGGTATTGTGGGCCTACTGTGTGCCAGCCACTGAGAGTACAGTATTGAACAGATCAGACACAGTCTTTGCTCCTTTGAGGTATATAATTTAGAGGCTAGGATGGATGTTAATAATTATGTAAATAACAATTGGAATAAATACTAAAGGGAGACATAAGGATGCTACCAGTGGGGAATAACAGGGTGTGTGTATGGGGGGGAGGGAGCGTTAGTTTCCTATTGCTGCTGTAAAAAATTACCACAAACTTTGTAGTTTAAAATGACACAGATTAGCTTTCTTAGTGCTCTGGAGGTCGGCAGGGTTGCACACCTTCCTGAGGCTCTAGGAGAGAGCATGTCTCCTTATCTTTTCCATTCTCTGGCTGCTGCATGCATTCCTTGGCTCAGGGTCCCTTCCTCCATCTTCAGGGCCAGCAGCGCAAATCTCTCTGAAGTCTGCCTCTGTAGCTGCATCTCCACATTGACTCTGATACTTGCCTGCCTCTCATGAGGACCCTTGTGATTACACTGGGCCCACCCAAATAATCCAGGATAGTCTCCCCATCTCAAGATCCTTCAGTTAAATACCTGCAAAGCCCCTTTTGCCGTGGAAGGTAGCATAGTCACAGGTTCCGGGGATCAGGGTGTGGACTTAATTTTGAGGGGCCATGATTCTGTCACAGGGACTACCCTAATCTAGGAGCGGTCAATGAAGAATGCCCCAGGCAGGGTGATAGGTACAGGCAGGTGAGGACCAGGGAAGAGCCTCAGGTGATGGGTGGGAGGGAACTTGAGGTATTTGAGGAACAGAACAAAGGCCATTGTGGCAGGCCCAGTGTAGGAGCCAGTGACTGGCAAGTGAGACTTTGGAGACTGTGGTGGAAGTCACTGGAGGATTTTTAGGCTGATTTGTATTTAAAAAGAGCACTTTTGCTGCTGTGTTGACAGCAAGGTTAGAGGTGAGTCTAGTGGATGTTGGAGGCCACTTAGGAAGCTATTGTAATTCAGATGAGATGCTAGTGGCCTGGCCTCGCTGGTGGCAGGAGATTAAAAAGAATGGATTTGGGAGATTTAAGGAGAATGAATCAGTAAGACAGGATGATGGATGGGCAGAGTGCAGAGGGGCGTGTCGGGCATGACCCCTAGGTTTCTAGCCAGGAGGAGGGTGGCATGGTCATTTCCTAAGTGGGGAAACACCAGGAAAAGATGGGATTTAGGGGGAAGAAAAAGTCCAAGCTCTAGTTTTGGGTAGATTGATTTTTGACTGCCTGTGAGACAAGCAGGTGGAAATGTCAGTATCCATCCAGTGTGAATGAGCTTAGCAGTGAGGTTTCTGGGATGGAGATAAAAAGTTGGAAATGGTTGGCACCTAGCCACTGAATGAAGCCATGGGAATGGTTATTGCCTGGACTCCACAGAGAGGCATGTGGGGAGGGAGGAGGGCCTCGGACAGCATGTGGAGAAAGCCAACAGCTAAAGGTGCCCCTGGGGTTGGCAGTGTTTGGAGCTCATCAGGGATGGAGTTGGGGTAGAATCCAGAGGGGCTGTTTTGAGGGGAGATGTGGAGGTGAGAAATAGAGACAAGTCTTAAAGAACAGCATGGGAAACTTCAAATATATAGTAGTATTAGGTTCCCGTTGCTGCTGTAACAAGTTGCCATTAACTTTGTCTCTTAAACAATACAACTTTGTTATCTCACAGTTCTGGAGGTCAGAAACCTGAATGGGCCTCCCTGAGCTAAACGAAGGCGGTGCAGGGCTGCGTTCTTCCTGGGATGGTCTTCTTGCCTTTTAATCTTCTAGCGGCTGCCTGTGTTCCTTGGCTCCTGGCCTCCTTCCCATCTTCAAAATTAGCAAAGGCGAGTGGAACCCTTCACTCGTTGCATCACTCAGATCTGTTGTTCTGCTTCTGTCTCCCACTTTTAAAAGTGCTTGTGAAGACACTGATAATCCAGGACTGTGCCCCTATTTCAGTGTCAGCTGGACAGTAAACGAAGTCCATCTACAACCTAAATTTCCCTTTGCTGTGTAGGTCATGTATTCACAAGTTCCGGGGATTAGGCCTGGGCATCTCTGGGAGACCATTTTTCTGCCTGTACACATATATGTAAAAGCATAAACAGGATAGTATATTGAGGCCCACCTACCCACCACTCAGCTTTCACAACACAGCTTCACCCCCATCCCTCACCCCTCCCCACGTCACCATTTGAGCCTTTGAAACAAATCTTAGACATCATCTGATTCATTTGTTGACGTTTCAGAACCGATGGTTGTTTAAAGAATCTTAGCTATGAAGGAGAGGTGAGTGGGAACTGGGGGAGATGTGTGGGAGAGCATGGATGGATTTTTAATAGGAGAGACACTTAAGCATGTTAAATTCTGATGGGAAGGATTTGATAGTAGAGGAGAGATTGGCCTCGGACAAAAGAGAGACCTCTATCATTAACTGGAGGCACGTAGGTTGGAGGGTCTGAGAGTTCGAAATTAAGGGAATTCCTCTCTGCTGGTTAGAAAAAAAAAATTTTTTTTCCTGTTGAGTGGGAGGCCATTGAGAAGGACAGAGGGGATGTTGAAGTTTTGAGGAGTTTGGGGAAAGTTGGAAACAGTCGTTACGGAGTGGAAAATGTGGGATGTGTTGAGGGCCACTTGGATTTGGTGAATTCTAGTGAATCCAGTGAGCTTGGCTGTGTGACTTTTCCCCTATAGCATTGTACATCTGTCTGGGTGTATGTTTATTCAGAGAAGGTAGATAATTTGGTTCTTACTGTGTTTTGTTTGTTTTTTTTGCCAGGTGGTGTGGCAAAGGACAGGGTAAGGGGCGTTTATAAGAGCCACTGAAATCACGATCCATGGACCCTGAGCAAGGAAGGCATTTGTACAGTGCTGGAGTCACAGATGGGCAGATATTTTGATGGGGTGTTTTTCTTAAATACTGCTCCCTGGGTCACCCTCCTTCTCCGACTCCCCCTCCAGTGGGAGAGTATTAATATAGGTAGAAAAAAGCAGACTCAATCCAGTAATTCCCAAATAGCAAAAATCATGGATTAACTTGAATATATGGCTAGCTCACAAAGAAATTTAATGAGATCTGACTCCATGTGCTCTACTCGTATATCTGACATTCCTTCTGGCCTCTAAGCCACATATACTAATGTTGCTTCAAAAAATGGCTGTAGGTGTATTTAATATGCATTGATTTATGATTGAGATGTAGCTTTATTGAAAATTTTTAGTGATTTTTGTCTATACCATAAAATCTTGCTGTAATATGGCAAGTGTTATTTTTAAAATTCAGCCTTGTATGTATATGGGGTCTCGTTGTTGTGAAGGCAGTGAAAACCACACATGCTCGCACATGACGCACACACGAGAAGGTAGTGAAACTGTTGTGCACACAGATGACCAGAGAATTCATCATCTCAGATGAGGGGTGAAGGAATGTAGATTGGTGGATCAGCATGTGGACCTAGCAGACAAGTGAAAACAGAGGATGTTAGGATAACTGGATGGAATGTGCTATTTCTGCTATGGTTCTCTTTGCATGGAATTGGGTTATTTTGCATTTAATGGTGCTTATTGACATGTGACCATTTTTGACTGGTTCTCGGCCCACTTTTTGGCTGTTTCTTCCTGTGACAGGAGATGCTAATTATATTAGTCCAGAATAAGTAGCAGCAGCAGATTTATTTTTTTAAATAAAATATCACAGTCTCTTTCTTTTTAAAATACCTTTCACCTAAATCTTGGCGATTCCATGAGCTGTGTGCCTTCCGTGATAGCCTGAGAGCGCGAGAAGGCTGTAGGATGGAGCCGTGGCACACAGGAGCCTGATCCTGCCCACCCCAAAGTCCCTACTCTGTGGCACTGAACTTTGCTCCCCTTTCCTGGTCCCAGCCGACTCACCCACGCCCTGGGGAGGCATGCTAATCAAGGTGCAGGACTCCTGGCCCTTAGTGGAGCGCAGTAAATGGTTTTGTTTGTAGGATCGCTCAGTATAGTATTTAGTTAAGATCACGGGCTTCTAAGTCTAGCCCTGGGGTTGAAGTCCCAGCTCTGCGACTGGTCCTTGGACAGATTCTTAAGCCTTCTGAGCCTTACTTTTCTGTCTGTTTAATGGGGATTATAATAGTACGTACTTTATAGGGTTGTTGTGAGAATAAATAGTGCAGTCCCTGGCACATGGTAGGAGTTCCCAGTATCTGTCATCATCATTGCGGTGGACTGTTAAACTTGGGCTCGCGTGGCTTACCAATTTGATGCATCTGGGACTTGTTAGGTTTTAAATTTTATTTCTCTATTATTTACAATATTCCTTGGACATCTCCTTTTCAGAGAAGGGAGGCTGCAACTGTCTACCTTCTCCCTCGCCCTCCACCATGCCTCTCCCTGGGGCCCCTACCCTGGTCTCCTGCTTTGTTTTTCTCCACTGCACTTACCACCTTCTGTCCAGTGGACTTGCTTTTTCTGTCTTCGTCCGCTGAAATGTGAGCTCCACGAGAACAGGCATCCACGTCTGCGTCGTTCCGTTGTGAGAGCCTGGCACCTGGTGGGTGTGTGATAAATCTTGATCAGAATGAAGAAATTGACTTAGAAAGTGATGGGATGATTCTACACACCACCGAAGATTATTAAAGCTGCCATGGCTCTCTGAGCTATTCAGAAGCTCTTAATGACAGTTTGCTCCTCTGCCTGTCTCGAACTCCTTTCACAGTAGGAGGTCATTGAGGCCAGGAAGAACAGGTTCAGGGACGGCTCAGTTGGATGAGAGGGCCTACGGCTGGTTTACTTCTGACCCCTTTTCTTTCAGCATGACCACTGAACACCGGGGCAGCCAGGGGAGATGCTTGTTTCAAGTGGTCTCTCAAGTATCATTTTACTTTGTCTATTTTACATACAACAGAGCTTTTGTTGTTTTTCTCTTTTAGGGCACCAATGCCTCTGCTCTGGAAAAAGACATCGGTCCAGAGCAGTTTCCAATCAATGAACACTACTTCGGATTGGTCAATGTAAGTATTTAAAAAATGTATTATTTTTATCAAACATTTTAGAGTACTTGAATCAACTCCGCTGCCATTTTCATCAACCGTTTTTAGATAATTGTTCATGTTCTTTAGTTCTAAGAGGTGGCACATGTTGGGGAGGGAGAAGTTTAGTCCAGTGTTTGAAAATGTAAGTTGTCGCTGAAAAGGGCTTAATTACTGCATTATTGGGTCAGGTTCTCATTTTTTTCCCACCTGTATTTTAAAGGATTTCCTTTGTACATACCTTTGAGAGAGGATGTCATTAACTTCTGTAGCCAAATCTGCCTTCATATGTTTTCTTTCCCTTTTTCCTCTGGGTAAATAGACCCCTCAGGCAGTCTTTGTTTCAGTATGTATCAGTACAGTCAGAGCTTTAACACTGTTACTGCCCCATCACCAGTAACTGTTTAATAGTATAACTTGGTGGTGGTACCTGAAGCAGGGGTGGGGTGTAGGGGACCAGTTCATCTCAGAATCCCTTGGCCTCATTTTACCCGTGTTCAGCAGTGTCTCCCTTGTATATGGCCAGACTCACCAGGCCCTGCTTCCTTGATAAGTTGATTATGACCGAGTAGTAAGGCGGCACCACCCACCATCCTCATGAGCATTCTTCCAATGTGGAGCTTTAAGTGACATCAAGTGTTAACTCATAAGCATAGGCACCTGGTTTTCTGGAACAATTGCCCTGAGCTTAGCCAGTCAGTCCCTAGGTGTGATAGGTAGTAATTTCCACTGGGGAGGCTGGAAATATTCTCTGCAAGTGAATGCTGCCTGCGATATAATGGAAAGAATGAACATTGGCTTCCGAGTAATACAGACCCAAGTTCTGTATTACTCCTGGCCTCCTGCAATCAGATCAGGGCCTACACAGTAATGTTTGGTGCCTCTCAAGCCCCACAGATACTCAGATGATTAAAGAGGGTTCTGCCTGTGCTTTTCACTAGCTGTGTGCTCTCAGGCAAGTCACTTGACCTCTCTGAGCCTCCTTTCCTCCATCTGTAAAATGGACATCATAATGGTTTCTACCTCTTGGTTTATAGTGAGGGATCAGTCAGAGCTCCTATTGAAGACCTTGACATGAGGCTGAGGTACATTGTGGACACTTGGTGAATGTTAGTTCCTTTTCTTCCCCAGGAGTTGTCCACTGGATCAAGACCAAGCAATACTGAAGGGTATTTGGGTAAAGGCAACCCATTGCGTAAAAGAGAAAAGAATGGAAGGGGAAGGTACAGGAATATAGGGCATCGTGTTGGTGAAATACTGACTTCTAATTTTAATACAATGTCTTTTTCGGACATTGTGCACAGGCCTCTGCTTAAGCTCTCTGGAGATAGCTATCCAAGTAGTGGGACTCCTGCCCTGGCCGAGGGAAGTACAAATGCAGACTAGGGGGGAGAAGTGAGGCCGCTTCCTAGTTTGTGGGAACATTGTGAGATCTACATTTATAGCTTTATGTTCACTTCGGATGGTAATTCATGAACATTCCAGCTTTTCTTTAAAAAGAGGTTTGTCTCCTATGACGAAGTTGTGTCCAAGTAGATTAAAATATGTAAAAATAGGAAATGTTCTGTCTTAGCATACGTGGAAATGTCACGGTAAGTATGGCGGAGCATCTGTCTGGCTCCTGGGTAAATGGCACGCAAGCCACCAGCCAATCCCGAGAAGGTGTTCGTGCTCTATTTCAATCTTATACAGTGTTTTGTTATCAATGGTGTTAATCTTGTTATTTCCTTAGGGTTTTTGTGTGTGTGTGTGTGTGTTTTCTTGTCATTTTACTATGTAGGAAACATTCCGAGGTGCTCGCCTCTGCTGTGTGTTTCCACAGCTGGTTTTCCAGCCAGTGAAAACCACTGAGATGATGATTTCCCCTCTTTAATCATCTGAGTATCTTGTGGGGCTTGAGAGGCACCAAACATTACTGTGCAGGCCCTGATCTGATTGCAGGAGGCCAGGAGCTGAGTGACAGTGTCACCGTCTTGGCAGAAACAAGCGCAGGGGTAATTTAGGAGCCACAAGGGGGGAGCTGGTGGGACCTGAAGGAGCCACCTCCTTGCCTCCGTGGCTCAGGAGGAAGCAAGGAAATGGGGTCTGCAGCCAGTGGGCAGGGGCGCTAGAATCTTGAAAGAAACACTAAAACAATGCCCCATTCAGCTAAGGCCGGTTCGTCTGAGCAAGTGGTTCCTAGTTTTTGGGTTTCTTTTTTATTTGGATTTTTATTTTTGCTGTCAGAGGAGTTTCGATGTGTTGCCGTGTGGCATCTTTTATTTAGCCAGCCGCCTTTCTGGGTCTCCTTGTTATGTCGAGTTTTTTCTCTCCTCTGTGTTTTTAGCACCAGAAGGTCTCTTTGGGTAGTCTCATCCAGGCAGAGATGCTGGGGGGCTAGCAAGGCACCAGGTCATGTAGACTCGTGCTCATCCCCCAGCTGGTCAGCTAGTCACCGGTTTCGAGTGGTTGACTAGCTCTTTGACCCGGCGAGCAAGACTCGGATGCCGGGAAATCCAGGCGGGCTCGTGGAGGGAGGGGGCCCTTCTCCCTCTCTGCACCTGTTCCCCAGGTAGCGCGTCCCCGGACCGTGATCTGAACTGTCCCTGTTGTCCCCTGGCAGTTCGGGAACACGTGCTACTGCAACTCTGTGCTTCAGGCCTTGTACTTCTGCCGGCCGTTCCGTGAGAATGTGCTGGCATACAAGGCCCAGCAAAAAAAGAAGGAAAACCTGCTGACATGCCTGGCGGACCTTTTCCACAGCATTGCCACGCAGAAGAAGAAGGTTGGTGTCATCCCACCGAAGAAGTTCATTTCCAGGCTGAGAAAAGAGAATGGTGAGTGGTGTGGAGATGCATGTGTTTAAGGTCTGAAATGAGGAGAATGGACAGTGCTGTGTATCCTCAAAATGAACCTTTTCCCCCCCCCCCAGGGGACAATAGGATGGCCCACTACTCAAATACAGGTTTTTTTTTTTTAAAGAAAAGATATATATTTTTTTCTGCCCAGTATACATAAACCAAAACTGGATTAAAATATGCTTAAAAAATTCAGATTTGTCACCTCCCTTTGGAATCATCTTTTTATTTGTTTCACAGTTGGAAGGCATTTTTTTTTTCTGGGTAGGATCATTGTAAGAGGGAAAATTGCCCAAGGCAGCCTTGTAAGTAGGACACTGAGTGGAAGAGATAGGTTGATGCAATAATTGAATAAAATACTACTCTCTTATAAACTTGTTATAAGTGATTAAAGTAAATGCATATTATCTAATCAGGGCCTCTACTGTTTTGAAAATAATACCTCTGGTTTTTATTTGCCTAAGACAATTAAAAGGATATTAAATTGATACCTTTCTATGATAAAAATGTCCTGCTTTCACCTGATTTTTTTCTGCTTTTTCTGTCTTTTTTGGGGGGGCAAGTGGTGGTAGAGACTAGGTTATTCTGGAAGTTTTGTGTTGCTAATATTTATGACTATAGAAATATTTGATATAGCAACTTGTGTTTCTTTGTTTTTTTAAAATATATCTTTATTGATTTCAGGGAGAGAGGAAAGGAGAGGGAGAGAGAGATAGAAACATCATTGATGAGTGAGAGTCATTGATCAGCTGCCTCCTGCACGCCCCCTACAGGGATTAAGCCCACAACCCCGGGCATGTGCCCGATGGGGAATTGAACTGTGATCTCCTGGTTCATAGGTCGATGCTTAACCACTGAACCACACCAGCGGGGCAACAACGTGTGTTTATCCTAGATTTCAGCCTTAGTCCAACAGATTTGCACAGCTAATCGGATGTTTGTTATATAAAGTCTCATTTAATTTGATTGCTGTCTCTTCAGTTGTTGTAGTTTATATGTACCAGAATAAAAATAATCGGAGAAGGAAGCAGAGCATGCCCGAGTCTCGTTGTGAACGTGAATAATAGTGAAGTCTCCCAGCTGCATTCATCTCTAGATCGTTTGTCTGTATGGCAGGGAACAGCAGCAGGCTCCTGGAAGCATCTGTATTTGGTTTCAGGATGCTATCGGATGGATACATTCTCACGTGCACCCCTCATCTCCCGTATGTGCTTCATCGAAGCTGCTTCTAGACTCGGCCAGGGTTCAGTATGATCTTTGGGAAGAGACTGCAGTTGCTCTGGATAAATTACAGAATGAATAATTGATCATCGGTGGTCACATCATATTTAAATATTGGTATTTTATCAGGGAACTTATCAAGTAATTTCTGCTTTTTTTTTTTTTGAAGAATAAAGGAATTTTGCTAGCTTTTTATCTACATGATGACTTTTAGGGAAGTTCAGTTCTTGGTGGGTGGTAAAAAATGGAAATAACCAAAAATTCTTTTCAGACTTACCTGTTGAAGCTGCAAAATAGAAATGAATGTCCTCCACACCTATCCCCGCTTTTCAGCATACAAACTGAAGTGTGGCATGTAAAACTGAGCATCTTCTTTTGCTTTTTAAGAGCCAGAGGTTGAAATAATGGCCTTCTCTTTTCCAGATCTCTTTGATAACTACATGCAGCAGGATGCTCACGAGTTTTTAAATTATTTGCTGAACACTATTGCGGACATCCTGCAGGAGGAGAAGAAACAGGAGAAGCAGAACGGGAAATTAAAAAACGGCAACATGAATGAACCTGCAGAGAACAATAAACCAGAACTCACCTGGGTCCATGAGATTTTTCAGGGAACACTCACCAACGAAACTCGATGCTTGAACTGTGAAACTGTAAGCATTGGTCGGGCTCTCATGCAGTTTGCTTGTGCATATTTGTAGAGGCCGTACTGTGTGTGAGTGCAGTGTGATATCAGAGCACCAGCAGTTGTCTTCAGTGTAAGTGGACATATTTATGTATATGAACCTAGGGTGCAAACTTTCGGAAGCATGTCTCCCTCTGAGATGTCTCCGCTGGCTAAAGTAAAGCGAGGAGGGCACATCTCAGCAACTGGATTGCTTTGCATCCTGGATAAATTTTAGGGTTCGCACATTGAACTGTGGTTGCAAGGAGGTTATGTGTGACTTAGACCATCTCCCCAACTTGAAGGAAATGAGCAGTGTGGTGTGGTGGACCTGAAGTCAGAAGACAGGCTTGACTACTGTAAGTCCTTATATCACTGTTGTGGGGGCTGGGTGAGCGTATGTGTTTGGATGAGTGTGGCACATGGTGGGCACTTAGTGTTAGATGAATTTGAAGACATGATCTCCAGAATATGATTCTGGATGTCATGTTTGCTTGTCATATTTGATTTAATTTTGTAACATAGCAGTTAGAACCTGGCTCTAGAGCCAAGCCGCCAACTTGGAATGTTGGCTCAGCCACTCAGTAGCTGTGAGACCCTGTGCAGACTGTCCCACCTCTTTGTCTTCACTCTTCTCATCTGTAAATTGGGGATAATGAGAGGGCCTATCTCATAGGGTTGCTGGGGGATTAAATGAGTGAACATTTGTAAAACACTTAGAACCATGCTTGGCACATAGGGCGTATGCAATAAATGTCAGCTGTTATTACTTACGATAATTACTAGCAACATAGGAAGCCTGTGGGCTCATCAGGAGTCTCAGAGTTTCTTGACATTGTATGAAAAATCCTTTAGGATTGTGCATTTTTTTCTGGGGAGAGAGTAGTTTTCATCAGATTCTGCAACAGGGCTATAGCACAGAAGTAGTTAATATATGTGGATTTAATTGGAAGGCTCTTTGTTTTTTGACAGTCTTTCTTCTGTCCTTTTAAACAATTTTGGAATCAACACTGGTTTGTTCATTGTAGAAAAAATTAGAAAACAGAGCTAAGCAAAAAGAGACTAAAAGTCAACCAGCAGTCTCCCCACCCACAGATGATAAATTTATAACATTTTCTAAAAATTGTGATCGCATTAGCCCAGAGATAACCACATGAACATTTTCAAATATGCCCTGCCAAAGCATTTTCTGCATGTACTTATCTACCTAGAGACCTTTCCTCCTTCCTGTCTCCTTCTGTTTCTTTGTGCTTCATATTCCAGTACATTCAGATGAGTACAGAATTAGAATAGTATAATAAATCCCGTGTGTGGATTGCCTACGCTCAGTGATTGTTAGCACATCGCCCGTCTTGTTCATCTCTTCCCCGCACCCTCTCCCCGTCATCAAACTGGTCTATTTTTAAGCAAATTTCAGATTACATATCATGTCACTTGTAGCTTCTTCATTACTTTGTTCTGTATCTCTAAAATGGGTGGGAACCGTTTTTCTGCCAAGAGCCATTTGGATATTTATAACATCGTTTGAGGGCCATACAAAATTATCAACTTAAAAATTCGCTATGAAAAAAGCTCCTAGATTTATTGAATTTTGAGTCCTGCCTGCGGTTGCCTTGGCAGGGCTGGATCAAATGGTTTCACGGGCTGTGTATGGCCCGTGGGCCGGACATTCCCTATCTCTGCTCTTTTTATTTTAAACGTAAGTACAATTACTTTTTTAAAAAATTTCTTTAAATCACTATTCAGTGTTCAAATTTCTATGAAACTTTTTCATTTCTTTTTTTTTTTTTAATAGTCGCTTAATTCAAATCAGGATACATACATTATCCACACATTGCACTTGGTCAGTCTGCATCTTAATCTATAGGTGACCCCTCCTCCATTTTCCTTGCAATTTATTTGCTGAAGAAATCAGGTCCCTTGGAATTTCCTGAATTCTGGAAACATCTGTGGTGGTGTTTAATATGCGTAGTAAATGGCAGTATGTTACCACCCTACTCTCTGTTTTTATTTAACACACCTATTTTATATTTCTTTTTCTCTCACCTGCTTTTGGATCAATGAAATATTTTTTTTTTTTTTTTAATTTTTGAAATAAGCACGTTACTAAATTTATCTTGTAGCAAGTACTCGATTTTCAGGGAGGCTCAGTTTTATTAGTATTTTCTTTTTTGTCTATGAACAGGTCAGTTGATCCCCAAAAATGCAAATATTGCATCTCAAATACTTGTATTAAAAAAGCTATTACCTAGCCTGTTTCTTCCTGCAGGGTTACCGTAGATGGAAAAGCCTGAGCCTGAAGATTTCTCTGGAAATTTTGGGTGATACTGTAGTTTGTGACCATGGGATTCCAACCACTTATAGGTGGTTTGTGGAAGTGAATGCGTGTGTGGGTATGTCTTTCGGGAGGACGGGGCAATCAAATTTATTCTTACATTTATTCCTCCCGAAATGAGTACTAGATGATTTGAGGCAAGAGTGTTTCTTCCCTGGAGTTTCTTGGATAATCACTTCCATTTTCTTAGATCCTTCAACTGAACAAGATCCTAGGAGTTGTCTACTCTTCTCTCCCTGTCGCTCGAGTCCCTTCAGTGTCGTTATAGCCAGTTGGTCACCAGCGTCCACTGGACCCTGTCCAGAGGCAGGGAACTCAATCTCCTGAGGAGATGCACTCCGTTTTTAGAAAGCTCTCTAATGTTAGAAAGCTCTCTACTTTCTAAGAAAATACATAACCTGCAGGCTTTTTTTTTGTTCTGTAAAATGTTGAGGACTTCTTGTAAAAGAACACTTAGCTGTGAAGTTTTTCTGCCCAGGATGAGAAACACTGGCCCTCCTTTGAGCAATGTCCTCTGCTCAGGGCAGGCAGCCTTTAGACCAAACTTCAGTCAGAATTGCCAAGACCCACATTTGTGAAATCTCACAGTGGGATTAAACCGCTCCAGATCCCTAGCAGCAAATTAGCCCCCGGGGGAGCCTTGCCATTGTGGCTGCCTGGCTGCTAGTTCCTCCAATTGTGGAAAACTCATTGTGGGAGCCTTCATGTTTACAGAAAACAATAATTTTTTTTTTCCTGGGTCTCACCCTTTGTAAATGTTGCTTGTGATTGCTGTACAAATGTCAACTGCCGGATTTTTGGAGAAAAACAGTTTCATTCTGCAGTAGACCTGGAGAAACTATTTTAAGGGGGTAATTCAGTGCTGACTTCCCTCGGTAGCCTTGAGCAAGGCGCCTCAGAATTGAGGCGCGGGGGTTTACAGAGCAGCCTCAGCTCTCCCTTGGTGGTTCTTTGCTTGGGTCATAAGATTTGCAGGGCCAGTTGGAGCTTAATTTTGTTGTTGTTGTTAATTTCCCCCCTTTCCATTAAAACTGGGTTTTTGCTCTGCAAACCTGTGGTTTTCAGTTGCTTCTCAGTGGCTTTAAGACACGTCTCTGTCTGTCCCTGGAACCAGAGTTTGTCTGAAGAACTGCTTTATTAGGTACCAGTGGTACAGCTCCTTCTTGCTTTGTTTGCAGGGGTCAGAACTGATCCAGTGGAGCTTCTGAGCCCTTCACGGACGTGGGCGGGGTGGGCAGGGCGGCCGGGTGCGATCGAGTCCCTGGGATTCAGGTGGGATGTAGTTGCAGCTTGTCCCAAGCCCGCCGTTTGGCACCTCTCTGAGCCAGGGCATTTTCAGTTCCTGGCTGAACAGCGTGGTCACCTTTTCTACTAAGCCCAGGAAAGGAGTCACATTTGAATATTATTTTAGTGACTCAGGAACTTGATGAAGCTCATGATTTATATGTACGCACTATAAATTAATTTGTTCTGTTCATTGATTTGTAATTATAACTTTAAGAAGAAGGGCAGGTAGGGTCTCTTCCACCCTTCTTGTTTTTGGTTTGTTAACCTCACCTGAGCATATTTTTTCCAACGTTTTTCAGAGAGTGGAAGGGAAGGAGGGAAGGAGGGGGAAAGGGGTGGGGGGAGAGAAACTCCATGTGAGAGAGACCCGTTGGCTGGTTGTTTCCTTCACATGCCTGACCGAATTGAGGGGCGGGTATCGAACCACAACACAGGTACTTGCACTTGACCAGGAATCAAACCTGTGACCCTTCAGTGCGCAGGCCAATGCTCTAACCACGTAGTCACACCGGCCAGGGCTCTTCCACTCTTCTTAAACTAGAGTTTTTGGGGATCCCCATGCCCAGAGTGGGGGGGAAGAAAGGAGAATAAGATGTAGTCTGTACTTGCTGAGAGTATTGGAGTCTTAGTGATGTGTATGTTTCCGTGGAGACAAGCTGGATTTTCATTTAGACCAGAATGAGATCCTTGTGGGTGGGAAGAAAATGGTTTTCTTTTCTGGGAAGAGAAAAAGAAGAAAAAAAATTGCTTGATCACTCATTGCTTTTGACTGTGTCAGTCTGGGCAGGGAGAGAGAGAAAGCCAAGTGGGAGTGTTTAGTGCCATGTTTTGATACCCCCAGCGGGGTTGATGCACCTGAGCAGTGGTTTCTCACGCTCTTAATTCTGGAAGCAGTTTGCACTGGGGATTGAGAAACTTACAGTAACTTTGCTCAGTTAGTTAATTAGATTTGTACCTTTCCCCCCCTCTCCTAAAACAACTAAGTAGAGAAAAAGATTTCTGTCTAACAGGAGACAATGTTTCTTTGTTTTTGCTCCTTTCCAGTTATAAGAGTTTTAGTAGAACCTGATCCTAGCTATCTGAGTTATGTATGATTCCAGTTGGCTAGAATACTCTCCCCCTCGCCTCCCCCCACCCCCGCCCCAAGAAGGACCATTTGGGTCTAGAGAAATTTCTGCTAATTAAAAAATATAATACCTGTGGATTATTTTAAGAAAATAGAATGGTCTGGCTGGCGTGGCTCAGATGTGGAGCATCAACCTAGGATCCAGGAGATCGCTGTTCGATTCCCAGTCAGGGCACATGCCCGGGTTGCTGGTTCGATCCCCAGTCGGGGGCGTGCAGGAGGCAGCCGATCAGTGGTTCTCTCATCATTGATGTTTCTATCTCTCCCTTTTCCTTTCTCTCTGAAATTAATAAAGACATTTTAATAAAAAGAAAACAGAATGTAACTCACTCCGGTAGCTCAGTTGGTGGAGCATTGTCCTGTATACCAAAAAGTTTGCAGGTTCAGTTCCCGGTCAGGGAACATATTTAGGTTGCAGATTTAACCCCTGGTTTGGGCACGGACAGGAGGCAACAGATCGATGTTTTTCTTGCACATCAATGTTTCTGTCTCTCTCCCCCTTCCTCTTTCCCTAAAATCAGTAAAAAACAATACCTTCTGGTGAGGAGTAAAAGAAAGTAAGAAAGAAAACAATATATAAAAAGATAATCATTCATAATTCTGCCACCCAGGTATCTCTGTTGGCATTTAGATATCTTCTCTCTTGTTCAGTTTTTTGTTATTTATTCATTCATTTAGTAAATACTTATTGGGTACCTACTAAATGCTGAAAATTATTTTAAGTATTAGGGTTATAGCAGTTAAAACAAACAGAAAAGATAGCCCCTGCTCTACTCTTTACTAATATATTTATATATTTAAAGCTATAAATTTTCCTTTAAGCACTGCTTTAGCTGCATTCCACAAATTTTGATATGTGTTGTCATTAATTCAAAATATTTTCTAATTTTCTCGTGATTTTTTTCTTTGATCCATGTATTACTTAGCAGTATGCTGTTTAATTTTCAAATATTTGGAATTTTTCTAGATATATTAATGTTATTGATTTAGAATTTAATTCCATTGTGGTTAGGGAATATATTCTGTATGATTTCAATCCTTTTAAATTTACTGTGACATGTTTCGAGTCCTAACACTTGGTCTGATCTCTTAAGTGTACTTGAAAGCAGGGTCTCTCAATCTTGGAACTTAACATTTAAGATCAGATAATTCTTTGTTGTGGGGGCTGACCTGTGCATTATAGGTTGTTTAGGAGCATCTCTGGCGTCTACCTGATAGATGCCAGTAGCATCCCCCAAGATGTGACAACAAAAATGTCTCCCAACATTGCCAGATAGCCCCTGGAATGCCGTTTCCCTTGCTGAGGACCACTGAGTTGAAAAGAATGTATATTTTGCAGTTGTTGGACATGGTATTCTATAATTGTCAGTAGGTCATGGTGGCTGACAGAGTTATTCGGATATTCTGTGTTTTTTTAACTCCCACCCCCAGTTTTTCATTCAGTTGCTGAGAAAGGGGTGTTAAAATATCTAACTCTGATTGTGGAATTGAATTATTTCTCCCTCTAATTCTGTCAGTTTTTGCTTCATGAATTCTTTACTCTTAAAAACAACTTTAAGGTATAACTTATATACCATGAATTCATGCATTGCTTTTTTAAAAAAAGTAATTTGTTACTTTTGTGTAACTATCATCATAGTCCAGTTCTAAAACGTCTCCATCACACCGGTAAGATCCCTCGTATCCGGCAGTTAATCTCTGTTGCAAGCCCCAGGCCACCACTAAGGTGCTTTCTGTCTTTAGATATTTGCCTTTTCTGGACATTTCATATAAATGGAATCATGCAACATGTGGTCTTTTGTGTCTGATTTCTTTTACTTACACAACATTTTTGAGGTTCATTTGAATTATAGCATATGGTTGATTCGTTTTTATTGGTGAATAGTGTTCCAGCTTCATGTATTTTTGAGACTCTGTCAAGAAGGGCTTCTGTATTTTTTTACTATGTTTTTTTTAGTAAATTGACCCAATTATTAGGAAGTGTCCTTTTTTATTTCTTACAATAATTTTTTATAAAACATATTTTATCTGATACTAATAGAGCCCTCTACAACTTATGTTAACTCTTTGCATAGTTTATCTTTTTCCATCTATTTACTTTCAACCTATCTGTGTCTTCACATTTAAAGTTTAGCTTTTATGGACAGGATATAACTGGTCTTGCTTTGTTTAAAAAAAAAAAAATCCATTCTGCCTTGTCTCTCTTAGCTGTGATGTTCATTGTATTCATGTTTAATATAAATACCGCTGCGGTTGTGTTTGGGCTCCCATTTTATTATTTGTTGGCTGTTTATTTCCCCTCTGTTTTTCCTTCTCTGCCTCTTAAAAATATTTTTTGAATATTTATGTTGTTTTTTTCATGGTTGCTCTTGAGATTACAATATACATGCTTCACTTTTTACATTTAATAATAATATTTCACATAAAACAGAGAGCTATCCCCTCTGTCCCCACCCTCCCTTGTCCTTGATGCTACAGCTGTCGTATGTATTACTTTTCCCTTTGTCGTAACCCCCACAGGACAATGTCGTCGTTTCCATTCCGGATGCTCCTCTGTCGTTCTTGAGGATCTGGATTTCTATCTGGTGTCATTTCTCTTGAGCTTGCAGAACTTGCTTTAACCTTTTGTGTAACACAGTTCTGTTAATAACGAACCCTCTTCGTTTGGCTTTCGTTCTTGAAGGATATATTCGTGGGATATTACAATTCTGCATGGATAGTTTTTTCTTTTAGCACATTAAAGAAGTTGTTCAGCTGTCTTGTGGCCTCCATGGTTCCTGATGAGAGATCAGCTTCCCACTAAGTCATTCTGTAATGGGTTGGTTTTTTCTAGATGTCTTTACGATTTGCTTTTTACTTCTGGCTTTCAACAGTTTGACTCTGATGTGCCTTCTTTGTATTTATTTTACTTGGTGTTTGTTGAGTATCTTGAAATCTATAAATGTATGTCTTCCACCAAATTTAGGAAATATTCAGCTGTTTTCTGCCCTATTCTTTTTCCTCTCTTTCTTGGACCCTAATTACATGTATAATATTATCTAGCAGGTCTCTGAGTATCTGTTAATTTTTAAGTCTTTTTTTTTCTATCAGTGGATAATTTCTATTGATTTGTCTTCAAGTCCACTTGCTCTTTCCTCTCATTACCAGTTTGCTGTTCAGTTCATCCAGTGTATTAATTTTTCAGTTTTGTAATTTCCATTTGATTTTCCTTTTTTCATGTTGTTTCTATTTCTCTGCTGAGATTTCTTTTTTGGGTCATTGGGAGTATATTTCACTTTACTGAAGATAGTTATAATAGCTTCTTTAAAATCCTTGTTTTCCAGTTGCAACATCTGGGTCATCCTAGGATTGGCCTTAGTTGTTTTATTTTAGAAATGTCTTCCATTTTCCTGGTTCTCACATATTGTAAATTTGGATTGTGTCTAGGACACTGAGAATGTTAAGTTTGAAATTCTGGGTTCTGTTATTTTCCTTCAATGAGTATTGAATTTTTTTAGTTTCAGCAGGCAGTTATCTTGGTTGGACTCAAACTGCATCCTCTGCTTCTTAGGCAGCAGCTTGAATCAGGTCAGGCCTTTCGTCTCTAGCCCAGTCGTGTGATTATACTCTGGATATGTGCCGCTCAGGGTCAGCCAGAGATGTGGGCAGGCAGAGTTGAGGATACCTTCTAGATTCTTGACTTTCAGTCCGGCGGACATGGTTTCCCAGATCCAGTTTCCCAGATCCAGTTTCCCAGATCCAGTTTTCTGTCTCCTAGACCAGAAAGACTGCACCCCGCCACTAGCTATGTGAAAACATGACCTCGTTCTGTGCAACCTCTTCAAGTGTGGACTCCCCGTCTGCCTGTTTGTGTTGCCTCTCCAGTGCTCCCAGGTAGCTACATTTAGTTTATAGTTACCTGAGTTTTTAGTTTTCTGGAGGAGAGTTGGAATCCCAGGATCTTAGTCATTACTGAAGCCAGTCTTCTGAACTTTGATTTTAGTCTGTGGCAAACAGACAACAGACATGAAAATGACATATTTATAATGTTAAATACAGTAAGCTCTCCCTTAACGTCATCTATACTCTCTGCGACTTTAGCACCGTAATGTATAATGGAACCAGTTTACCATCGGCTAATTGATATAAACAAGAGTTAAGTTCCTATGGCATCTCATCACTGTTATAATGAAACGACGTTGAACGAAACCACGTTATTCAAGGACCTGCTGTGGTCATACTGGTTATCTGTTGCTGGGTTGAAAACCACCCCAAAAGCCTTAGACCTAAATCAGCTCTGATTTATTGTTATCATTCATGCAGCTATGGACTTGGCTGAACTTGTGTGTTGGTATTTCATCTGGCTCACCCGTGAGTCTGCAGGCCAGCTGGGGCTTGGCTGTAGGCTGAGCTTGGCTGGGTACCTCCGTGAGAACAGCTCTGCTCCATGGGTCTCGTCTTCTTGCTGGGAACAGTGGGCTAGCCTGGGCCAGCCCTTCTCATGGTGATGACAGAAGGGCAAGAGAGCCATTTCACAAGTGCTTATTCAAGCCCCTGCTTATACCATATCTTCTAGCATTCCACTGGCCAAAGTGCGCCACGTGGCTGAACTCAGAATCAGGGGCGGGGGAAACGTACCTCTTGATAAGAAGATCTGTAAAGCCATGTGGCAGAGACGCTGCTACAAGCAGTGGTGAGGATTTGGGGCCTCTCATGCACTCTCCCATAGCAGTCATAGGTGCCGTAAAAATTAAATTAGGGTGATAGCGACAAGGGTGTGTGTGTGTGTGTGTGTGTGCGTGCGTGTATAAATATACAGGGTAGGTGAAAGTAGCATTATAGTTGCTCATATGGAAAATGATACAATAATTAATAAATAATATAAGAATAAAACCTGTGTTTTCCATACTCACCATTGTAAACCTACTTTGCCCACCGCTGTATATAGGCCTTTTTTAATACAAAATTGGAATTAATTTACATAACTGTATAGCCACCTTTTTCATTTAATATGATACCCATAATGTAGTGTAAATTGTTTCCAACTTTTTGACCATCTTATGCCATTTAAAATTTTCTACCCCTCTGTGATTTGTTGAGTGCTTACTTCCTAAAGCACTTTACATGTATTATTTATATCACCTTTAAAACAACCTTATGAAATAGATACTTGTACTGACCTCACTTTACAGATGAGGAAACTGAGGTACAGAGAGGCTTAAGCAACTGGCCATAAGTCACCCACTTTAATACGGGGCAGAGATAGGATATGGAGCTGGGCAGTCCGTCTCAATACATAAAAGACTGTATTTATGTCTCTGACTATTTCTTTAGGTAATTCCCTAGCAGTGGCGTCTTGGGTCGTAGGGTAATTGTCACGTTTAAAGGAGTATTATTTTCATTTTGCTGCCAATTGACTGAGCACCTCAAGGTTGTTGCAGGAATGATTTGCCCCTCCCACTCCAAGACAGTAAAATGCTAGGCTTGCTGGAGAACTGCTGGAATATAAACACTTCCTTGGTGAACATCAGTCAGTAGGACGCCCGCATTGGTGCACGTGAGCCGTGGAGGGCCGAGGAATAGCCCGGGCCAGGGAACCAGCCTGCCGAGAGCGTCCGCAGTGTGGCCAGGGGAGAGTCAGGGCTCCAGGTCCAGTCGTCACAGCTAGCACGGGGTCCTGCAGGTGATGACCACGTCTTATATCAAGGACAGCTGCACGTGTAGCTAGTGGGACTCCTACCGGTCATGCATTAGGCTCCCTGCGGTTTGAGTGCCCAGGCACAAGGGGGGGAGGGAGTGATTTCAAGGGACTGGCAGAAAGTGCAGGCAACCTAATGAAGGAGTGATCCCCGGAGCAGTAGGCTTTCTAAGTCTCTTGTCCTTTCTCCATTTTTTTTTTTTTTTTTCATTCTGTCAGTCTGAGCTGTTTGGACATCTGGCTGATACCTCTGATTTTGGAACAGTGGAGGAAACGAATGGAAAGGGAGAGAAATCTGGTTGAGTTTTAATTATTAAAAGTTCCGAATCAAAGCTGGGATAGAGATAGGATTAAATTGAAGCTTTGAGCTTTTCTGTAGATTGGTTGTTTTCAAGGTAATTCTGGTTGCCAGTGACTATCCAAAGCAACATACCATTTTTACTGCAGTTACGGTTTTTGGTTACCTGTAAGCGTTCGAGATGCTATGTCTAGTGTGTATTTTGTGCCTAAGACTTTTTTTTTCCTTTTTTTGCTTCAGGTTAGTAGCAAAGATGAAGATTTTCTTGATCTTTCTGTCGATGTGGAGCAGAATACATCTATTACCCACTGCCTAAGGTAACCTTGTGAATTTTAATTGTGGTCTGAGCTTTTGATCAGGCTAATAAATAAGTGGGGGAAAATATCCTATATTTCCTCAGGAAATAATCTTCCTTTCTGTTAAACCAATATAACCCTATTTTCTGTTTCTTTTCCAAGAGAGATTAAAAATAAGTATATGTGGCCTGGAGAAGGGTCCTGCTGAGAAGAGAGTCTCGAGTGGAAGCCTTTAGTCATTAAGTTTAAAAATACGTTTCTAATCTTTAATCTTTAATACAGATGTATTGAAGGGGCTCTCCTCTCTCTCCCTCCCTCTCACACACACCACACACATACAGTCAATTACACGATTAAGTTAATAAGTGCTATAGATGCCTGCCATTCCTTTCTTTTTCTAAGCTGATCTGTTATTTTAAAAATCATGCACTTGTGACCTGAGAACCAATGAGGAATTTGCCTTTTCCTCCAACGTCCAGATTGTATGGAGATCATTCATGGGAAAAAATTGCTCCTCGTTAGGGTTTAGTGGAGGTAAGGAACCCAGAGTGTAAGAACACTACGTGCCTGGGATCCCTGGGATCATCTCTATAGCTATTGCATATTTAAACTGTGCTCAAAATTGATACAAAGACACGGTTTCCTTTTTCCCGCCTCACCTCTTTATTCTCTGCTTTACAGCAAGAGGTTGTGAGTGCTTCTAATTAGCTGGGCCCGGTTCTGGACACTGGAAGTAGAGGAGCGAGCACCAGACACGTATCTCGCCTGCTTACCTTCCGGCGGGGTCCACAGGCAGTGATCGGGGCTTTGAGGAAATGAAACAGGTCTAGAGAGTGAGGGGGCCAGTGTAGACAACCAGCCGGGCAGGTGGGTCTCCCATTGCTCAGGGTACTGCAGCTCAGAGACGCCTTATGGTGTCCTGGCGAGGCTCTGCTGATGTTTATCAGTGGGAGGAGGGTGACAGAGTTGCTCTTTCAGGAGCGCAGGTGACTTGGAACATTTTAGATGTAGGTTAAAGAGACTGCTGTGGCGGTGACTGTAAGAAAGTCACCTTGCAGGGCGAAGGCGCCAGCTGCAGCGTGGAAGAGCTTGGTTCATCTGGGTGTAATGTACTGCGTGAGCTGGGGGCAGATTGCTCTCCCATCCCCCAGGGGTCTGACCCCCCCCACCGCCCCCCAACACTGTGCTGATGATTACCTCAGCATTCCTGTTGGTTTCGCACATCAGCCCTGTCTCCAGATGCCTTAGGTCTAGGGGTCTAGGACAAGTTTGTTGTCTCTGTTTGCAGAGTGTTTTGTAGGCCAGAAAGGCCTCTTTTTCCTCTGAATGGTCCCATTTATGGAATGGGTTTTTAATCTTCTTGTGAAAAGAAGCCAGTTTTTACTTCCCCAGTGTTTTATGCTCTCGTGATAGAAGTGGTTGAGGTTGTGCTAACGTTAGTCGCAGATGAGGGGATGGGAGGAAAGATATTTGTCCACGCCCCTTCTTTGAGAAGGGTAGAGTTAGGGAGAGTTTGGAGATAGGTTGACTGCTCCTCCTTCCTTCTCAGTATTTTCTGGGCTGTTCAAAAGGGCAGATGGCAGTGGCCTTAGCTTTGAGGACAATCAGGTACAGGGCTAATGGTTCATTAAAATTTCAACCTTTGGGAACCTTGTTATAAAGAAACATAACCCAGATATGTGTTCTTTTTTTGTTTTTCTGGAGAAATGTATATATTGGCCGTGCATACCTGAGGAAGGCAGGCTAGAGGCATTTGGAGATGTTAACGCTGGGGTGGGTGAGTAGGAAATGGCCTCAGTACCTTTGAAACAACGCGATGTTCTCATCTGATGGGACTGTCCAGGCTGATCCTGAAGTGCCTGCCCGTCCTCACTTTACATCATCCTTAAACTAGACCTTGACTGACTGACCTGTCCCTGCCCTCATGCCTGCCTAAGGTCTCACCTCCTGCTGGGTGTTGTCATGGATCACTAAGAGCCCTGGGATGGGGGCGGCAGCTTCCCAACTTCCCAAGAGAAAGATGGATGTTCAGGAGGAAGGCCCAGGGAGGAAACAATGCCAGCGGATGGACCCCTTAGCTTTTTCTGTGAGACACAAGATGAGGAATGATGATCTTTTTTGGCCTTTTTCATGGTTTAATTTGGTTTGCATTTTTGGCTTGTTTTTAAAATTAGAATTCTTAAGTTTCTTCTGTAACATCACATCTCCATATCCCTTCTGATGTGTGTGATGTTTTTACCTTTCATTTGGTGACGAAAAAAGTTAAAAATCAAGCTAAAATTGTGGAATTTAAATGTCCTATTTCTGCCACCTCCTTCCAGAAAGGTTTTCGTTGATCAGTTACAATGTGTGTTCAGTGGACTTTTGTCCCAGAGAAATGATGATATAAAATGTAGTTAAATTCAGGATACAGGATCCATGCTGTCGCTGAGCTATAATTATGTTATCTCAAATCTTCATACTGTGTCTTAGGCAAGGTGAGTCCTCTGTATCCCAGGAGGATACTGAGTAAGCTTTTTTTTCTTCTTTTGAAAAGTTAAGGGATGGCCTCAGGCAAAAACTAAAAATACATGAAGTTCATCTCAATTATCCTCACACGGCCTTTTTGGTATTTTTGGTCTTCTACTTTCGTGCCGTAGTCCCTCCCTCCTCTTCCGCTCTCTTCCTCTTGTTTAAATTCCCATTATCCCAGGGCTGGGTGATCAGCCAGGTATCAGGAGGAAAGTAGCCTTTTAATTCTCCCAAAGCTCTACTTTAAAAATTAATCTTATATTTAAAAAAATTTCTTTTCTACTTATTTGAGAAACTTCTTTTATGTACATATGCCTCCCACCACACTTCCATTGCCACACGCTTGCCTCTTAGTTTTTCTGATCTGTGTTTTGGTTTTGGTGGTGGTTATATAGTATTTTCTAATACCTTTACACATAAGCCTTTCTCGTGGATTTCTTTTTTTAATCTTTTTCGATATTTTAGTCAGTGGTTTTTGAACTTTGTTGTCCATCAGAATCACCTGGGGAGGTTGGTAAAATTCAAGGGCCAGGCCATATTCAAGTTTGGTGATCCAGGGCCTCTATTTTTAATTAATTCCCTGGTGATTCTGATACACCAAAGTTTAAGAACCACTGCTCTAGATCTTTGCCACTCAAACAGGGGTTCGTGGACTAGCACTATTGACATCACCTGGCATCTCATTAGCACTGCAGCATCTCAGGTGTCCCTCAGGAATGAATGAATGAATCAGAATCTGCATTTGGACAAGATCTGTAGGAGGTTCAAATGCATGTGAATGTTTGCAGAGCAGTATGTTGGAACCACCTGGGAAGCTTTGAGAACAAGAATGCCTGGGTTCTACCTAGAGAGATTCTGACATAATTGATCGGGGTGTGACAGAGATGGAGATTGTTTTTAAAGTTCCCCAGGTGATTGTAATGAACAGCCAGGAGGATCACTGCTGTAGATTCTAGAACAAAGTTTCCCAACTGGTGTGCCATGGAAAACAGGTGTGTGTTAATCCCCTTTGCTCTTTGGTGGCTGGGCAGTGCCATCGGAGCAGCCACATCAGCTTACCACAGCTCCTCTCTGAAGTACCATTTTCTGTGTAGGTCATGACATGAAAACTATTAGGAATCACTGTTTGAGAATTTTTTAAAAATCAATTTCTGAACTATTGTGTTGAGTGGAAAAGTTAAGATTTTAATTTAAAAATGTATCAGATATAGACATTAACTTGTACATGATAGCTGTGTTTACAGTACATAACCTTCCTATCCATGAACATAGTCTTTCTCCATTTTTTCACATTTTCTTTTATGCATTTCCATAAGGTTTTATAGTTTCCTTTCTTTATATAGGTGTGCATTTCATGTTAGATTTGTTTCCAAAGTATATTTTTTAATAGTTCTTTATTGCTACTGTGACTCTTTTGAAAGAAATACAAAGAGCTTTGTGCTTTTTCTCTAAGCTTTTCTCTGCTTTAGTAATTTGTCCTGAGTGTTGGAAAGGCGGTCTTTACTCTCTCCTTCCCCTCTGACTTTCTTATTGAGAAGTTTCCTCACCTTTGTTGCCTGCTTTTGTTCCAGCAGTTATACAATAGCACCTGACAGACCTGGTCTGCTGCAGGATTTCCTCCCGGGGTCATCATCCTTTCCTAACCTAGCCTTACTTTCCACTTCTCAACTCACAGGCCCCCTAAGAGCATCAGCCTGTCCCTCATGGCAACAAGATTCCAGGCAGCTGGGGCTGGGCAGGCTGGTGGGTATTTGTAAATTGGGTCCTTAAATTAGCTACTAACTTCTGCTATATTTCTACCTACCTGGGTCTACAGATGCTTCAAGACACTGTCTTTGAGAAATAAAAGTAGGTAGAAAGTGTTAGTTCCTGTTCATTGCTCTGCTTGCCTTGGTTATTCTGGTTCTTCAGCTGAATAAAGAGGCTTGTCTTCGGTAGACGTACCAAGGGTGTGAAACTCCACCTTTACTCATACTCACCTCTCCCCCTTCCTGGCCCCGCCTCATTCCACCCAATAATTCTGTGCAGGCCAAGAACTGTTTTCACGTCAGTTCCCTCCCTGAAGAGTCAGCCCATATTCATGCTGCTAAACTTGAGACTGTATTACACACCAAGCACTTGAAATCCAGGCATGGAGTATAATTGCCTTCTAAATTGTTTCCTTGCCTTTTGACCCCCTCCAGTTCTTCCTCTGTGGTGCTACCAGAAGTGGGTTTTTTAAAAAAGCACTGTCTGATTATGCCTTTTCCTTGCTGAGACTGGTTAGCGGGACCCCAGAGCCGCAGGGTCCACCCCAGCTTCTAAGAAGTGTAGTCGTGCATGCCTCCATGACTCTGCTGCGGCATCCCTCCACCTGCAGTCCTTGACTCTATCCCCCTGACACACTTTCCCTCTGACAGCCTGACTCGGAAATCGCCCCTTGGGGAAACGTCCTGAATTACCCTACCCCAGTTCAAGTTCATTTCTCCTTCCCCCATGCTTCCCCCTGGACTCCATATACATGCCTCTGTCTTCATTCATTCGTCAGCCAACACATATGGTTGAGTGCTGCGATGTGTTAGGCCTGTTCTCAGTGCTGGGGCTGTAAGAGTGAGAGAGAGGGACAGGGTCACTGTCCACATAGAGGGAAGGCAAGTAATAAATGAATAGGAGGATGGTTTCCGGTAGCGGTGAGTGCTTGGAAGAAAACCAGACAGCACGATAGGGGCTTGGTAGTTTTGGAGAGAGTGGACAGGGAAGTCTTCTCGAAAGAGGTGACATTTACACTGAGCTCTGAATGAGTGAGGCCAGCACGGAAGCATCTGGAAAGGAGCTGTCAGTGCAGAGAAACCAACACCTGTAAGTGCCCTGAGGCAGGGAGAGCGTTGAACTCGAGCTACAGGAGCAGGCCGGCCTGTGTGGTTGGAGCAGAGGGAAGGGAGGGGGGGCAGGGTAGGAGATGAGGTCAGAGAGCAGTCAGGGGTCTGAAGATGGCTTGCCTGTCCGCTGTGGCAAGGAATTTGGATTTTATTTGCAAGTGCATCGAGGAGCTGTGGGAGAGTCTTAGGCAGGGGCCTCAGCGATGTAGGGTGACTTATGTGTCTAACCTGCGCTAAGCACTAAATGTACATGGCTCACGTGCGTGTGTCTGGTCAGCTGGGCTGTGTGAGGAGCTCTCTGCAAATCTCCAGCATCCAGTCCCAAGTGCTATTGGAAGCCATTTGGGGATTTATTGAACAAACAATTCGTGTGTGCTTTTGATAAGCCCTGTTTAAGTAGTTGAGCCCTTCACACCATGTGAATAATAAATAACATTTTCAATTTAATAAAATGTGATCGTTCTGGTGCTAGGGCACCCCGTGTATAAGGAAATGTCGCAGAACTTTTCAAGACTTGGGGTGTTGTTACTTTCTGAGTATTCCTTCAGCCTTTGAAGTAGCATCACAGGAATGTTAACTAGAGTCTCAGTGACCAGGAAGGCATGAAGATCCATGACATTTAAAAAGTGAAAGTATGAGTAGGCGATAAGTCGAATACAGACATAACACCACAGTGGTATTTGTTCTGAAAAGAAGGCAGGCTAAAGTTCATGTCATCTGGGGTGTGGGGAGTGGAGGTGC
This sequence comes from Miniopterus natalensis, assembly GCF_054644295.1. NCBI lineage: Eukaryota > Metazoa > Chordata > Mammalia > Chiroptera > Miniopteridae > Miniopterus > Miniopterus natalensis. Next base: position 173,630,639 of record NC_142081.1, read on the forward strand.
AGGGAGTGGGGAGGAGGCAGTCATTTCCTGATCATTTGGGACTTTCTTGGTTCAGTATAAGGGTACTTGTATATGGTTTAAAGTTCATTATCTTTACTTTTGTGCTCTGGGAAAATAGAGACCGCCTGGGACATACTGTACAATATGTACATACGTAGAGTAATGCCACCTTGCATTTTATGTGATTGACTTTTTTGGACTCAACTTTACAGTGGTCTTTTACTGTAGTTAGTATTTTTCTTTTATAATTTATATCTCCAGTTAACAGGTATTCTGTGTTAAACCCTGAGTTTTTTCTGAATCAGTTGGAAACATCTATCTGTGTCCCATTAAATAAAGCTGTACCTGAAAATCTCTCGTGGTGATAACACAGTCCAGACCAGTGGACATGCGCCAGTGGCATAATAGCACCCGCTCTTAAGGATCTTTTCTCATTACCTCTCTCCCCACACTCACTTAAAATTTACCTTACAGGTGGTAGAGGGTTTAAAACGTGGTGTACCAAGCACAGTTTGGACTTCTTTTTAAGTTGTAAATATTTTTCTCTGCAGAGACTTCAGCAACACAGAAACACTGTGTAGTGAACAGAAATATTACTGCGAAACGTGCTGCAGCAAACAGGAGGCCCAGAAAAGGTGTGTAAAGGATTTAGCTCAAGGCGGTGGCTTTGTGTCTTGAGGGGGAACCAGCCTGTGGAGCCAGCCAGGTCTGATTTTTTTTTTTTTTTTTTTAATCCTTACCCAAGGATGTTTTTTCCATTGCTTTTCGGAGAGAGAGTGGAAGAGAGAGAGAGAGAAACATCAATGTGAGAGAGACATCGATTGGGGTTGCCTCTGCCTGCAGGCTGATTAATCTGATTCTCTTAATGAGCCTCAGGCTGTAGAAACTCCATGGTGTAGGGCCAGAGGGTTTCCAGAAGGGTGGGGCGATTGCTTCCCCCTCAGGCAAAAGCTGCTTGGAAGGTAAATGTCTGCCTGTGAAAGATGTCTTCTGCAGCATGGGGGAAAGACCCGGCACAGGAATCCAGAGGGGTGCCCTCTGAGCCCTATCTCCAGAGCCCACAACCCTAGATTCTCCTGACACAGCTCCAGTCCACTCTGCCCTCCCTCTGCTGGAGCCCAAGGTGAGTGGCTGCACCTGAAACTTTGTGCCTTGGCTCTTTAAGAGGGTGCCTGCATTTCCAACCATCTCTCCCTGGCCGACAGAAACCCGGGTGGGGATCTAGCTGCCATGGAGGTATGTGCCCTTGGCTAGAATTGAACTGAGGCCGATGCTCAGTCTGCGGGCCAACACTCTAACCACTGAGTCAAACCGGCCAGGGCCAGATCAGTGATTTTGAATCCTAGTTCCGTGGCTCATAGCCAAGTAGCTTTGGAGAAGTCCGTTAACCGCCCTCATGGGTAAAAACTAGGATAGGAATGCCTACCTTGGAGAGTTGTCCGTTCGTCTGATTATTTGCTCATTTGTTCGTTCATGCATTCATTCATTAAATATTTATTGAGTGCTACTGTGTGCCTGATAGCATGCTGGGTAAACAGGTGGTGGTCAGATATAATCACTGCCGTCCTGGGGTTAAAGGCGACTTAGCATAGTGCATAATACACAGTTGCTGCCCAGTAACGTTGTTAGTATTGCCCAGACATTGGAGCTTCTCTCTTTCTTTTAATCCTCACTTGAGGATATGTTTAGTGATTTTAGAGAGAGAGAAACTTGGATGTGAGAAACATCGATTGGCTGCCTACCGTATGCACCCCGACCAGAGATAGAACCCACAACCTAGGCATGTGCCCTGACTGAGAATTGAACCCACAGCCTTTTGATGTACTGGATGGCGCTCTGACCAACTGAGCCACCTGGTGAGGGCACAACTGATTTAGAAGATATGGGGTTAAAAAAGTAATTATCTAATAAGGAATCATGAGGAAGTCAGTAACACATCAGTTATATTGATAGCTGATAAGAAAGTTATCACATCCTGAATTGATATAGGGCCCAAGGTTGCCCATCTTTTTACCAACACCAGCCAGCCAGTTACAGCTCTCAGACAATCTGAGAAAACCAGTCCTTCCTTGTTACTTTCCCCCAGAAGCCAAGAAACTTGACATTTTAGTTATCCTGTGAAGTCTCACTGTGAGTTAAATTTACCTGGCCCAGGGTTGTGGGATGTTCACGGTAACTCATCAGTGCTCATTACTGCCATCTAAACCCTTGGGGTTCTACAGCTGGGGGTGAAATAGTTTCTCTGCCCAGCCTCCCAGCCCTTGCTGCATCTAAACTGACGGAAGGTTAGTCATTGTGGCAGGCGGAGCGGAGGTGGAAGGTACTCGTCTCATCAGTGGTCAGGGAAGCTCCTGGCCTCTGCTCCCGTCCAAATACTCTAAGTCTGCCTGAGGCAGCCCAGGCCTTCCTATGTGGCATGAAGGTGTTTTCTCTTCAGCCCTGGAGGTCTTATACATTAAAATGTCATGTGCTCCCATAAAATAGGGGGTTCCCCATAGTTCATATGTTTCTGCTGCTGTTATTTTGCTTATTTTTTATGAACAGGGTTTTACCTTAATAGATTTCTGAGTAACAGTCTCTTAAAATGTGTCCTTTTCAGATAATATGCATTGAAAATGTGCACAAGCTGAGCAGAGTGTACGCTAATTCAGGGCACTCGTAGACGGGGGTCCCGGGAGGGGACTAGAAGATTCCCTATTCTAGTGGTGTGAACTGCGTAGACCGTTGTCTTTGTGCCTTTCTACCAGGGAATATTAATGGCCCTCTAGTGAAAAAAGCTTTCTGTGTTTGTGTAAGTTTGGGGAACGGAGCATCAGACAACAGAGAACAGTTCCTTTGCTGCGGATTTCTCAAAACCAATGTGCTGAGGTGCAGGGGTAGCTTCAAACCAGAAAGTAGCAGTGTCCAAGCTGGGTCGCAGAAACCCTGCATCTGCTAGCATCTCCAGTGTGCTGGTGAGCCCAGTGTGGGAAATGGAGCCCCGAGCCAACACCTGCATTTTATAAACAAGAAACTGAGAGCCAGAGAAGGGAAATGACTTGCCCAAGAGCACAAAAAAAGTGGAAGTGCGCCTAGCCTATTTGGTTTCCTGATGCCAGTGGCTTGCAGTGTCTGAACACCCCCGTTGTTCCTCAGAACCTGGAAGTCCAGACCACACCCTTCTGCTTGTTTTCTCCCCTACTTCCTTTTCTCAAAGGCTGTCACCTCTCCTCTCCATGATTTCAGGAAGAGGTAGGGGAGAGGATTGTCCAAATACTGTTCCTCCCTGGGAGGGCAGTGACAGGACAATCGCACATCCTATTTTTATTGGTGCAGAAATTCTGGAATGTCTCCTTTGACCGAATGGAGACCCACTGTTGCTGTTTCCTCTGGCTGACTGTGCTGCAGTTAGCCAAGGATGTGGGGTGAGTCAGCTCTACATAAGTGAGCAGACTTTTATTCTTGTGAGCAGTTTGGTCATTTGCAGTTGGTGAGACCCCTCCTGCTCTTCATTTGTTCAGGTAACAGTGGATTCTGTTCCCCTAACAGGGATTGGGTACAACTGATTTTCTATTCCACTGTTCCTTAGGATGAGAGTAAAAAAGCTGCCCATGATTTTGGCCCTGCACCTAAAGCGATTCAAGTACATGGAGCAGCTCCACAGGTACACCAAGCTCTCTTACCGGGTGGTCTTCCCGCTGGAACTGCGGCTCTTCAACACCTCCAGCGATGCCGTGAACCTGGACCGCATGTACGACCTGGTCGCCGTGGTGGTGCACTGTGGCAGGTAAGGGCTGGCGGGCAGCGGGGTGCATGTGGGAAGTGTGAGGGTCATCCCTGTGCCGAAGTAGGCCCAGCTGGGCCTTCCCTGAGCTGTGAGGCTCTACCAGTGGGACTTTTGGGAATCTCTTCCAAGTTTTGGTTTATGTATAATCTAAAATAAATATAAACATACCTACATACACATAAAATGAAATAAAATAAAATTATAATAAGATAATGTAAATGTTTTAGTGTAAGGGAAATAATAAATCTCCATTGGTTATAAATGATGCTTGGCAGGAGTTGGAAATAACATGAAGGCATAAATGCTTATGCTATGACTTTAATGTTTAAAAAACCAGGTTACATATTATGTGATTTCAGAAGTATTTTAAAATATATGAATAAAGAGTGGAAGCAGTAGATCAGAATTAATGATTTTTTGGCATTTTGAATGATTGAAAATGTACTCTTAAAAAATATTCTTTATGCATTTTTCAGCCTTTGCCCAGCATTCTATAGAAAGTACCTAATCAGACCCTGGCTGGTGTGGCTCACTTGGTTGGGTGTCATCCCGTGCACCAGGAGGTTGCCAGTTTGATTCCCAGTCAGGGCACATGCCCGTCTTGTGGGCTCCATCCCCTGGTAGGGGCGCCCTGTGCAGGAGTCAGCTGATAGACGTTTCCCTCTCACATTGATGTTTCTCTCTCCTCCTCTCCCTCTCTCTGTAAAAATCAATAAGCTATTAAAGAAAGAGAAAACAGAGCAAAATCTTTAAAAAAAGAAGTACATAATCAGAAAGGAGAGAGTAAGAGAGGAGGCCCCTGGGTATGGAAGAGCAAAGTATTTTGCTGAAAGTCCTTTGATCAAATACTTTTTATTCCATAATTTGGAAACGTCTAAGCATGGAAAAGTCTATTGGGAATTCACCTCTTGTTTTCGTTTGCTGAGCTGGGGTCGGGTGTGTTTTCTCTTCCTGAGGTGGGCACAGCTTGTCCTGCCCTCACAGGTTTTAGACTGGGACATGCCACAGGGTAGGTGTCTTTTCCTCTCTACCTGCCTGGATCGGGTTGTGGTGAACGGACCATTACCGGAAGGTGCACAGTTCCACGTGGAGGAATGATGTATTTTTAACCCTGTACTGGGGTGGATGGTGTCAGGAACTGTACGTTCACATCTGAAGCACCCCTGTTTTGTCCTGTGCATATTAAAAACTTTAAGCCACTGGATATTTTATATTCTCAATAAGTTATATTTATCTGAAAGCTATAAGCCAGCTCTGTGTTTTCCCTGAAGAATAGTTCTAACAGTTATTCTTTTAAAGAACTCGGGTCCAGTGATCTGGAAGCTGGGCGGGGCCCGGCAGGAGTTGGGAGGGAGAGGTTTTGGGAAGGCAGAGCCTGGTACCCGGAGGGCATCGTGGCCAAGGCGGGCGGTGCGGGCAGGTGATGGGGAAACAGAAGCACTCACCTTTGTAGGGTGTGCGTGGGCTTTCAGTATGGATCTCTGTGCGTGCTGACTCAGCCCTGGGAGCACTGGAGAGGACAAGGCAGAGACCTGCTGAGACGGGGACGAGCGGGAGGCTGGGTTCAGGAGCAGGCAGCTGTTCTGGTGCACGCGGTCGGAGCAGCCCGGCGGCACGGAGGAATGGGTGCCGAGCCGCGCGCGCTGTTCACTAGGATTCTTTCAATTCCTCGCGCCAGAGGCACAGTTGTCCTGATACATGGAGCCGGGCTGGCTGGGATTGTGGAAAGCTGTGAAGTTAGGGAGCTGAGCCCTAGCTTCTCTGTGCCAGGACCTCCTGGCTCACGGTGGCAGTGGGCACACAGCCTCATTCACTGATCTCTGCTGCGCTTTGGGGCCCTTGTTCCCTGTTCCGGGCAGGACCCGAAGGAACAGCGAGAACAAGACGCACGGGCCCTGCCCTCACTTAGCCGAGGCTCTAGTGGGAAAGGGAGCTAACGCGCGGACACAGCAGCCTGCCGCGGCCCAGACAGACAGACCGCCGCAGAATCATTTACGATTCTGATCTGTGCTATGAGGAATGAACAGGGCGACGAGAGAGTGCAAGGGGAGGTGTCTCTTCAGAGAAGGCGATCGAGGTGACGTTTTAGCTGAGTCCTCAGGATAACGTGGGCCAAGAAAGCGAACATTGGGGGAGGATTGTTGCAGGCAGTTAGAGCGAGTGCGCAGCCCAGCACGTGAAGCCCGATGTGTGTGAAAACCAGAGACCAGCGGGCTGCAGCTCAGGGGGAGGTTGGGGAGAGGCGGGAACCATTCGTGTGGGTCATCTTGTATTTAAAGAAAGTGAAAAAAAGGGAAATCCGCTCTTCAGCTTTAATGGTGTAGTGAAAAAACAAAACAAAACTCTGAATTTTGGATTAAAGTCTTCTCATTTGTGCAAGCCTAACTACATAGTTACAGCTGTTGAGTTCTTTGCCCTTTTTTCCTTACTGTGTAATATATGCTTGTTGTTATACATTATGGTTCATTAACGTCTTTCTGAAACTTAGATCATGTCACTCAGAATTTCCTGGCGTCTTGCTGGCTCACTCACAGCAAAGTCCAGAATCTTAACCAGGATACCCCATCCCTCTCTGGCCTCCTTGCTGTTCTGTGAACACGGCAAGAACTGTACCCCCTAAGACCTTTGCCCTTGCTATTCCCTATTCCCGAAACTTCCATCTAATAGTCCCATGGCTTGTCCCCCCAGCCATTTCCTTCAGGGAAATTTTCTTCTGCTCAGATCTCATGTTATCAGGGAGGCCTCCTGTCTTCACCGTGTATCCAATACCTTCCCCCTGCGCTCACCATGCCACTACTCGGCTTTATTCTCCATGGCACTTAGCACCACTGCAAATACATTTCTATTTTAGTTTGTTTACTGCCTGTTCAACCCCTGGCCCCGTCAAAGTGGGACTTGGTTTTGTTCACTGCTTTTTCCCCTGACAGCCAGAATAGGATGTGGCATGTAGCAGGTATACAGTGATTGTTTACGGAGTTTTATAAAGCGGTGAATGTTAACTCGGTTACTCTCTTTTTTTGATTTTTTCCAGCGGTCCTAATCGTGGGCATTATATTACTATTGTGAAAAGTCACGGCTTCTGGCTGCTGTTTGATGACGACATTGTAGAGGTGGGTATGCAGAGCGTTCCACAGCAGGGGTGGGGCGGGATGGCATTTGGGGGAATGTGTAGGTGTGGACATTTTCTAAAATAGGCCTGTTTTCCCGTAATCTGACTTTAAAACAACTTACATTCCTCTCAAAACTAAATTCTGCTGCTTCCCAATCTCTATGGAAAGGGAGAAGGGGTGTGAGGATGGCCTCATTAATACTGTGTTCCTATTAACCGATGAACCACAGGCATGGGATCTTTAGGGCATTATACCAAATTTTTCTTGTATTGGTCATTAAAAACTTTATTTTTTATTTATTTATTTAATTTTATTTATTTATTTTTAAAAATATATCTTTATTGATTTCAGAGAGAGGAAAGAAGAGGGGGAGAGAGAGAAACATCAATGATGAGAGAGTCATTGATCGGCTGCCTCCCTCACGCCCCAACTGGGGATCGAGCCCGCAACCTGGGCATGTGCCCTGACCGGGAATCGAACCCCGATTGCCTGGATCCTAGGTCAACGCTCAACCGCTGAGCCACGCCCGGCCGGGTGGTCATTAAAAACTTTAGTGTTCAGTCTGTTGGACCTGGAAAACCTTTATATTATACCAGAGTATTCCACATGTTGATTTTATTGTAAAGGAGTAGTAGCTGGAGAGAATGGCACACTCAAAGACATGGTCTAGTTTAGCCCATTAGGATAAAGCATAAGGCAGTGAAAGAACCATGGTGATTCCCTAGGCCCTCGGTTTACCATTTGAAAGACAGCGGTCCTGGCTTCTTCAAAGAGTGCCTACATATGGCTGCTGATAGATTAAAGGGTGGCTTTCTTCCCCAAAGATTTGCAGTTCATATAATCATATCCTTCTGCCAAGTCTGTGGAATTGTCCGTATGCCATGGAAAGCTCCCAGTTGTGATTTAATAGCCAGCAGCATTTCTTACATCTTTTCTTGTGCATTCCATTAGTTTTTCTGTCCTCGCAGTAATCATGTTAAACAGTATATTACTTCTCTTTTATTGCAGAAAATAGATGCCCAAGCTATTGAAGAATTCTATGGCCTGACGTCGGATATATCAAAAAATTCGGAATCTGGATATATTTTATTCTATCAGTCAAGAGAATAAGTTAAAGAACTGTGGGACTCACTCAAGTGGGGGGAATGTTCAAAGCACTATTACCTGGGTTCTCTGCAGACTTTCGTCTTCCCCGGCGGCCCACCAATGGTATTACTCTGAATCTCAGTGGTCTGGCTGTGATAAACTCTCTCTCTTTGTTTTTTATACACGCAGCACTATTCGTGGTTTTATTTTAGTCTGAGGTAGAGTTAACTGCAATCAGATTGTAGTAAGATTTATATGAATAACAGTTGCTAATTTTAGGATTGGGTAAATGTTATACCACTGGCTATTTCCGGCTGAATTAGAATGACATTTCCTAGAATGTCTGCAGTCTATTTTGGGTCTTTGCTAAGCTTCCTAAATGGTTTCCAGGGTCTCCTTTCAATGCATTCCTTTCACTGGTCCCTGGAAACATTGCTACCCATTTCCAGCTTCTCTGCTCTTATCTAACAGAAGGACAGAAGAATTGGGTAGGTGGTCACGTTGAGGGCTGCAACTATAGCTTTAAGTGTGTGCAGGTGAAATTGTTTCAAGGTGAGTAACCTCAGATACTAAAGTCATCCTCCAGGTGGAACAGGGTGAAGAGCTGTTGGTGGTAGCATGGGCCCCGGGTTGTGCTCACCTGGCCGCTGGACTTCCCCAGGGCAAAGAAGGCAGGGAGCTCAGGGCAGGCACAGCCAAGAGGAGGAAGCTTTCGCGGGGAGTGAAGAGTTACTTTTATCTTTCTACCAAAACCATGTTTCAGGAAAATAACTTTGCTGTTTGTTTTTAGTGACACTTTCTTCTGTATGGTCCTGTGAGTTGTATCTATCCTCTATCTGGCACTGCTAAGCTTTCCAGGGTATCTTCCCCGACCTGGTGTTCTGCAGCCTGTGGTCTCAGGGCTGGGACACCAGGCGACTGCCTCCAGCACAGCGCTCCCTCGCCAGTCAGTACCAACATCATTCTGGACGCAGAAGAGCGAAGGCCCTGCCCTCCGCTGCCATCGGCCGCGTTGTGCAGCTGTTCACGTTGAAGCTGTTCAGTCTGTTCGGAGGCACTGGCGAGCCCCCGGGCTAACCCAGAACCTTCCCTAGAGGAAGACGCGAGTTACCTGGGCGTGAAGGTGGGTCAGAGGAAGTGTCAATGGGCAGGTGAAGGAATGAGCAAAACGGCGGCGTTTCTTTGGCTCAGGCTCCTAGAATGCTTGACAAGACGGAGTTTTTTGGAAGAACCTCATCTCACCCTAGTTACCTTTTTTCCCACTTTTGTTATATATGTATTTATTAGATCATTTGAGTATTGGTACCTTTTATTAAAAGGGTCGATGTGGTGTTTTGCCGTTGAGCTGGTTTTTGGTTTCCTACAAATACCGTGAGTCATAGACCTTCCTTTGGGAAGTCTGTTGACTTCCATACACTATAATATACTGTGAACACATAATTTTGTTACCTAATAAATCAGCGAACGAACATACAAACGTTTGGCATAATGTGAACTAAAATGGAAGTTGAAAATGTTAGTGGCCATTTTGCAACGATTAAGAGCATAGCACTTTACCTAGATGAAAACTGGATTTCTTATCTTTGAAATATCGTGAACTGTTTATTGCTCAGAACTTAATAAGCATGCCAACACTTCACTTGTTCATGCTTGGAGTGAAATGTTTTCCTTTTCACTGGAGAAGACAAAACAGGGTGATCTTCACGTTATTGTTTTATACGAGTGACAAAAGTATACCTTGCCTTGTTTAGAGGCAAATTCATATTTATAAATATTTTGTCTGTTTTTTCCTCCATGAAACATATGCAGTAATCACTTACCGGGAAGGTGAGTTTTTATTCTGTTTTTAAGGAGAGACACTTTCCAGTTGAAGGTGATTCATATAGGGAACTGTTTGTACTATATATAACCCATATATTTGACTGCAGGTTGCGAAGTTTAAAAAAATGATGGTTGATATCTAATATATTTGGAACTGATTCATAAGAAAAACTATTAAAATTATCTTTGAAATGACTCTTGAAGCTAATTTATTAGAAAAACAATGTTTCATTTGGAAGCCTGTATAAGTAATATCTAAATGCAAAGTCATAGATTCAGTACCTTTTTTTATTGATGGATAAAGAGTTTTTTCCCAGTGACTTAACTGAAGTAATTTCTTTTAATAGAAAAGGTCCATTAAAATTCTGTATTCATGGATAGATTTTTGGAATAAAAAAATAAGCATGGGAGATAATGCAGAGACTTTGAAGTGGCCATGTGATGCAGGAAAAGAAGATTGGAAGAAGGCTGAAACATTCCATCGGTTTCTAAATATTAGAACTATCTGGTAGTTTCTTCCCCTTTCCTCTTCAATTAATGAAACAAACACTAGGCAGCTAACACTCCCACCCCCCATCGCTTCACGTTATATAAAGACAGTAGCAAACAGTTTTTTTAATTTTTCATCCCTCATTCACCATGCAAAGCAGAGATTGATATGTGAGACCCTTCAGAGGTCAACGACAGCACAAAGGCTCAGTCCCCTCAATGGCCAGGGTTTGTGTGTCATTTTCTGGCAGGAGTAAGGCCTGCTATATTTTTTCTTAACTGCTGGGTGTTTTAAAATAAGTCACAGTGTTTTACACTTGAAAAGAGAAGAAATAGTTGCTTCATTGGTTACTTACTAGCTTAGTATCTAGATTATGGTACAGTATGCGGAAAAGTCGTTTAAAGGTAAATTTTGGTAAAATGCTGACGTCGGTTCTGGCACGTTCATGCATTTTCCATTCTGGGCCGTACGAAGTGGCCTGGTCTGAAGGGAGCCAAGGAGCAACACAAGAGGGTGTTGGTTAGGATAGGAAGCCAGTTGGTTTTATAGCCAGGTATATTTTGGATTTCAGATGAAATGGGGAAAGAAATGACAGAAATGGTCCCTAGGCGTTTATTTTCATGGATACCCTACTTTCATGGGCATGCCTAACACTGAACTATGTTCTAACTGGAGCTTAGGGCTTATTTTCGATATTGGAGTGTAGCTTTATTACAGATGGATTTTATCTTTAAACATTGCATTTTGATCAACTTTGTATAGTCACGTGTATTAAAATATTGTGCACTAAATGTTCTGCCCTTGTTTGCTATCCTATGGTGAGGGCATTTATCAGCGCTGTTGTGATTCACTCATGTAGATGGCATGGGTCAGGGAAAATCACTTCCTACTTTTCTGCCTAAGTAAATTTCTGTTTTCCAGTATTACATAAATTTATTTTTGGCTTCCATTTCTGTGTAACCAAAATAGTTACTCTATGTGTGTGGCATTCATATGACTTTGTTGCAAAAAAAAAAAAAAAAAAAAAAAAATTAGTTTTTATTTAAAGTAATCTGTACCTTAATTTTTTAAAATGTAACCAATTCAAGCACTTTAAGCAATAATGTCAATCTTGTGAAATTTCAATCAGTTTAACACCCTGCCTCTAAAATTGTTTGCAGAAAGTAAATAAATAAATGAACTAGGAATTCTCTTCCTAGAGAATTATATCTGGGTAATGTTATACACATGAACTTAAAGTCCTTTTTATAAGCATGTGAGTCATTGGGAAGTCTCATGTCTAGGTAATTATTCCGGACTTAATTTCAAAGCAGTGGAAATGTAAAGAACATTCTGGTCGTTGTACTAGATCAAGGCAATGCTACTGTGAAGGTTGATAAAGTCAGTGTTTCTGGAGATAACTAACTACTTTTTTTGAGTGAAAAAGTCAGAATTAATCCAGAAATCTGTATCTGGGGAATAATAGAAAATTGAGCATATCAATGGGAAAAAAAGAAAAGAAAAGAATTAGAGGTAGGTAATTAATTAAGCATCACCATGAATTGCTTAGCTGGGACTTTGCATATTAAGTCTACCAGTTGTGAAATAAAAAGATTTGTTCCCCCAAAAAGGAAGTGGCTGCGGCTCTGTGATCCCATCAGCATCTGGTTTCTAGGAAAGAGTAGGAGGATCGCCCTGGCCTGGAGTACTGACAGCCAGGCCCGGGCTTCCGGGCGGCTGTGAGCTGTGGGGATCCCCACCTGGGTGCACTGGGACACTGCCCTGCCAGAGGGGGGCAGGTGCAGGCCCATTTCCTGTGGTCTCAGTGTGGCCTCCCAGGGCCAAGACTCAAGCTTTCTGTGAACGTGCCCAAAGCCTTTTTCCCCCAGCCAGTCACTCAAGGTTCTCTGTGGGTAGGAGGTTGTCATCTAATACATTTTCTTGGGCCCAATTATGGAAATATAAATCCACCGACCAAAAGCAGGGCAGTGTACCGTCAAGTCTCCCAGTTTCCATCTATTTTCTCGGGACACTAAGTGAAGGCCAAGGCTCTTCACTCTAGAGCTGTCTCCAGTTGAACCTGACTGAGCTGGAACAGGATTGTTGGGAGTTAATTGTATCTGCCACGAAGGCTGTAGGAGGGGAAGACCTCAGGAAAATGTTTTTCTCGGCCTCCTTTTGTTCATCTGTCAAATGGGGCTCATAGGAGAGGCCTGTCACCACCAAGATGATAATTTCTGGGGAGTGAGAACTGTTTCTCATTTCTCAAAATTTCTCTTCATGCCTGTTCAGTGGTACTTAAAACCCCTTTAATATAGGTTGAAGTCTTCCATTGTCTTATGTTTTCATGAAGACAGAAATATTTGCTAAGCCATTTTTTTTCCATGAGGGAAGGTTTTGGTTGTGGGGATAACACTAAAGACAAACCACGTAGACTTGGCCCAGAGATGCCCCAGGTGGAGAGATTTTCAGTTAAGCAACGTTGCAGCACCTATTATATGCTGGGCATTGTGATTGGGGTTGGGGAACAAAACAGTGAAGCAGATAAGATCCTCTTTTAGTTTCATGCTTCAGGAAAAAAAAAAAAGTCTGGGGAAAAGAAATTTAAATTGTAGAAATAATGGGGGGCGGGACTCACAGGGTAGCCCAGTGTGGAACTTGGCCTGCCTTCCCCGGCAGGTGGGCGCTGCTGCAGGTGGGCGCTGCGAGGTGCAGCCCGCTGGCTCCTTGTTCTCTGGATGCGTCTCGGAGCCCCGCTTTCCTCCCTGGCTGCTCTCGGTGTTGCCTTCGCTTGCCTTTCAGCTCCTCCTAGGGAACACACAATTTTTCGAACAATATATTTTGTTACATTGCAGCAAAGGACTTGAGCATCTTGCCTCTTAATTCTCATGTAAAAAGAGCCAGTCTTGAAAGTCTTAACAGTGGATTTTATAAATCAAATATCTAAACAATTTCTTTACATTATTACCAAATAATTAGAACCATGGACATTCGGGGCATGAGAGTTTTTCACCGATGTGACTGTTTTAACAGTGCTTGGAACAAAACACAGTAGGAGCTTTACAAACATGGAAAATAACTTCATTTTGGTTACGAGACACCAGTCAGGAATGACAGATTTTGTAGTGAGGATTCCGAATCTCAAGCTTGTTTCCCTCGTGGTGATTCAGAATAAAGCATTTATTCCCAGCCCCGAGTACCCCCCGCGCCTCCGTCGCGTGGATGCTGTGCGTGGGCGTGCGGGTTGTGTCAGCCTGAGGAATTCCACAGCAGGCCTTCATGTGGAGGTTGGGCACGCGTGTTGCGGGTTGAAATTCTATTTCCTCCTTACCTCCTCATCGAAGTATTGAGCTTTCAGAAGAAAACTGAGACTTATAGATTTGACTTGGCTGGAAGCAGAATAACTTGATGGTTGAAGCCACCATTTCTCTGTATTTAACCAAGTCCTCTGATCCAACTCAGCCGTAACTGTCTTTCAGTGGCTCTTAATTGACCTCGCCTGACAGAACATTCTGTGCTGAGAACTGAAAATAAACACAAGAACATTGCAAAAGTGAGCCATCGCACCTTCTGCGGCAAGAGCTCATCTCCAAGTTGAGAATTGCCCGTTTCTCAAGGGATAGCGTAGAAAAATACTTTGCAATGACTTACAAAACCTGTGTGAAGACTCATTCTGTTGGCCTCCCTCGCATCCCTACCCCAGAATGAATTTTTTGAAAACTATTTGAAAAGAAGTTACTCCTATTTTCCCATCTCTGCTACCCCAAAGCTTAGAGAACGAAAAAGCATAAATTGCTAGCCTAGGTATGTCGTGTGTCCCCCTTGGGCTGACAAGGCTTCAGCCGACGGGGTGAAGGTTGTAGGGCGGAGAGAAGCCCTCTGCCTGGATGATCACCGGTAGACCTGGGTCCTTAAACGTCATCTGAGGAGTTGGGACGGTTTGTGAGGAACAGCCCCGTGGCAGACGCCGTCCTTGGATGGGCATTGGCGCAGAATGCAGAAGAACAAGGGGTGTGGGTTTCGGGAGTAGGAGGGGAGTAAGGTTAGGATCCTTCAATCACTACTTCTTAGCCCCCAGCCTCGGCCTCACTGCCCCGTCTGTCACTTGCCCTGCAGCGTTGGATGGGACCCCCACAAATTAGCTGAGGGATGTGCAACCTACAGCCCATGTGCTCTTTGTTGTCGCCCCGACCTTGATCTCTGATAGGAGAATTTTGGACTCAGTTCGTTAGTAGCTTGAAAAAGCTCTACTGGACTTAGTCCAGGTTCTAGTGTGGGCTGGGCACCAGCTGGTGCCATTGGCAGCATGTGGGGAAAGCGAGGGGTCAGGTGGTGTAAGGGTTCAAGGCCTGCCTGTGGCGTCCTGCTCCGATGCTGCTAGAGGTCTGTGATCTGAGTCAGGTGTCGGACTTAATTTGCTGGCGTTGGGGTGCTAATGCGTGGTGCTTGGGAAAGGGGCTCTTCTCCACAGGTCCTCGAGGCAGGCCCGATGGTAAAACAGTGGAAGAGCTAGTTACGTAAGAAGTTCTGGAGTACTGTGCTGTGTGCTGTTTCATGTTATCTAATGCCCACATTTTCCAGGCATGAGAGGCAAGACTAAATAGGCGAGGGAGGGAAATGCAGCCCCTGACAGCCGGGAACCGGCCTGAAACGGCCTCGCCGGGGGTGTTGCTAGGAGCTGGCTCGGCGCTCACAGCTGGGCCATGGTGGTGGTTTCTGGTTGGACGTAATCTCTCAGATGAGGTCATGCTGAGACCATGATGAAGTGAAACAAAAAATACGACAACTTCATAATTCTGTCTAAGCGTAGACGAAAACAAGGTCACTGCAAAACACAAAACACCAAACATCCCCCTCCCACCAAATCTGAGTCACTGTCGCCGCTTTACTGATGACGGTGTTAGCTCTGCCCTCATCTGTCCTAGATGAGATTAAGATTCAGGGCCAAAGAATTATCTCCACTGCTCGACCACACCCAATCCAGAGTGAACCCCTCTTCCTGAGCCCTCCCCCAAGTTACCAAGCCAAAGTCCCAATCCCACAAGTTCTAACACCCTCCTGAGCTGCCCCCCACTTCCCCACCGTGTGTGGTCTCACTGCTATGAGGCTTAAGCACAGTTTGTTCAACCACAGTTGTGTTCCTGGTGGTCTGGCCCGAGAACATCAACAAAAGAGTGGGCTAAACTGACAGGTCAGCCACTTCCCGGGGTCAGCCTGGACCTGCTGTTTTCATGGCCGGAAGGAAAGGGAGCCCCCCCCCCCACGTCATTAGTGCCCTGATTGTCTAATGGATTGGCAGGAACTCCTGTCCAGAGGGGATGCAATGTTCAGGCTGGATGCCAAGAGAAGCTGCTTACAAGTACCTGGGTAAACCTGGACCTCAGTTTTTCCTAACCTGTCAAATGCAGTTAGAACGGGGTTGTGATGTGTGGAAACTTCCGGAAAGCTTGACAGGTATTTAACATGGTGCGTGTGGCCGACAAGCTTCGTTCATTGTGGATTCTCGGCACCGCCACACCTACCCTTGGAGTCGCTCAGGCTCAGGTGTGTCTGTCTCTAGAGCCCAGGAGGTCACTGAGGTGCCAGAACCCTCTTCAAGGCAGGGTCTGAAATCAGTGTGATGGGGCCTGGGCTCCATCTGTAGGGAGGGTGCAAAGTCTACTTCAAGAATTCCAATTTTCTTCAGCGGAGAGGGTTCCGGTTCTGTCTGGATCTCGTTACATATGCCAAAGAGCTTTGAGAGTCAGGGCTGGGGTGGGGTGAGGGTTGGTGAGGGGTGAAGGCTGAGGGTCACAGGGGCGATTGAGCACATAGCTGGGGTCTAGTGCCCTCTAGTGGGAAGAGCCCCCAATTTTTCTCAACTGCTGCACGCATCTTTTATTTTATATATATACACATAATTTGCCCATGCGTTTTCTTAAGAACAAACCCAAGACCTTACAATTATCTTGAAGCCAAACCAAGGCCTAAGTTAAACAGGCCCTCACCTTTCTGTGAGATGGAGCAACGAGCAAAGGATCGTGGAGCCAAGGGGAGCAGAGCGTGACCTTGAAGAGAGTGCTCTGTGTCCCCCTGAGGGTTCGTGCTTAGAAAAGGTGGCTGTGAAAATGCGTGCATGCGATCAGGAGGGACTGGAGTGCGGGGACCTCAGGAGAACAGAGGACGGCCAGCCCCTGTTCCGTTTCTCTTGCTAGTGCCACACAGAGGAAGGGCAGCGAGAGCCAGGAGGCAGGAGGGAAGAGCGGCCCCCCTGAGAAGCTGCCGCAGGGGCTCAAGTCAAAGACCTAAGGGCCACGTTCTTCTTGGCGGAGGCACAGAGATGGTGCCTGACGGCACCCAGCTGAGGTGACAGCATCATTTATTCATCACAGTCCTCACAGGGCAAATACACTGTTTGTTTCGGTCATTCACATTTTGGTAAAAATTCTTCGTAAGCTATTGATTTTGGGGACACAAAGATTAAGAGCTCCCCAGAAGTGGTACGGAGTAGGGACACATTGCTTTAGAATTACTAGAAATTTGTTTTGCATTTTGGAGCAGTTTTACATTTTTTCCAAAGGCATTTATTTGTAATTCTGTCTGCTGATCTCAAACTCTAGGATATATAATAGAACTTTAATTACATTAGGCTCAGGATTTTTCTCTTCTCCATTTGGATTTATGGGGGAGTGAAGCTGGGGGCAGAAAGTCTGTAGTAACATCTGAGCACAAGAGCTGTGAATAAGTGAGTGGCGGGCAGGTGAGAACATTCAGTAAAGAAAATTGCAAAGGTAGCTGAAGGGAGCAGGAGGAATGATGGCTGGGTAGCCTGTGGCTCTGCCACACTAAGGTTTAGAGGAAGCTGGCTGAAAGAATCTATTTTAAAATAGATTGCAGGGAAGGCAGATATATTTTTATTTTTAAAAACTTTATTATGGGGAATTTTAAACATGTACAAAAGTAGAGAATAGCGAACCTCCAGGAACCTACGACTCAGCCTCAACAGTTAACTTTGGCCGGTCTTGTTTCAGGATAGGATTTTCAGGTAGCACTGGGAGGAGGCTAGCTCTTCAGGACCTCGAACCCCATTTAGGATAAATACATGAGGTGTTGTACAGTGTAGGTCAACGACCAGCTCTGAGGGGTTATCCACTTGGTTTTTTCATTCCTCTAACTCGAAATAATGTGTCAGTCCTTTAACATGAAAGTTTTCCTCATAAATGTCAGAAACATTTTTGCAACACAGAGATTTTATGGTTTAAATAGATTTAATTTGTATAATGGCTACATACTGTGAAATATGAAACAAGTGTTTGAGGGCGATCGCCTTCATTTGGAAAATTATAATGAAAATAATGGCCCTTTATAACTGATACAGATTACAGAGCGTGGTCTTCCATACGCGTGTGCCAAGGGGAAAGCTGCTGTGCCCATAGCTGTCTCACGTGTTCTCTCCTCAGTTTTTACCTTTCCATCTACCCCTTACTTCTGGAATTTTCCCAAAGAGATGGGACCAGGCTCAATGTTTCCATTTGTCTCTACCCTTTCCCGTTGGAATTTTTCCTCATGGAATGTCATTAGCATATTTCACTGATCAATGGATTAGATCGAAGAGTGCCAGAGAGGGAAGGAAGTTCCTGGATAACTAGAAACTCTCCCAAGTCGAGAAGGAAACGGTAGCCCTGAGGCCTTGGCAAGACTTGCCCGCATCGCTTTCCAAGTTAGTATTCTAGAGCAAGGAAGGAGGGAGTAGAGAAGGTCGCCTCTGCAGGGGTCTGGGCGAGGAGAGAGAATTCCAGGTACTGGTGAGGTGGCTTAGAACCAAGATTTTGTTCATTTGACCTTCCCCCAAATAGACATAAGAGCACAGACTTTGAAATCAAATTAACGTACGTTAGAATATAGGCTCTGCCACTTACGAGGCGTGTATTCTTGGTAAGCCTCAGTTTGCTCATCTGTGAAATGGGGATGGAAATCATAGCGCCCCTGTCTAAGCAGTGTGAGGATTGAATGAGATGAAGTATGTCAGGCACATAACACAACGCCTGCCGCTGTGTTCAGTACATTTGATGCTGGAATGTAAGTGTCCAGAATGCATTAGCTATTTATTTTGTCGTCAATTCATTAATAGACCTGGACTAGCTGAACACAGCGCTACTAACCAAATCTCCTTAAGTACAGATTTAAAATAGGAATAAGTGAAATTGCCTGGATTAATTTAAGAAAAGAAGTGAGATCATGCAGATACCACTTAGCTTAATTCTTTTGTGCTTTGAAGGTGTGACGGCCTCTCTGGGAGACAGCAGCTCGTGCTCAGTCTCCGCCACGGCCTAGTTCTAAACTTTGAATTTTCTGTCTTCTTTTCCTTTAGGGCAACAAAGTCCACAGATGGGGGGGTCTTGGGCATAGCGGATGCTGTTGTGGCCAGCGGGAGAGCGAGCAGAAAGAGCTGACCTCAGGTCACCAGTCTTGCCCTTTGAGCAAACTGCTGGGAGTGCTTTTGTGAGAAATTTTGCCCCCAGAGCTGTTCAGGCTGCTGGTGTCTGTCAGTCAGCGTTCGCACCACAAGTGCTGCTTCTGCACTTGCCTGGGGACACGGGCTGCTGGTTGCAGGCCCTCCCCAGCACACACCGTGGGGCTCCGCGAGGGCAGTCTGTGCGGGGAGGCCCAGGCCCGCAGAGACCGCAGTCTCTCCTGGGCCACAAGGGACAGCCAGCGGGCCCGCGAAGGCTCCTCACTGCCGGTGCGTCCACGGAAGGGGCCCAGCACACCAGCTGCCCACCCCGGGCCACTGGCAGCCCCTTTCCCGAGCCGTCCAGGGGTCTCCCACCGGGCTCTGTCATTCAGAAACGCCCTTGCTTTCCCTCGCAGTAAAACAGCACGGTTATCTTTTCTTTTTAAAAACGCTTCGTATTACTGTAAAAATAAAAGTAGTACGTGCCCCTTGTCTGCATTAGGAAAACATAGTAGAAGAATCTTCAGAATACTTTTTTGCCATTTTTTTGGTGTACATTTGCCTTCCACACATTTGTTTGCAAAATTAAAGGTGATGCACAAATCATGATTATTGTTAAAAATTCAAAAATACCCAGTTAGAGGAAAAATGAAAGTTCTCCTTTCCTTTCTCCCAACTCCACTTCCTCCCAAAAAGTAACAACTCATGGAAGTTTGTAGAAGGCACCTCCAGACCCTTTTTTGCATTAACACACACATGGATACACAGTTATATAAACACGTATTTATGTATTTGGTTTTGATTTAAAAAAATGTTATCAAATGTTATTCTGCAACTTGCTTTTTATTCTCAACTTAACAGTCTTGAAGATCTTTCTACACTAGAGCTATTTCATTAAAAGAAAACAAAGACGCTGCATGTAATTCTATAATGCGTACCATAACTTGTTTAAAGAACATTTAGATTCTTTTCTTGTTTTGCTATTACAAGCAACCTTGCAATGAGTATCTCTGTACGTATAGCTTTGGGCATATAGCATTTTAAAGTTTAAAACGTTACCTCTTAGGAAGGATTTACACTAAGAAGCTCAGAAGGTTTAGCCGTATCCATGTGCAAGTGTTGGATTAATCCAGGGAAAGTACTTGGGGCAAATAAGGGGGACTCGTTAAATTTTCCAGACGAGAGCTAACACTGGACTTCAGAGCTATTTGGCTTTATGAATGCCAAAAGAGATTTTCTATTTTCATGTTTGTTTAACGTATGTAGACCCTAGAGCCACCACCTAAGGATAGTAATTGGAGACCTAATTTTAGATTGCCCGAAGGCAGTGCCATGGACTTGATGTCTGCCCTCATCTGGTCTTTGGGATACGTATCCTGGAGCCAAGCTGCTCCTGTGTGTTTTTCCATTGTTACCCTTTCAGCAGGGTCTAGAATTTCCAAGTGGTTCAGTTGTGAAACTTGTCTTCTTGCTGAAATGTTTTCCCTTGATTTAGGGTTGTTTTGTAATTGTTGCCAAGGACACATGATTTAAATTGTAAATGTCACAAAATGTATTCTTATTCTGTTGTTCTTGAGATAAAATTTGGAGACCTGAAAGTGGAAGGAGGGTAGGACTTGGAAAGAGACTTAAGAAGCTGCCATTTCAAACAAAGTCCTTAATGAAAGTGATGCCATCACTCCCTGCTTTGACCTTAAGTTCTCTTGAATGATCTTGTTTGTCTGTCATTCAATCCCTGAGACAGTGATTAATAAACCCACTCTACCTGAGGGTGGGTTTGCTCTGCAATGCTGAGAGAGGCAAAATGCAGCAGGGGCGGAGGCTGGGACCCAAACCATGCGACGCCCAGAGCTGTGGTTCTCCAACCCGACAGCCCATCAGAAAGGACGCTTTCAACAGTTTCCTGGGTCTCACCGCACTGCTCTCCCTTCATTCCCAGCCCCTCTTTCACCTCCAAGACGTGTCAACCCATAGGCCTCTCTTCATGTTCATGCCAACTGCCTCGTCCGTGCCGCAGCCTTTGTGTCTTCCCTGAACCAACCTTTTTTTTTTTTTTTTTTAAATATATATTGATTTCAGTGAGAGGAAGGGAGAGGGAGAGAGAGAGAGAAACATCAATGATGAGAGAGTCATTGATCGGCTGCCTCCTGCACGCCCCCGACTGGGGATCGAGCCCGCAACCTGGGCATGTGCCCTGACCGGGAATCGAACCCGGATCGCCTGGATCCCAGGTCGATGCTCAGTCACTGAGCCACGCCCGGCCGGGCTGGACCAAGCTTCTTTACTGCTCCCTCCAATCTATTCATGCCCAGCAAACTAGGAATTTCTTTTACTTTTAGGTTTTGAAAAATTACAATCCTACAGAAAAGTTGCAAAAACAGAATAGGCACCTGTACACCCTTTACCCAGAGTTGCAGAGCTGCTGATTGTGGTATTTGCCACGCCTGCTTTACATTTCTTCGTATATGTGTATGTCATTATTATTACTATTATAATCACTTTTGCTGATCCATCTGAAAGTACACTGGAGACATCCCAGCCCTTCATTTCTAAATATTTCAATCTATAGCTTCCCAAAACAACAGTATTCTTCCACACAATGCTACACTGCAGTGATCAAGACATTAATTCAATACTATTATTTAATATACAGGCCATATTTAAATTTTGCCAATTGCCCCAAAAATGCCCTTTATAAACTTTTTTATCCCAGGGCCCACCCCCAGCAGGCATTTGGTGGTTGTGTCTTTAGCTTGCTTTATTGCAGGCTCTCTTAGTCTCTGGTAACAGGCGTTTCGCAGCGTGCAGACCGGTCACGTATAGAACACGCCTGCCCCGGGTTGTCTGAGGTCTCCCCGCCAGCGAGCAGGCGACTCCCTTTGGTGGGGTCCTTCCCGGAGCATCGCGTCCGGGCCGAGGGGCTTCGAACCCTGGAACGCGGGCAGCGCTGCTGCTGGCTCGTGGCCCCCAGGCGCGCTCGGTGGCCCAAGGGCTCCACGCCACGCCCACAGCGCCCCTGCTCCACGTGCGGGTGACACGCAAGAGCATGTCAGTGTCAGCTGAGCAGCACAGCCGCTCAACACTCCACCGTACCGAGCGATCCCGCCATAAGCCTAGTAATGGTCGGTCGCCCTACGAGTTGCGAGGATATTGTTGGCATTAGCGACTATCCCCGGGCGGCCAGTGCGCCCCTGGGACTTGGTTCCTTTATATGGGCAACTGTGCCTCTCGAGGCCCTGCGCTCTCTCCCGCCTCCGCCCGCCTCCCGCCCTCTGGCCACCATCGGCTTGTCTTCTGCGTCCTGGAGTCTCTTTCCGTTTTGTTTCGATTGTTCATCTGCTTTGGTTTTTTCAGGTTCCACATTTAAGTGAAATCACACGGTATTGTCTTTCTCTGTCTTATTTCACTTAGCACAGCACCCTCCAGGCCCATTTTTGTTGTTGCAAATGCCAAGATTTCATTTTTTTTTTCAAATCCTTACCCAAGGATATGTTTTGGATTTTTTTTCTTTTTTGAGAGAAAGAGAAACATGGACGTACAAGAGAAATACCGAAAGGCTGCCTCCCATACAAGCCCCAGCTAGGGACGAACCCACAGCCTGGGCATGTGCCCCGCCTGGCTGCGAGCCCACCGCCCTTTGGTGCACAGGGCGGTGCTCCAAGCCACCGAGCCACCCAGCCGGGCAGGCGCCGTTCTTTCTTATGGCAACTATTCCACTGTCGTCCTCCTTGCAGTGGGTTGGGCCGTGCATTCCGGGAGTTCAGCTGTGGAAGCCACGACAAGGTGATTTTTGTTAAAAACATTTTACCTCCCTACGGCTACTTACCTTTTGTTTTCTTCACTTTATTCCTTCAGCGAAGGATCACTCAGAAGTCAGGACAAGCCACAACTGGTACTTGGCACCCTCTGAAGTACAACCCCTCTACCATGTGACAAGTTAGGCCTTGTTTTTGTCTTTTAAAGATTTTTGCTATAAGAGAACCTAAAAGTTGGCATTTAAAAAATAAAATTTTAATTTTAGAATAATTTAGATTTACAGAAAAGCTATAAAAATATTACAGAGTTCTTGTATAACCCCTCACTTTGGTCATGTCTCCATAGTCTACTCTAGTCTGGGACAGTTTTGTATTCTTTTCTTGTTTTTTTCATTCAACAAACTTTTTTTTTTTTAAGATGTAGAATGTGATAATTTAATATATGTATACATTGTGAAGTGATTACCACAATCAAATTAATGACCACGTTTTCCATGCTGTGACAGTTTTGAGGAGCACTGCCAGCTGTTTTATAGAATTCCTTCAGTTTTACTTTGTCTGATTGCTGCTCATGGTGGGATCGAGCTTATGAGTTTTTGGAAAGAATTGCAGAGAGCTGAGGTGCCTTCTCATCGCATCTGGTCAGCAGGTACCTGCTATCAACCGTGCTTATCGCTGCGGGCATTAATCTTGGTTCCTCCGTTAAGGCGGTGTCTGCAGACTTGAGCCCTATAACATTATTATTTCTTCTACTCCACGCTTTATTCTTTGGAAACAAGTCATTAAGTCCAGCCTACATCTGGGGACAAAAGCCTGCTTTAAAATTTTTCAGTAAATCTATTACTTTTGAGATTTAGAGTTTAATATTGTTTTTCTTTCCAACTGCTTCTGGGGCAGAGGGGCTGTATTTCTTTGAAATGTCTTCGTCAGGCCTTGTTTCAGTACCTCTCTGACACTAACTGCAAGTGCCTCACCGTGACATGGCATTTCCTAGCCGGTTCATAGCCAGGAGAGCAAGGACTTGCTAGGGAGTATTATGTTGAAAATATTTTGAATGTTACAGATAATCCCCTATATTCATGTACTCACTTATCAGTAGATATCTATCGGGTGCACACTGTGTGCCCAACAGTGCTGGGTTCCATGGACACATTTCTCCCTCCCGCAGTTTGGTGTGGGAGAGTAAATCTAATCTAACCGCTTGTTGCGTGGCTGTGATGAGCTAGCCGCTGGGCTAGGTGCTCTATATTTATCATCGAATCCTCTAGACTGTTCTGTGGGGAAGTTTTTACTGTCCTTATTTTATTTTAAAAATTAACTTATTTTTTTTATCAGAAAAACTCAGCATGAAAAGATTTATAGTGACATATAAAGTTCATCTGCCATAAACCATGCGATCCCCCAGAAGTAATCCCCCTCACCTGTTCTAGCCATTTTTCCTGGTGTTTATTTACCTTTGTGTTTGTAAATAATATGCTTAAATTATTCTTAAATTTCAAAAACATGTTAAAGGTAAAATAAAACACAGATACAGAGCACCACACAAAGCCAATGAATGGTTTAATGGGATATTGTGAGCCAAACGCCTTGTCACCACCGCCCAAGACAAGGAACAGAACTTTGTGGGACACCCCAGAAACCCAAGCACATGGCCTGTCCCAACCTCCACCCCTCTTTCCCCAGATATAATCGCTCTGCTGACTTTTATTGCTACCACTCTCTTGTGTTTTAAAGAATGGTTTTATTACCTGGTGTGCATCCTTGGACACTATGGTTTGTTTAGTCTTGGTCATTAAAAAAAGCATGTGTTTTAAGTCTCTTTTAATCTATAGGTTTCCTCTCATGTTTTTTTCCTTACAAAATCTGCAATCTTGGGTTTAATCTTGGAGGGTGTGTGAGCTTGCTTAATGCCTGGAGTTCCTTATATACTGGCTAGATATACAAATAGAGACTGCCTGCCTCAAAACATCCTTATACCTATCGTGGGGGTTTTTTTGGAGAAAAACTTTGAATGCAGTTAAATGATCATTTTGGAAGGTAGAAGACAAAGGCCAAATAGAAGTGTGTGTGCTTGGTAGACACCAGCAGGATTTTATGTTTTGCAGAAAAATAACCATAATTTTATATATAGTTTTGAAATATAAAGAAGGCTTTAGAAATTGCATACTGATTATAAGTAGTGCTGTGAGGTCTGCCTGAATTCAAATCCTGATCTCTCCACTTCATGGCTCTGTGACCTTGAGCAAGTCACTTGTCTTCTTGTCACCTCAATATGCTCTTCTGCAACATGGGGGTGATAACTGTCATGGGGTCGTTATGGGGCTCACCTGAGATAGTGCATGTAGACTGCTTTGAACAGGGTGGGCAAGCGCAAAGTTCAAGCACAAAGTTTAAGCTGTTACTATTCTTCGCAATGGGGAATAGATAGAAAATGGTCAGCTTAAGTCGGATGCACACGGCTTGGATTTTCAACTCAATTATTTGCTTTTCCTCCTGGTACATTTCCAGCTCTCATTCATGTGATTTGGGATAAAATTAATTCATCCACAGCTGTTCTTTAATCTCTGGTTATTTTCTGACTCTCTGGCAAATAAATTATTAACCTTTAAACTAAACAATTCGTCCTAGCTTGAAAGAATTTGTGTATCTCTCCAAAGACATGAACAGTGAAACAAATGCTTTGTTTCCTGTGTTTATACATAAACTGTGGGGTGTCACTGCTGAAACTTCTGCTCTCCTCTATGGCATTTAGTGAAGAGAAAAGGCTATAGTAGTTCATGCTTAGCAACAAAGAGAAAACTGGTATATTTCTATATAAATTCTTAAAACACAGAAACCTCTTTAAGTCTGTTTCCTGCAATCACATTTCTAACATGAATGGTTATTCCTGTGTAGTGGGTTGAATTGTATCTCCCCAAAAGATATGTGCAAACTCTAATCTTCTGGTACCTGTGAAGGCGACTTTAGTTGGGCCTTAGCAGGTACAACTGAGCTAAGGATCTCGAGATGAGATTTTCCTACATGTAGAGTGGGTCCTAGACCCAATGACCGGTCCTTTTAACAGACAGAAACAGAGAGACGCCAGGAAAAATCCAGTGAAGACTCAGGTAGAGACTAGAGCGATGTGTCTGTAAGCCAGGGACCACCAAGGACTGCCAGTGGCCGCCAGGGACCAGGCGGAGGGGCGCAGGGGACGGGTTCTCCCTCAGAGCCTCCAGAAAGAACCAGCCCTGCCAATACCTTCAGTTCAGACTCCTGGCTTCTGCAGCTGTGAGAGAATAAATTTCTGTTGTTTTAAGCGGCCACATTTGTGGTAATTTGTTATGGCAGCCCCAGGAAGCTAATATAACCCTTATGATAATAAAGTACATTCTCAAATTGTTTTTCATCAGAAACTGAAGAAATTAGAGGGTAGACCAAGACATCCCACGTCTGCCAGTACAAATAACACCCCCTTCTCTCTCACACTTTCTATTTATCCTAAACTAAACATAGTTGGGAAAAGGGCAAGTTCTGGTTAACTACCCTGCCGCACGCCAGTGTCCATGTTTGCAAGGAATCCAAATATTTAAACTACGTTGCACATAAAATATTTGTTCTTAGATTATCCAGAAGGCACTGCATATCTTCAGGGACCTGGAAGTTACCTGTGGGCGCTCACCCTGGCCCTCACCCCGACACCCAGTTAATCAGCAAGTGCTGTAGTCGTCTTCTAAATATCTCCTGCATTCACCACGTCTTTTGTCACCCTCTAGTCCCAGCAGCCACTCCCTCTCACCCCGACGACTGTGGGCGCTGCCCCGTTGGTCTCCGTGCACCCACCCACTCCTGCCCCGTCGTTTAGTCTTTCAACAGCCTGACCATGTTATCTCTTCCCTAAGCTCCTCCATGTGGCCTCAGGGCTCTTTTCCACAAAGATCAAACCCCCTGAGTTCTAGAAGAGACTTTGTTTCTCCCCCATTTCAATGGACTGAATGACTAAACCCACAGTGCTCTCCGTAGTCCGGCCCCCGGGGGTCCTGGCTGTGTGGCTTTGGGGAGACCGTGACATTCTCTGCTTCACTCTGGGCCCTGCGCCCTGCTCACCGGGCCTCAGCCACCCTGGGCCTCTCAGGCCTTGGCATATATTCAGTTTCTTCCTCCCTGCAGGGTTCTGACCAGGCTGTTTCCCCCGCCTCATGCCTCTTCCCTTGGTTAGCATCTGTACACCAAATGCCACTTGCTGCTCAGTGACACTTCCCAGGTGCGGTGACGTTCTCGTAGGACTTTGCACGTTTCCTCCCTCTCCCATCTGACTCCGTAATGATACATTTTCTCAGGAATTGCTTGTTTACTACCTATCTACCCCTGGGCTTCAAGTTCCATGGGAAGAGTGACAAGCTCTACCCTATGCTCCACCGTGTCCCCAGAGCTGGGCACGGTGCCGGCTCCACAGCATTTGCTCAATAAATGTTGGTGGAATGAGTGAAGGGCCCTGTGGTGTCTCAGCATTGTCACCATGACTGTCAGTGCGCACAGCACATCATATAAAAATGGGCTCAGCTTTCTGGCTTTAGGGTTCATGCTACCTGGACCACAGGTGGGTAGGAGGGTCTATCTGATGTGGGTTCTCCCCGGGCACACTGCTGGGATATGGGGAAGGGGCAGGGGGAGAGGAGGGAAGAGAAGCCCGTGTGCTGGCTTAGAGTGACGGGCATAGCAGAGGTGGCAGAGGCCAGCTAGAGGCTCACCAAGTCCATGCCTTCTTCCCGGGGACGGAGCAGGATGGCAGTTCTCAGCCTCCTTGCACTGAGTAGGATTTCTGGTCCTAAATCCTCATGCTCGCCCTTCCCTGCTCTCCCCCCCTGCCTCATCTGCTGGTCAGGTGCAAGGGTCAAGTGACAAGCCAATCCAGGGCTCAGCTAGAAGACAGTGACCCCCCCCCAGACTGCCTGCCCAAGAGCCAACTGAACTTTGCATGAGCAAGAAATAAACTTGTCTCATGCGATTGCTAAGATTGGGGTTATTTGTTGCAGTAGTGAGTGTACCCCAATAGAGAAATGAGAATAGTTGCTCAGATTTCTTCTCTTCTGCTTTATTTTACTTTTTTGCTGGGACCAGGGAGAAATCACACCCTGGAAGTTGAAAATACATCAGTGGGTAGAGAATGCATTGTTCAAGTTGACCAAAGATGGAATTCTGTTCCATATTGTTTAAACTGGCAAACAAGCCAACAAGTAATTTGCTGTCCCTTTAACTTCATTTTCTAAAATATTGAAAAACGGGATTTAAAGAGTAGTAACTCTTTGAAACGTTGGGGATACATTCCCAGGTATTAATCCTCTCCCCAAATCGCATTATCCCATGGAGAATCCCTGACAAAGTTTACAGGAGTTTGAGCTCCACTTAAAAGCTGAGAAGCGCAATCATCTCCTTAGAACAGTGGCCTCTCCTGGGGCTGTGGGCTTGTGGAATGTGGTTTAAGTTAAGCTTTTGCAGCAGGAGTCTTTCATATGAACGAAGATTACTCTCATGGCTAAGCCCGTTTAGAAGGTCACCGTGATCAGCAGCCAAAAGCAGCATATCCATTTTAGAAGCCAGGCCCGAACTTGGAATTGAAGGAAAACACAGGATGAAAGCTGCCCATTCCATGAGAGCAGGGGCACGCTGATTTGGGTGCTAGGCCAAAACGGAGGGTCCAGAATTTCAGCTATCGAAATGGCCATAGCAGCCTCTGAAAAGCCAGGAGAGGGCCGCTGCAACATGTCAGGGGGCCTCTGCATGTCTGCGGCACTGTGGTGCTTGTTATGGACTGAATTCGGGAGCCCCACTCTCAAATTCACATGTTGAAGCGCTAACTCCCAATGTTTTGGTAATTAGGAGACAGCCTTTGGGAGGTAATTAGATTTAGATGAGGTCATGAGGGTGGGGCTCCCGTGATGGGATTAGTGTCCTCATAAGAAGAGACACCAGAGCTTCCTTTCTCTTTGCCATCTGAGGACACAGCAAGCAGGCAGCCATCTGCAAGCCAGGAGGAGGCCCTCACCAGAACCCCACCATGCCTGCACCCTGATCCCAGACTCGCTAGATGCCAGAACTGTGAGAAACAAGCATCTGTTGTTTAAATCACCAGCCTGTGGTGTTTTGTTGTAGCAGCTGAGCTAAGACAGTGGTTTACTTTGTACTTCAGTTTAAAAAGAGTCTCTGGGGTTTAGAGTGCAGGAGGAACTGGGTTCTTTCCCTTGATCCGGGGATCTGTTGATGAATCCATATGTTAAAGGTTTATGAGAATCATTTTCTTTCTGGAATCTGAGAGATCTAAGAAATCCGCCCTAAATCTAGGCAGTTTGCTATTCTAATTGCAATCACTTAAATCACATGTCCTCCCCAAATGTACAAACATAGGCACAGTATTACATGACACAAAGGGCTCTATACTCTTTCCAAGCTCTCAGTGTCCCTGTTCCCAGAGTGGGACCAGGTGGGTCTGTTGCCTGCATGTCTCTCCCATCAAGTCTGCTGGGCCTGGGCCTGAAGGATCAAGTCGCACCAGCGAGGCATCCTTTCCCCCTTACTCTGAGCTGGTAGCTGCACCAGTTTTCATATAGGCTCCTTTCTTTGCAAGTGATAATAAATATAATGCAAACTGACTTCAGTAGAAATGGGAGATTATTGCTTCACATAGTTGAAAAGGCCAGGGTCTCTCCCCGGCTTCAAGCAGAGTCTGACCCTGGATTCACATGATATCGCCAGGATCCAATCTCTCTTGCCTCTTTTCCTTTATATCCTTTGTTCCTCTGTTTTGCTCTCACTCTTCCAGCTCTATTCCCTCTATTTTAGCTCTATTCTCAGTGCTCACCTGTTTCAAAATGGCTGTAGCCCCAGATCTTCCAATATCTGAGGTTCAAGGCCACCAGGAGAGAGCACTTGCTTCTCTCCTAGCATTTCCACTGATGGTGTCATTAAGTTTTCCTGGCTCTAATGAGAACATGTGTTGCTACCTCAGACCAACCACCATAGGTGAGGGGTTTAAATGAGCTGCTTGGCTGAGGTCATATGCTTCATCCTTTGTGGTTTGGGGGGTGATGGGGTGGGGAGGTGAGAGGTGGTATCCATCTCAGCCATTTAGTGTAAGAATATAGGAGGGTGGGTTCCCAAAAGAAATTGAGAGCAGGGCCTGTTAGTGGAAGTATGGTAAGTGGATACTGGACAACTGCAAATCAACAAATCTCCATTACCAGACCTGCCTAAACCTATGCTCTGCATTAAATAACAAAAAAAGTATTTAATTCCCTAAATGGTAAAAGAAGACCTCATTTCCCCAATGTTTTTGCTCAGGGCTGCATGATAAATTTTATTTAGAGTGTAAATCCCAGCTTTGAGGGCTCAAAGTCTTAGACAAGAGGGATGTCTCTGAGAATGTGTGGGTGCACCGCCAGCCTTGAACACCAAGGGGAAGACGGAGGACTGCTTATTACAGCAGCTATAATATCAGCACTTCCCCTTTGAGCATGTGCTCAGCACTTTATATGTGTTTGTGTCCAATAAAGGGAACACAGTCATTAAAAATTAGAATGTTAGATTAGCAGCTCCCCAGTGCATGGGGCCGGGACCTCCAGTCCAGCTCTCTGCGGGCCTGGGAACAATGCTGACTCATTGCTGACCCACTAACCTGCTGTTCTTCTTGCCTTCACTCTTCCTGAGTTTATAAAGATCTTTTGTTGCTTAAGATTTAGAAGCCAAAATGGATCACTTGTTTTTCTTTTTCTTACCAAATTAGAATGAGTGGGTAGGTTTTTTCCTAAAATTGGTCTTGCTGCCTTTAAATGTAAGCTCCATTTCATTTTCACCAAACTGTAAACTCCATGAAGGCAGGGAGTTTTCTTATCCTCCCCCTGCTGTATCCCTGGTATGTAGAGTGGTGCCTTGCATGAAATGGGCAGCCTCCCCCAATCCAAGATCCCCAGGCCTTCCTGGGGTTGAATCTTCTTGGGGGTCACCTGGAGGGCTGCCACTCTCTAAGGATGCTGGAAGGACTGTCTAGAGGTGGTAACCACAGAGAAGACTGGTCACCCCTAGAAGGCCCCTCACCTGCAATCTCACCTGAAGCGGCCCTTTTGAGGAAGTGGGCCAGGACGGCCCCGGCACTACCATTCCTCTCTCAGCAGTGGCTCCAAAGACTGTGGAGTCCCTAGTGACTGGGGGTGGCTTAGAACCTAAATGGCAGACACAGTGTATAGCCCTTTTCTGGAATGCTCAGTGATGGTTCCTTTAAGCCCTCCAGGAAAATATTAGGTTAATATGGTCCAAGGAACCATAGGTAAGCTGAAGAATAGCAGCTTAGTTTTCAATAGAGAATGTTCAGTTGAGCATTCCCAGGCCAAGTGGCCGCTTGACATTCCTGCTCATGCAGTCACTTACAGGGCCCCCTTCCCTGGCATCACTGGGAGGACTGGCAATTAATCATGACAGGCTGAAAACACATGCTTACCTCAGTCCACCCCCCCACCCCCATCACCAATATCTAATAAAGGGACAGCTGAAGGCAAAAATCACAGGAGGACACTAATTGGACAATGAACACCCTCTTCCCTAGTCGCCTTTCCCCACTGGGTTCTGAAAACACATGCAGACAGGAAAAGAAGATGTGTTTCTGCCTCCATCCCAGCAGGAGCTCGGAGGATTCCTTTCTGGTCAAATCAGTGAGTCCAAGAGAAGAGTTAACAGTATCTAGCCTGATCATGCAAAGAATTTGTGATCTTTAGCCTGATCGCTCGCCCGTCAACAAGCCCTGTGCACCTAGAGTTTTTGTTTTTCTCTCACTTTATTCCTAAACTAGTTTATGAGAACTTATAAAGTCGAGACATACATGGTGTCAGCAAAGAGGCTGTGCCCAAAATGTGAGCTCCTACTTGCTCAGGACAGGCCATTGGACTGGTCACTCTTTCACCAGCCAGCTCCAGAAAGAAGTGGACAGTGCTATACGTCGCACTATCCACGAGATAAAAGGCAGGCAGTGGCTCTCAGCTCTCTTCTCGCTTCCTATGCCCGTATCCCCTGGTGATGGTTACCATGGAATCTTCATCAGGCTCTACTTTTGTAGATTTAGTGTCTGTCCTTGGGGCTGTCTCAGCAGAATTCTAGTAACCTTGGTTTTATTTGAACTGAAGTCACCCTGATGTGTCTGCCCCCCCCCCCCCCCCCCAGCACACACATTTCCTTCCTCATAACAGCTGATGAAGATACCTCTTGGGATAATTCCGTCATGGCTTTTGACTTCTAACCCACCAATCCATGAGGTCCCGAAAGAAGACTAAAGTGATGATGGGGATTAATTTAAAGAAAGAAAAAGTTCCATTGTAGGGGCTGACTTCTAAAGCTAGCTGCCTGTTTCACCAGAGGCGGTTGTGCAGGAGCAAAGGTTATCTACACTCTCTAGGCATCAGGTTTGGGAACTTCCCTTTTTAAAAAAATGTATCTTTATTGTTGTAAGTATTTCAGATGTCCCCCTTTTTCCCCTCCATTGATCCCCTCCACCCCGCATGCACCCCATCCCCAGGCCTTCCCCATACAGATGTCTGTGTCCATGGGTTATGCATATAAGCACATAAGTTCCTTGATGGGAACTTCTGAGTGCCCTCCATGGAGCAGTCATGAGATTGACCTCAACTCAGGGCCTACTCCATGCTCTGCAAATTTACTAGGTAGAAGCATAAAGCGTATATCTTTTTTTCTAAAAACATGAGAGGACACCCTTCTGATATCCCCAAAATATCTGAACCAGTACAATATGGGTAGAGTCCTCTTTTCTGGCCTCAAAATGTCCCAGAAAAGCAGAACTTTATTCCTTTATTAAAGATGTATAGGACAGAGCACATGCCCAGGTTGCTGACTTGATCCCCAGTGGAGCGTGTGCAGGAGGCGGCAGGAGGGAGCCAATCAATGACTCTCATCATTGATGTTTCTCTCTCTCTCCCCCTCTCCCTTCCTCTCTCTGAAATCAACAAAAATATTTTTAAAATGTATAGGACAGAGAGTACTGTGTACAAATAAGGTATTTTTAGTTTAGATACTCTATTGCTCTTACTTGCAACATACATAATATCTATTCTGGGCCAGGCAATGAATGAGCTAGGTGTTGTGATACCATAACAAATAAAATCCCACCCTTCTCAAGGGGTTTGTGACCTAGAGGGGAAGTAGGAACATACAGAAACTTCACTAGAATACCTTGGGATCAGTACTTATAAATAGGTTCGTACAGAGCTGTGGAAGTATGTGAAGGACCATTGCATTCTTTCCCACAGGGCTGGGGGCAAGAATGGGGAGGGGTGGTCTTAGGGAAGACTGTGGAGCCATGCTTATCTTTCCACACTTATACAATGAAAGAAAAAAAATAGCCAAAGTAGTTTCATTTGAACATCTGTTGAATGCTGGGCAGTGGCTATAAAGAAAGATCACATGCAATGCTTGGCCTTAAGAAATGTCCTACTTTACTTCTTTTGGGCCTGAAATCTACTTGGTTCCCCACCAAGAGTCTTCACTCAGAAAATATATCTGTCATACATTTTGATAAGCATCTATTTGGATAAGTATCTTGATCTAAAGACTAAAGAGATGGTTGGCCCAGGGTGGGAAGGGAGGCTGAGACTCTAAGCTCGCGAGAGCAGCCGACAGAATAGGCCTTGGGCTTTTTCTGGGTAGCTCAGCGGGGCAGGGTGGGGCGAAGGGTGCAAATTATGTGAAGGCCGATGCGAGCCCATTTTAAGGAAGACTTGTTTTCTGGTGCCTAGAACTCTCTAAACCTGGAATAAGCTGTCTTGTGGGGTGGTGAATGCCTTGTTCTAATCAAGAAAAGCTAAGATGATAAAATGGTTTTCAGGTATTATGGACAGTTGGATCAGATTCATTTATTCAAGAATCAGCTGTCACGTGCTCAGCGTTCGACCAGGCGCTGGGCATTTAATAATGAGTAATGCATAGGTCCTGCCCTCCAGGAAACAGGCCTGTAGGCAAGACCGCCTAGGCCGATGCATGGCAGTGGTGTTCAGGTGCTGGAGGGGATGAAGGAAGGCTTCACGGAGAGGCCACTTTTAAGCTGAGATCCAAAGGACAAGAATATAGCCTGGCCAAGGCAGTGGCCGGGGAAAAGGGGGGTGCCAGGAGGTGTCTTCTAAGTCTAATAGTCGTGCAAATGTATTGGCCAATATGCATAAAAAAATCTATCCTTCCCCTTTTATCTGGAGCAGGAAATAAATAAGGTCATGCTTATTAGGCATCCTTAAAAAATTATAGTTAGCCAAATCATGTGGCTTATAACTACATCAAATTAAAAATAGAAATTTGCAGAAGGTTGGATATACCCTAACTCCCTGCCACCCAGTTACGCTGCTACTGAATTGTCAGCACCACCTACTCCCAAGCCGCTCCCTTCCCCGCACTGTTGGGGGGCAGAGCCCGCAGCAGGGTAACTGAAGGGGAGCTGGGCCGCCCAGTGCTGACTTGCACCTTTTTTGACTTTTCTAAGTAGGGTGAAGAATTTTACGCTCCCTGAGTGTTCACATTTTGTTTTCTACCTGGAAAAGTACTTCTTCGTGTCTAACCCGTATCGCACACACTAATGTCACGATCTGTGTTGAAAGGCTGTTGGTGTTGCTTAAGCCAGTTACCGCTTTCACGCACTTTAATCGAACCGCCTTGAAACATCTTTGTGGATTGTGCTCACTCAGAATCTTTAACCCGGTCTCCCGGGCCCCCTTGTTTAATTCGCGTTGCCCTTCTCTAGATGCTTCCTTTTGGCGTGTCCTGTTTTTATCACACTGTCATTGCAGTGTTCTTGCTTTTAACGTGGCTTTTGCCGAGTAACGAGCACTGTCTTTCTCGTAGTTTGGAAAGGGGAAGGGGGTCACCTTTTATGGGCAAAAGTGCGTAGCTTCGGCTCCAGCCGGGGGGCTCAGTGGACGGGAGCGGTGTCCGGTCGCCCACAGGGTTGCGGGTTCAGCTCCAAGTCAGGGCACGTGCCTGGGCCGCAGGTTGGGTCCCCAGTCGGGGTGTATATGGGAAGCAACCGTTCGATGTTTCTCTCTTACATTTCTCTCTCCCTCTACCCAAAATCAATAAACATACCCTCAGATG
Source organism: Miniopterus natalensis (assembly GCF_054644295.1). Classification (NCBI taxonomy): domain Eukaryota; kingdom Metazoa; phylum Chordata; class Mammalia; order Chiroptera; family Miniopteridae; genus Miniopterus; species Miniopterus natalensis. The sequence continues at coordinate 173,665,194 of NC_142081.1, forward strand.
AGGATTTTTTTAAAAAGTATGTAGCTTTGGAGCCCTGTTTGGAAACAATTTGGGAGGAAAAACAAACATGTTTCCCTCCGTGAGCCCAGAGGTTCTGCCATGGAGAGAGTTTAGGAAGCAGGACTGGGGCTCAGGGTATTTACATTCGGAGGGCAAACTTTATTTTCATAAGAACAAGTGTGAAATTGGAAGCTGGGGTGCCCTGGGATGTAGGTTTTGCCACAAAGGCCCTTGGGCTGCTCTGGAAAGGAGAAGCCACAGGAGCCATGGCCTGGGGTCCCAGGAAGCAGAAGGCAGGGCTGGTGTGCTCAGAGGTCGGAGCTGGCGCAGCCCAGGGAATGGCCCCTGTGAGGGGGAGGGAGCGAGGGGGGCGGGGGGGAGCTGAATCGATCTGTGGAAGACAGAGCTGGGCCTGTTTTATCACCCTGGCACCACCGGCACTCAGTTCATTAACCAACAAGCAGAGCGTGATTCCCGCCATGGCGATGAACGTCTGGCATGAAGTTGGAATGGGGGAGAAAGATACAGATAAAAAGCAATAAAGAAGTAAATTATAGTATGTTGGTGGGCTACGAAACAAGCAAGCAGAGAGCAGATGAGGGACATGGGAAGACTGCAATTTAAATGGCCATTTTAAATATAACGGCCAGGCTAGGTGACATTTAAATGATATTTGAGCAAAGACCCAAAGTCAGGATAGATTGGCACCTAGAACAATGCCTGGCTCAGGAAACAGTTGTTAAAGGAACACATAAGTAGGTAAACTCTGTCTGTCCTTCCATTCGATTCTTCTGTCCTTCAGGTGACCTTGAGATGGGGTGTGGGGATCTGCTGTCCCCCAGTGAGACTGAGACGTTAATTATCTCTCCTGTGTTAAGGATTCCCATACACCTCAACTCCTGGTTGTAAGCCAGCAATTTCATCGGGTGTTCAACTGAGACTTAATGATGTGTTTCAAAGCCAGAGGAAAAGCTGGCCTCATTGAATTTCCTGAGATGTGCATTCATACAGTATTATTATATCCAACTGGCACTTTCTTAAGGTATGTGAAAGCAAACCCTGCAAAACACCCATTGAGCTGAATGTTGCATTTGTCCGGTGACAATGGTGGGGCAGGGTTGTGGGGATTTGCAGAATTCGGGTAGAAAAGCCAAGGTCCCCCAGCCGTACAGTTTTGCCTGGGGCTGGCCCTGTGGGAGAGAACAAATAATGAACATTCTTCCTGGCTCTAAAATTATTTAATTTCATGGTGAGTTTACACCCCCCGTTTTAAGACTGAGGCACAATGAAAGCAGATCATTTGTCTGAGCTCCTCTGGAGTGAAAACACTGAAGCCAATAAACAGTTTCACGCCGCCAGAGGCCTTCGCTTTCACTCTCAATACCAGATCCAAATGGACTGAGTGTAGAAGGCTTGGACTTGATTAAATAGTTCATTCATTTATTTGAAAAATATATTTGAACACTGTATTTGAGCTTCTAAGATGACTGCCAAAGATCCTGGCCTCCTGCTATTTATGTTCTTTTGTGGCAGTTCCCTTCTCCAATCGCTGGGGCTGCCTGGGTAACCCACAGGACACTGTGGCAGTGACAGGATATGGCCCATGAGGCTAGGACATAACACACACTATAGCTTTCCTCTTGCTGTTTTGATGCACTAGCCTTGGGAAAAGCCTTCCTACCCTGAGCAGCCCTATGGAGAGGCCTAGGTGGCGAGGAACTGAGGCCATTGTCAGCAGCCAGCACCAGCCTGGCCACCGTGAGCGTGAGCCTTGGAAGTGAATCTTCCAGGCCCAGTCCAGCCTCCAGGGGACTGCAGCCTGGGCTGACACCTTGACTGCAACCTCACAGAAAGATTCCAATCCAGAACCATCCAGGGAAGCTGCTCTCCAATTCCTCACTCACAGAAACTATGAGATAATGAATGTTTATTGCTGACCTGCTTTTACCCACGACACTTCTGACACCAAATGTGTGTGGGGTTTCCATACCAACAACCAATTTTCTGATTCTCTGGATACCATTCGGGTGTTGAGCAATTCAATTCAATTATGACACTAACTACCTAGAGTTAGTGTAGAGCCCACAGGTCAACCCCTCAAGACTGCCCCCATTTCAAATGCCAGTCACGAGATCAGCTATAAATCAGAGATTCTCACCACACCCTCCTCAGGTTGGATCATTTGCTAGTTGGCTCACTTTACTTATGTTTACCCTGCTTATTATAAAGAATACAGCTCAGGAACAGCCAAAGGGAAGAGGTGGGTAGGGAAGGGGATGGAGGCGACAGGGAGTGCAGAGCTGCCACCCTCCTTTGGGGGCACCACCCTCCCAGCACCTTGATGTGTTCACCCCCCAGAAGCATTCTGAAGCCTGTTGTCCAGGGTTTTACAGAGGTTCATTCTGTAGGCATGACTGATGATATCAATGCCATTTTAGTGGTGGAACTCAACCTCCAGCCCCTCTCCCCTCCTTAGGGCAAAGGTAGGGATTGAATGAAGAGTCTGAAATTTCCAGCCCTCTACACAAGCCTGGGTCTTTCTGGTGACCAGTCCCCATCCTGAAGCCATCTAGGTGGTCCCAAGCCAGGAGCCATCTCATTAGCATATAAAAAACACTCTGACCCCTCCAGAGATTCCAAGGGTTTTAGGAGCTGTGTGCCAGGACCTGGGGACAAAAATGAAAAATATGTTTCCAGTTACATCACAATTGTTTTAAGCCAAACTGAACTCTGAGGTAGTATTTTACTCAGTGATTCATAACTAAACCAGATGTTGGTACCGGGAAGAGGGGAGCCGCCATGACAAAATCCTGACATATGGGTGTGATTTTGAAATGGGGTAGCGGACAGGCGGACTTTGAGAACAGTGAACAGCTAAATAGCATTGGAGACACCCGAAGTCAAGCCTCACTGACATTGGGCTGTAGCTTTACATTTTAAAAGAAAATTTTCCACTGAACTCCAGGTGGCCACTCCTTTTTCCATGACACCCTTGTTTGCATGGAAAAAGCTTTCTTAGGTAATTTCCAGAAGAATGAATCTTAACCACCAGGAATGGTATGAAGCCATAAGTCACATCCCTTCTTCTCTTTTGTTTATTCCTTTACTTAACAAACTATTACTGAGCGTCTACCATGTGTCAGAAGCTATTTTAGGCACTGGAGATAAAGTTGTGAACAAGACAGAGAAGGCCCTGCCCCCGTGAGACAGATGTTCCACGGGAGGAGAGGCAGAGTAAATCAGCAGGCTAATGAACATGCTCATCCAGGGGGTGATGCAGGGTTTTGAAGAACTTAGGTCTATATTAAGACTAACTCTAAAAATAGCATTCCTCTTTCCTTCCCAATGACCCATTCATTTCATGCTGGTACAACTTCTAGATTCCAAACCTCCTGCCTATTCTCATTTTTTATCCTAAATGCCATAACTGCCCAAACTTGGAAGCAACCAAAATATCCTTGGCTATAAGTAAGAACTTTGACAACGCAAACTGGGAACAAAACTCTTGAATTAGCTGATTCTTATAGAAGTGGTTACACACCCAGATGCAGAGAGAAAAATGTGGCCCTAGGTCACGAAAGGGACAAGTCACCTAAATAATTTTACTATAAGGCTAAACCCTCAAGTTATTCCAAAAATGAAAATGTATTGATTTTTTAAAATATATTTTATTTTTTACAACTTTATGTTCATAGTAAAAGCGAGTAGAAGGTGTAGAGATTTCCCGGTACCCCCTGCCCCCACACATGCACAGCCGCCCCCATTATCAACACCCCTCACCAGAGTGGTGCCTTTGTTACAATCGATGCACCTACATGGGTGCATCATAATCATTCTAAATCCATAGCTGTACATTCTGTGGGTTTGCACAAGTGGATAATTACGTGTGTCTACCGTTTCAGTATCAGACAGAGTAGTTTTTCTGCTCTAAAAGGCCTGCGCTCTGCCCGTTGGTCCCCCCACCACCCCTGGCAACCACTGATCCTTTACTGTCTGCACAGTTTTACCTTTCCCAGAATGTCCTATAGTTGGGATCATACAGTATGTAGCCTTTTCGGACTGGCTTCTTTCACTTAGTGATACGCATTTAAGGCTCCTCAGCGCCTTTTCATGGCTTGACAGCTCATTTCTTTTCAGCGCTGAATACTCTTCTGTTGTCTGGGTGCAGCATGGGCTATATTTCCATTCACCCGCTAAAGGACGCCTTGGTTGCTTCCAAGCTTTGGCAATTACGCATGAAACTTGTATCCGCCGTTATAGTATCATACAGTGCGTAGGTTTTTGTATGGGCGTAAATTTTCAACTTTTTAGGGTAAATACCAAGGAGCATGATTGCTGGATTGTATGGTCAGAGTATCTTTGGTTTCATGAGAAATTCCCAAACCATGTTCCAAAGTGTCTGTACTATTTTGCATTCCCATAAGCAGTGAATGATTTCTCCGTATTTTCTCCAGCATTTGGTGGTGTCAGTGTTCTAGATTTTGGCCACTCTGATAGATGTGTAGTGGTATCTCGTTTTAATAACCTTAATTTAAAAAAAATTAATATAACTTATTTTTGGTATACCTTAACTTTTAATTCACCCCTACACATTTAAGTGCCTTTAATGTGTATGTGCTCATGGGTAGCTTGATAGGGCGATAAAAGGAGTTCACTGGGCAAAATCAACTTAAAAATTTAGCTGGAAAATTAGAATTTTCCTCTCTCTGTGCCTGAGGTACCCTCCTCTGCAAACAGGATACATGATCAAAGAACCTGTCTGAGAGGCCTATTGGGAGACTACATTTTAGGCTTTTAAAGATTTAACAGAGAGCCCCATTGCATACGTGGCCCTGCTCAGCGGTTTAATTCGTGCTGGCGAGGGCTGCTCCGGGGCCTAGTAGATAAACGCACGGGCGGGGCGCTGCTTTCTCCTGCTTGGAGCTCTCTGCATGACCCAGAGTCCTGCCTCTCGCCCCTCCAGCTACTGACAGTCTCCGAAGTACACAAATACATTGAAAACCACACGCAGTGCCATGCAGAACAGCCTGTAGAGCAAGTTAGCATGTGTATGAAATGGGGAAACATTTATACGTAGCCGATGGTTCATCACTCATATACTGAGTGCTGCTGTGTAACAGGCATTTTGCTGGGCCTTCGGGATACAGGAGCAAAGAACCGAAATGGCTGCCCTCGGGGAGCCATTACACTACCAGCGTAAATAAAGTTGATTTACGTATTTTTGATACAGATCTCTTTGGAGTATGGTGGCTACCTTTTAAGACCTAAATAAAGGAAACTTCATTAAATTGGGAAAACAGGGAGAGCTTTTAGAATTAAGGAAATAAAAGATAGTGATACTACTTTTATGAGAGTACAGGTCTCTAAGCGTATTGAAAAAATAACTGAAGCTCTCTTCACCAACAATATCAACAAGTAACAGGGTGGGAGAGGGCAACTCAATGGATTTTTCTCAGAATTCAGGGAGTTGAAGAGCCAATCCCGAGGACCCTGTGGACCCGGCTGTGACATTAATAACGAGACTCAACTCTCAACTCCCAGTCTCTGTGTCTCTTCATATAAATGTTTTAGAGAAAAAATCGTTACACTATGACTCAAAGCAAGACTGGCCTGATCGCTCAGGAGCCAGGTTCCCCCATTTCCTCCAGAGAGAGAGGAAGGTGACACCCACTTTCTTGCAATCATGAAGGGATACGGTGGGATCTGTTGGCTTCCTTTTTTAATTTTTTGGTAATTCTCACCCAAGGATATTTTTTCCATTGATTTTTAGAGAGAGTGGAAGAGAAGTAGGGAGGAGAGAGAGAGAAACATCAGTTGGTTGCCTCCTGCATGTGCCCGGGCCAGCAGGGGACAAACCTGCAACCCAGCTAAGTGCCCTTGACGGGGAATCAAATCAATGATCCTTCAGTGCGTGGACTGGCGCTCGAACCACTGAGCCATACTGGCCGGGGCTGTTGGCTTCCTTTTAACAGCCTGAATCCTTTCACACACACACACACCCCTTTTTAACCAACGCAGCACAGGTGGCCCTGTCCCTCCTCTTCCTGGCTCCACGCGGAGCCCGGGGTGGTGGCGGGCCGTGCTGGGCAGGGCTCCAGTGTCTGCAAACCTCCTGGGGCCCCTGACCCATCCCTGATGCTCACCTGGTTCCACTGGAGCAAATGGTCAGAACCCCTCCCTCTCAAGGGCTAGTATGATACGTAATCAACACCACCGAAACATTATGCAGGCCTTGGGAAGTGCGGAATGGCAAGCTCTCCTTGCCTGAATTCTGGGAAGAATTATTTTAGTCTAGAGAAGATGCACAGCTTGGATGCTGGGGTCAAAGAATGGTTCGTTCAAATTCGAGGTCTATCAATGACTAGCTGTGTGACCCTAGGGTTTCGTGACCCCTGAGTGCTTTTGTTTCTTCAGGTGTAAATTCAATAGTAATAACAATACTTGTCACATGGGGTTGTAGAGCAGACTTGTGCTTGATCTCAGACTTTTGGCTCAAGACTGTGAGAAAATAAATTTCTGTTGTGTAATCCGCTCAGTCTGTGGTACTTTGCTACTGCAGCCCCAGGAAACTGCTACAGTGAGTAAAGCACTTAGAACAGATTTGGAATTACCACGATTAGAAAGGGCATTGACTGAGTTACTATAGGGAACTAGTGGGGGAATCGAGCACGTGGTCAGTGAAGGCAGAACATTCTTTTTAGAACAGAAGACTCGGAGGCTCCGAAAGACAAATATTCTGGTTGCAGATTCTTCTGTACACTGAGGTGTCCATAAAGAAAGGGAGCCTTGGCCTCCGGTTAGGGTGGGGGCTTATTTTACTTTAGTGCAGTTAGGATGAAGCTGGGTCAAGGCCTGTGGGCAGCTCTGCTCACTGGTGAGTGAGAAACCCTCAACCTCAGGCTGTGGGGCTGCAAGGAAGACCCTGGGTGGGGGAGCACAGGTGTTGGCCCTGTGACTACGTGCCAGGCAACAATAACACATCTCAAAGGCTGCTGGGAGAGCAGAGTGGGACACAGCCACTCCCCAAAAGGGGCACTGAGGTGCGCCCCACCTTTGCTGGACAGAGGGACTTGGGGCACTCTCCCACTCCTCGTGCCCAGGTTGGCCTGAGTCGAACCCACTTTGATGTTGAATGCGAAACTGCTACCTTTTCAGGGTCATTTAAAAGTGAGTAGAAACCCTGAAAGCTATTTGGCTCTTTTTGGCTGTTGCTCAGAAGGAGCCATTTGCCTGACGTGCTCTCTTTGTCCTCAGTTAACACTGTGATTCCAGCCTGCTCCTCCCAGCAGCTCCTATAACAAAGAAGGGGGCATGTGAAAACTGTCCATGGTCTTCTCAACACTCGGGGCGGGGGGGAGGGGGTAGCCATCTGTTCTCAGCAGGCTGGCTGATATCTTAAGAGACCCTCCTGGTCATGGAGTGGGCGGTCCCTCTGGGAGACAGCAGGACAACTTTTTCCATCAAAGCCATTGGCATTGACCTGGCCGCGTTCACTTTAGCTCATTGTTTCAGAATAATAATGATGCGATTATTATGGGTCCTGGAGTTTATGTGAGGAGGGAAGGTAAAGTTAAAACAGGTTATTTTGAAACAGGAATCTCTTTTTGAACACATTTTATCAGCCCATTATATTCTATTTGTACAGAACAGTTTTCCTGGGGCCCTGGGTGAGCATAGGTGTCTGAGCAGCGCATTCCGAAGACTTTGCAAGGTCCCGGATGAACCCCTTGTCCAGTTCTGTGCCGCCCAATACAGGAGCCACTAGCCGCTCGTGGCTGTCGAGCACTTGACATGTGGCCAGTCATGAGACGTGCTCAGGAGCACAACACACTCCAGAGGTCAGACCTAGTACAGAAAGAGAATGTGAAAGGTCTCAATCATTTTTTATCAATTACATAGTGAAATGATATTGTTTATATTTCAGTTAAATATCAAAGTATTAGTAAAATTTCACCTGCTGCTTTTCACCTTTTGAAAATTTTCCAGGAGCTGTTTAAAAATTATACATTTGGGGCTCACAGTATATATTCTATTGCTCAGGGCTTGTTCAAACCATCCTCTACAGTGTTTTCTATAAAGGTTACTTGGGTATTTTTGGTAAGCTGTTTTCCTATTAAAAGTTTAGTCCTTCCAGAAATTGTAGTCGATACTTCATTCAGATACTTTGTCTCTCCTTGATTGCTTTCAATGTTTGGTTCAGATAACATGGCAATTTGCTAGCAAATATTGAAATACATATTTGAGTCTCTTTGCCCATTTGGTTCTATTTCTTCATCTTTAAACCAGAGTGTTGGGAGTGATATAATCCCCAAGCCTCCTTCTGGTTTCAGGATTTTATGATTCTGTTTTAAAATTGGGGCCCTTTAAAAGGAGAAAAATCTAGATTAATCTTGCAGGTCCTTGACATTTGAAGTGTGATAGTTTTCCAAAGATAAAATCTTTTTTTTCAATTCTATTCCTGCTGAGACAGAAGCCTGGAGTCAGAGCCTGTGGAGAGGCCGAGGCAGAGCAGGCAGAGCGGGGCAATGCTGCCTCCTGCTGGACGGGAGGGGAGCCACAGGTCGCAGTGGGCGTCCACGCTCAGTCAGGCTGGGCCGTCAGAGCTGAGAGCGGGGACAATAGTTCATGCAGCAGACCCAGAGTGCGTGTGTGTGGACAGTTCCTCTAGTGGCTTTGTCCAGTCTGCCCCACACCCCTTACCAAGGGGCTAATGTCTGATGCAAACAGGGGCTGACAGTCCCCGTCTGGTTACCATGGTCTCTCTAAGGGCCTCTGGTGAAGCTGCAGGGATGTGAACCCAGGAGCTGCCGCCTCAGGGTCCCCGCCTCAGGGAGACAGCAGGCCTGAGAGAAGGTCCCCGATAAGCCAGGAGAATCCGACCCTGGATCAGCCACACTGGGCTTCTATCCGACCCTGGATCAGCCACACTGGGCTTCTATCCCTGTCCCCTCGGAGCCCTGACCAGTGCAGCCCCAAAAGCGGGTCCTTAGGAGAAGGCGAACTGACTTCTGAGTCAATACAATGATGGATCAGTAATGAAGTGGGAAGGACATGCGCCCTTTTCTCTCTCCACATGATACGTCTAAGAGGAAGGGACGCTGAGTGACAGAGCCACAGCCCTGGTGTCAGACTCAAGTGTGCAGAAGCCCAAACGAGTTCGTCCATTTCTGTACTCCCATGGCCACACTCTCCTGCCCTGGTACCTCCCCGTCCTCTCAAACATCACTGCTTTGCTACCCTCAGCATCTGCTACACAACACAGTGTGCAAATACATACATGCACACTGTACACACACGCACACACATGCACACACACACACTGCACTCCTTGGTAACAAGCAGTACCCACGTTACTCCAAGTAATGAGGGGATTGCTGGCATATCCATGGCATAAGGAAAATAGGAGCCTGGAGCTTGTGGCAGGCCCCTGGGGAACTGAGGGAAAGCCAAGCCACTTCCAAAGAGGAGAGCCCGGGAAGCAGAGCACCACGAGGCCCAGAATGAATGAGGCGCAGGGAAGGTCGGCTCCTGTCCACAGCGCCCTGGAGGCGAGTTACCCTGCTCTTGTCCCATCTCCTGTCTTCCCCTGTCCCCTTCTCCATCTCGCCTGCTTGAGAAAGAGAGTTTGATGCCTTAATCGCCATCGTGTCTGTGGGGTGGTGATTTCTCACCAGGCCCACTCCTGGCCTGCTGGCCAACCCTAAAGGGCCTACCTTTGAGTTGGATGTCCATCTCTGGTTTAATCAGCTGTGGCGCGGGGGTGGGGTCACATGGCACAGAATGTGGCCATTTATAGTCATGAACCAGACCGAGGCTTAGTCACGTGACTAACCCTGAGCATAACCCTCTGCGTAACCAGTGGGGTGCTGGGTCCCGAGACGCCTCCTAGCCCATGTGTACCCGCAGAATGCCTCCAACTCCCGTTTACAGTGATGTTTTCCTGTCTGTGGATCATCTGCTTGGTCTGACATCGTATTTTATAGGTTGTCGCCTGCCCTACTTGGATGGACGTAGGTTTTGTCTTTTCTCCTTGAGAGTAAAAGATGGGGTAGAGGGAAGCCGCTATGATGTTGCTTCTTTAATCAAAAAAGACCTTGAGAAGAAGGAAGCGATCATGGTGCTGTGTAACGGCACACACACCGCGTGCAAATGCAGTCCAGCGGGGCCCTTCCATGTGGATGAACTTCTGGGGGGGCGAGAGGAGGGGTGGGGTGGGAGGTATTTGGAAAGTAACCTTGGGCGTCTGTCCAAACACTGTACTTGTCCAGTTTCCACCGCTGGTCCTACAGCCGTCCGGGCCTCCCAGCCTGGGACAGTGCCAGCTCTGGACCACACGGCCCCGTCAGTCCGTTAGTGCAAACCTGAGATCCCCCTCCACCTCCGCAGCCTCAGTCTTCTATTCTCGTCACAGATCTGTCAGTGACAGCGCTGAGGGATGGGTCTTCTCAGCGTGTCGCTGCTCCCCTACTTCAGCGTCCTGCTTTCGATTGCCTCTGGGCCTGCATGATCGCCTTGCACAATCTGAACTGAAGGGAATTGAAGCTGGGAAAGAATGCTTTCCAGCCTTCCTCCCGGTGTGTTCTCGTGCTCTAGTAAGGTGGGCGGCTGCGCTGGTCTCCCCCGTGTTAATAAAGACCCCTACTCTGCTGTTTAAGCAGCAGGCTCTGCTTTCTAGTAGAATTCAGGGCCCCGAGGGCCAAGTTGCTGCTCTGCGCAGGCCCTGCTATGGGAACGCCAGGCCCTGGCGGAGACAGGCCATTGGTGAGGTGAGTCTAGAGTGTGTGACAATCAAACTCAAAATGCGGGCTGGCTCAAACCGTAGATGTTTATTTCTCTCTCCCGTGAAGCTCCCAGTGGGCACTGCTGCCCAGTGGGTGCCTCATCTAGGCAGAAACTTGAGAACCCAGGTTTCTTCACCTTGTGGCTCTGACATCCTCAACGCGTAGCTTTCAAGGTCTCTGTGGAACCTGGGGGATTGCCCGTGGGGGCCTCGAGGACAGAGCAGTGAATTTTATCTGGGGCGGTGGTTTAACCATGTTAAATCATAATATTATTGGGCATCTTTTTCGCTTCTTGAAGTTAATGCTTCTCTCACCAACATTTCACTGTTAAATTTTTGTTCAGATGGTCCCTTTCTTCCACATTCAGAGAGCATCTTTGTCATCCTTGGCTTGTTTTTGAAGACAATAAATGTAAAGGTGACTAAAGGACGACAGGCAGCAACCAGGAGGCTGTTTCCTGCACCCCCTGTGCCACAGGAGGACCTGGCCAAGCTCGTGACGGGGGGGGCTACTGGGCTGGGGCAGGGCTGGGCCAGGAGACCTTTGTGGTTCCCAGAGCTTGGCGAGGACATATGAGGGCTTGTGGATGTCTTCACAATTTCTGCCTTGAGAGACTGACTCCTACCCCAGCATGGAAGTTTATTTTAAAAACTGCCTTATCATTGTCGTAGGAATTGCCTTGTGGGCTGTAATTTTTAAAGACAGTTACAAGAATTTTGCCGCAGCTCTTAAGAAGAGCTTTTGCATGGAAAGGCACACACAGCTTCAGGGGTTTCGGCATTTCATGATTTGTGGTACAGCAGATAGGAACAGAAAAGAGCATGAGAAATTCGGCTGTGCCTTCGTTTGCTAGGGCTGCCAAAATAAAATACCCCAGACTGGGGCTTAAACAGCAAACATGTATTTTCTAGAGGCTAGAAGTCCAAGATCAGGGAGCTGGCAGGGTTGGTTTCTCCTGAGACCTCTCTCCTGGGCCGGCAGAGGCCATCTTCTTGCTGTGTCCTCACATGGCCGTCCCTCTGTGCATGTCCCCCTTCCTCTTCTTGACACCAGTCATGTTGGGTTAAGGCCCCACCCTAATGGCCTCCTTTTAACTTAATCACCTCTTTAAAGACTCTATCTCCAAATACAGTTACCTTCTGAGATACTGGGGTTGGGACTTAAACACACGAGTTTTGAGGGGTTACAATTCACCCATGATAGGTGGTAAAATCTGTCCTGTTGAGGCTGCAAGACTTCTTGACTAACCTTTCTACTGTCCTGGTGAGTGAGAGTAAAGAAGAGTTGCAGGTACTGGGTTGGCCCACCCAATGTGAGCACCCAGACTGGGCAGGCAAGTTTGGCTTAACCATTGTGAAATGTCCTCCCCCCTCCCCCAAGACCATCCTTATAGAAAGCTTTATGAAAAGGCTGCTTATAATTATTATGTTTCCTGGACAGAGGCACAGGCAATCTCAGATATCACGGTTTTAATCTCAAAACCAACGGATAGGTGAGGAACATAAATATCCAAAGCAATGAAGGGGCCTTGGTCTGGTTGTTGGCATTGGCGTAGTGGTTGTTGTTTTATGGAGAAAAACTGTTCTGTGGGGAATGTCCAGTCAGCAGGACCAGAAGAGGCTAATTAACTTCCTGCGCTGAGGCATCGCTTCCCAGAATTCTGGGGATTTTGCCAGAGTCCGGTGGTTCTCGGACAGGGTCACTGGACTTCTCAGGGGGGACTGTCAAAGGTCCCCCTCTAACTGCTGTGCAGCCTGAGCCAACTTGTTTCTGCCAATCTCCGCTTCAGATTTATGAACGATGAGAGGAAACAGCTGAGTCCAAACCAGCTGAAACACACTCTCTGTTGCCCTGGCAGTGCCTCCAGGGCTCCTGATGATGGACTGTTTCACTGGGCGCTATTTACTTTGCATGTCACTCTCAGCTGCCAGGAGAGGGTTGGTGTTAAGAGGGCTGTAAATAAATTGAAGTTTGCAAGGAGCAGTGGTCTCAGATCAGACTTAGGGTGGCCAATGTATTCATTAATTTATTTGCTGAGCACCTGCTACAGTGTCAGTTATTGTTAGTGGAGGTAGGGATACACCTCTGATAAATAGTCAAAAATCCCTGCTCCCAAGAAACTTTCACTCTATTGGGCAGAGACTGACAATAATAAAAGCATTTAAGTGAAATACATCTTGTGCCAGATGGTGACGTGCATTTAGAGAAAAATGAGGCTGGGAAGGGGAAGTGTCCCCAGCGGTGAACAACTTTGCAGTGACCAGAGAAGGCTTCATGGAGAGGGTGACATCTGAGCAGAGTCTTAAAGTGAGGGAGCAAGCCAGACAGCTATTTGGGGGAGAATGTTCCAGGCAGAGTGAATGACTAGTGCAATGCCCTGAGATGCATGTAGGAAAAGCAAGGAAGCCAGTGGGGCTGAAGCGCAGAGAGCAGCGGACAAGAGCAGAAGATAAGGTGAGCTGAGAAATGAGAAGCTGGTGAGGGCCTTCCCCGGCTTTATTGAGGTATAAATGACAAATAAAACTATAAGATATTTGAAGTTACAATGTGATGATTTGATTTACATATATATTTCCCCCACTGAGTTAATTAACTCATCTGTCAATGCCAACTGGTACAGCCACTATAGAAACCAGTCTGGAGGTTCCTCAAGAAATTAAAATTAGAACTACCATATGACCCAGCAGTCCCACTTCTAGATATATGTCCAAAGAAAACAAAATCATTATCTTGAGTTATCTGCACTTCCATATTTATAGCAGTATTATTCACAATACCCAAGGCATGGGAACAACTGGTGAGGGTTTTGAGTGGGGGGGGGGAGGGCATGAGCTAACAACTTTTTAAAAAGTGAGAGCAGTTCCAAGGGAGGCAAACATGGAAGCAAAGAGACCAGTGAAGAGGCTACTGTAACAGTCCAGGCAAGAGATTATGGCGGCTTGGACTGGAAGGTAGCAATGGACTGCTGAGAAGTGGTTGGGTTCCAGGTATGTTTTGAAGGTAAACTCATTAGGACCTACTGATAGCTTGGATGTTGAGAAAAGAGAGGAGACAAGGTTGACCTCAAAGTTTTAGGCTCATAATAACTAGAAATCTAGGGCTAAAGTAACCAGAAGTATTATCAGGAGGTATTTCTAGTCAAATGGGTAGTTTGAAGTGTCTAATACTCAGACATCCCTCACCTAAACTACTCTGTGGTGTTGAAGTCTATAAAATGCTGAAGTCCTCTGGTCTAGCTTTGCAGTACCTGACACCTCCAGCTCTTACACTCCCTCCCTCACTTATTTATTCCCTCACTCATCCCATTCATTCATCCGGCCTCATCTCAGATGGCAGGCGAGAACTCCCTAGTCGTTGAGACAGAGATGAGATTTACTTGAACACACCCATTCCACGGTATGTGAAGGTCTCCCAGGGATGCCCATCAAACACCAGGGGAGCGAGGCTTCTTCTGGCCTCCTCTACATCCTGGACAGACGCTACCACCGGGGCTGCCTTGACTGTGCCCTTCACCAGCGCCCATGGATGCTGGGCACTCTGCCGGTGCTTGGGATGGGATGCCCATTTCTCCTCCTCATGGGCCTTTCTGCTTTCTTTGCCCTCTAGCCCTTCTCTTCTGGCCTTTATTTATTTGGAATAAGTGGTGAAGCTTTTTTCAGTTCGAGGAACAAACACCACACTTTCATGCATAGGATGTTTACAAGGAATTGTCAGATTTGGAAGGAAACCCGTTCTTGCTTCTGTCAACTGACCGATTAGAGGGAGCGGTCAGCGTTTCAGGGCTTTGATGATCTCGGTGTATTTTGGATGGAGAGGGGCAGCAGGGTGAGAGGAAAGGAAGGGCGCAAACCCGAATGGCAAGCACTTTTGGCTCCTTAGCTCTGCAACTAAACACCAGGCCCTGGTTGGGCTGGGATGTGTAACCTTTCCAAATGAAGCAGAGCTCTGGCTCAGCTGTAAACCTAATTTGTCTCTTTTATCAATGAAGAAACAGGCAGAAACAAGAAGGTCAGAGCAAGGGGCCTCCTCTACTGGGATTGTTGAAAGCTGTGTTTCCGTAATTACCTTGACTAAGACAACAAACAAACTCTATTGGAGTCGACAGCCGCATTAGATCAATGCAGCAGAATTTCTGTAGGTTTTTCCCGCATGTCCCCAAGAAAAGCATAGCATGTTTGTACAGAGCAATCAAAGGGGGATAATAGACTATAATAACTCCAGAAGAGCTATTGTGCTATATTCTGCCAATGTGAAAAGAAATGCCTTTCATTTTGGCTGGTTTTGAAATGTAGCAAAACATCACCATATTGGGGAGTCTAGTCTCCATCCAAAATAAGGAGAAGCTTGGGAGAGCTGAAAAGAAATGTTCTTTCCCTTTAAACTAGGCGAGCCTGGAGCAGGGAGAGGACCGCAGCTCTAACCTAGCTGGGGACCGGGAGACAGACATTCGTGTTTTCCTTCCTCTTTCATGGCACACATTACATAGTGGCTGCTTGAGAAGTGTTTTTTACATTGCATTGAACTGAGCTAATTGCAGTTATCCAAAAGTTCTTTCTTATCACTAGAGAAGAGAATGGGGGAATTTGTGGCCATATTTCTCAACACGAACAAACATCACATGAATGAATGGTGGCACATTCATTCTTGAAATCCATTTTTTAATTGATTTTTTTTTTATTTTTTAGAGAGAAAGGAAGGGAGAGGGAGAGAGAAATAGAAACATCAATGATGAGAGTCACTGATCAGCTGCCTCCTGCACGGCCCCTGCTGGGGATCGAGCCCGCAACCCGGGCATGTGTCTTGACCGGGAATCGAACTGTGATCCCCTGGATCCTAGGTCGGTGCTCAACCGCTGAGCCACACCAGCCGGGCGGCATAGCTGCTTCTTATATCTGAACAATGAATGTGGCCTTGGACACTTATTTCGGGAGAATGTCCTTGAGGATGCGAATGCTGGAAGGGACTTAGGAACCATACCCTCTAGGGACTTTTAAGAGGAGCTCCAACAGAGTCCACAGAGCTGCCCCTCCACATAGGATTGGATGGGCTCACAGAGTCACTTTGCGCAGGAAGTACTTTGTTTCTTTTCACATTGGTATTTGTAAAAATTTGTTTAAATTTATTTAGAGAAGAAACTGAGCCCCATCCAGTGTTGGGAAGGTGGGTGACCAATGGTCGTTATCAACTCCTTCCTGTCTGAACCAAGCAGGCCAGCCCTGACCGATGTTCCTGCCTCACAGATGTCAAAGGTCTCCAGGAGGCATGCTCTTTATTAAGGACCTCGCTTCTCTACTTCAGTCACTCCTTCTAAACATAATATACTGTTTTCCCTTAGAGAAATCCTGATAGATTCATACTTTCCGATAAGATATAAATTCAGCTCCATGTAACAGAGACACAAAATAGCAATGGCATATATGAAATAGTAGTTTATTTCTCACACACACATAGACGGCCACAAATCCAGGTCTAGATCTAGTCTTCTAACAGTCAGCCTAATTTTTTTTCCAGAGTGTTTCCTTGTCTTTCAGGCCACACTGCAGATGAAAATACACTCTGTTTGTTCCGGCTGGCATGACTCAGTTAGTTGAGTGTCATCCCATGTACCAAAAGGTTTCTGGTTCAGTTCTAGGTCAGGTCACATACTCAGGTTGTGGGTTCGGTCCCTGCTCAGGGTACATACGGGAGGCAACCAATGTTTCTCTCTCACATCGATGTTTCTCTCTCTTTCTCTGCCTCTCCCTTCTCCTCTTTGTAAAATCCATAAAAACATATATTCAAAAAAGAAAATACATTGTTCTACTAAAAGGCATATCCATGTACTGCTTCTCAAGTACAGTTGATCTTGGGTTTCCTATTATTTGAACAATCTCCATAGAAACTGTAAAATTAAAAATTTACTTTTCAACTGAAGATTTTCCAAGGCTAAAAAGATGGGAAAATGTGGAAAATAAACACTATTTAGCTATTTTAATGGTTAGCCCTGGAACAGAACATCCTTTAAAAGCTGTCTGGTAGCTGAATTGGTGATTGAATTCCACAAGCAAATGCCAACATCACCCAAGTAAAAACACAAGAGTTAGAGAAACAGTCTTCATTAAGGGGACTAAAGTCCAGATTTGACTTGTCAAAGCTCAGAAATAAATTAACCACTTGCTGTGGCAGAGTTTATATAAATAACGCCATGCCCATTTTCTCTTGTGTGTGGGTGAAAAGAGAAAACTGTTAGTCTCTCTGGAACAGACGTTGGGAAGAATCATAATTCTATGCAAACAATGACAATATTTTCTGTACCCAAATTAGGTCATGTCAGCAATGGCTTTTAGGCAGGAGTTAATGGAAACTCTAATTTGATAATGCCTGAGGTATTCTGGGAATTTGTGCCAATTATTATATTTCTATACTAAAAGACCCAGATTTTTTGGAGATATGTTTCACATAATATAAACTTCATTTAAAGTATATAATTCAGTGGTTTTTAGTATATTGACATGTTGTGTAGCCATCACCACTAATTCCAGAACACCTTCATCACCTTACCCATTAGCAGTGACTCCCCATTTCCTCTTCTCCCCGGTCTCTGGAAATCATCAATCTACTTTCTGTCTCTATGGATTTGCCTGTTCTGAACATTTCATAGAAATGGAATATTAGAATATGTAACCTTTTGTGTCTGGCTTCCGTCACTTAGCATAATATTTTCAAGGTTCATCCATCTGTATCATGTATCAGAATTTCATTCCTCTTTATGGCCAAGTAATAGTCCATTCTGTGGGTATATGGCTTTTTATTTGTCCATTAGTCAGTTGACAGACATTTGGGTGGTTTCCACATTTTAGCTATTATGAATAATGCTGCCATGAATATTAGTGCAGGTTCCTGTGTGGACGTAGGTTTTCAGTTCTCTTTGGTGTTTGCCTAGTGGTGTAATTGCTGGTTCTTATGGTTGCTCTCTGTTTAACAGTTTGAGGAATTACTAGTTTCCCATAGGGGCTGTGCCATTTTATATCGCCACCATCGATGCATGGGGGTTCCAATTTCTGCATGTCCTCACCCACACTTATTATTGTCTGTCTTTTAGTTATAGACACCCTAAGTGTGTGAAGGGGTATCTCATTTCCCTAATGATTGAATGATGTTGAGCATTTCTTCATTTGCTTTTGGGCCATTTTCTGTCTTCATGTTCAAGTATTTTACCCTTTTAAAAATTTCATTGTCTTTTAAAAAACTGAGTTCTTGAATTAAGTTCTTTGTCAGGTATATGTATGGCAATTATTTTTCCCCAGTGTGTAACTTGCTTTTTTTAAAAAATTAATGTTATCTTTCAAAACGGAGAGAAATTTAGTTTTGATGCAAGTCTAATTTATCAAAATCTTTTTCTGTTATGGTTTGTGTTTTTGGTGTCTTGTCTATAAAATCTTTTCCTATTCCAAGGTTGTAAAAACTTTCTTATATACTTCTTTCAGAAGTTTTAGAGTTTTAGCTTCTATACATAGGTTTATAATGCATCTCAAGTTAATTTTTCTAAATGGTATGAATTAAAATTTGAGACTCCCCCCGCCCCCATATGGTATCTTTTTGTTATAACACCACCTGTTATCATTTCCTCGCTGAATTTCCTTAACAGCTTAGTCAAAATCAATCACTATGTATTTCTGTTTCTGGACTCTCTGTAATAACTGACCTGTACTGATCTATGTGTATAGCCTTTCGCCAATATCATATTGTCTTGATTTCTATAGCTTTACACTGAGCTGTGAAATCAAGTAGAATTAGCCCTCAAGTTTTGAGCTTTCTTTGCCAGAATTTCTGGCTATTCTATGTCTTAGCATTTCTGTATAAAATTTAGAATAAGCTTGTTAAATTCTACAAAAAGGCCTGTTGGGATTCTGATTGGCATTGCTTTTAATCTATAGATTAATTTGGGTAGAAATGAGGTCTTAATAAAATCAAGTCTTCCAGTCCATGAGCATAGGATTACTCCTTAGTTATTTCATTTTTTATTTCTCAGTTTTCAATGAAAGATAATGTGGGTTTTTCATTACATTTATCCTCAAGTGTTTTAGTATTTTTTAAATTATAAATGGTATTGTTTTTAAATGTATTTTCATTCTTTGTTGCTGATATAAATAAATACATTTTATTTTAGTATATTGACCTCATATCCTATAATCTCACTTAACTGCTTTTACATTTTGTATATATTTATGAGAATTTTGTACATATTCAATCATGCTGTCTATAAATAAAGATAGTTATACTTCTTTCTTTCCAGACTTTTGCCCTTTATTTCCTTTTGTTGTCTTATTGCATTGGCCAGAACTTCTGGTGATGTGGAATAGAGATAACAAGATCAGGCATCCTTGCTTTATCCCTGATCTCAGAGGGAAATAATTCATTCTCTCACCATTAAATATCATGTTATCTGTAGATTTTTCATAGGTGCTCTTTATAAGAATGAGGATATTCCTTTCTATTTCTTTTTTGTTGAGCATTTTTAATCATGAAGTCATGTTGAAATTTTTCAAAGCTTTTTTTGCATC
The DNA here is from genome assembly GCF_054644295.1 of Miniopterus natalensis. NCBI lineage: Eukaryota > Metazoa > Chordata > Mammalia > Chiroptera > Miniopteridae > Miniopterus > Miniopterus natalensis. Next base: position 173,684,518 of record NC_142081.1, read on the forward strand.
TATTGTGAAGGTCATATGATTTAACTCTTTTGTTAATGCAGTAAGTTAAATGTGATTTCAGCTGTTAATTCTACCTTGTGTTCCCCTATAAGCCCCATTTATCATGAATTGTTGGATTTGTTTTATAATATTTTGGTAAGAATTTTTACATATATGTTTTTGAGGGATATTGGCCCTTACTTTTCTTATGCTAACTGTCAGATTTTGATATCAGGTTATGCCGGTCACATAATACGGATTATGAGTGTTCTGGCCCCTGTATTCTGAGTGTGTGTAAGATTGTTAGTATTTCCTCGTTAAAGGTTAGAATTCACCATTGCGGCAGGTGGATTCTCTATAAGCAAATGCTGAGGTGGAGTTTGAGGGTGAACAGTGCCCATTAGTGATGAACAGCCAATTGGGAGAGAGACGTGTATTGGTTAAAGGCAGAAGTCATATTTCAGTGCGGGCCCGACAAGCCTTGGCCGACCAGGCAGGCAGGGAGCTCTGGAGGGTGTATTACTCATTAGAGTTTCGGCCCAGCCTGTATACCTGGCCTTGCAGGTTGCCTCAAGGCCATGGCAGTGGATGGGGCAGAGCCCTGCAACTCAGGTGGGCCCCATCAATCCTGGTCACCTCAGTGTCTGAATTCTAACCTGGGTCCCTCAGCTCTCTGAGATGGCCAGTCTCCATTAGTGTCCTGCCTCCTGCACCACAGTCCAGAAGGTGCTGGGCTGGTTGTGGGCCCACCTCATTCGCTTCCCTTCGGTGAAAGATCACAGTTCTGCACTTGCAATAGTCAAAGAAATTAGTGGTTTCATATACTTTTTCAGTTTTATAGTTGTTTTCAACAGAAGAGCTGGTTCAAGACCAATTACTCCATCATGTTGGGAAGAGAATCTCCTAGGCAAGCCTTTGACAGCCAGTTTCATAGGCATTATCTTCATTAGGAATTTATTTTTGACACAGCATTATCATTTTAAGACTTCTTTTTCCTTAGCTGACTATAAAAGCTTAAACATCTCGGAAATACAAAAGGCAGCAATAAAGCCAGATGACAGCCCAGAATGTTCCGCTAATGTAGGTCTCTTTTCAGATGTTCATTCTTCCCCCTATCATTGCAATAATATGCTTAAAAAATAAAATTAATCATATAAACGAGTTTTATGGCAGATTCCCAGACTCTTCAGCCAAAACACAAGAGCTCCACCGTAGTGTCCTTCACAGTCCAGTTCTGCTCCTGGGCCACCTCAACAAGCACCCTCGCATGCCTGAGTGGCACCAGAACATTTGCCATTTGGGGCTCCAGTGGCCTACTCCTTCGGGCTACCAGGAGTTTTTCTACCTCCACATCCTGGCGGGTTGGAAAGTCAATCCTGGGAAGATTTAAAGGCTCATATTTGTCAAGAAAGAGTATTTGAGATAAAAATTGATTGGCTAGAATGAAAAGAAGCAGAAGACGGTGTGGAGAAAGGAGGAGCTTTGGACACATTTTTATTTTTGTACATTGCTAGGCACATAGCAGATATGCACACAGACAATAGACACTTGGTTCTTGGTTGATGCGGAATTTCCATAGTCAGTATAACTGGCACCTTCCTTTATTAGCAGTCAGCTCATTTTCAGCCCTACATTTCCCCATGGAAGGGATCATTGCTTTATTTTGGCACTTTTGAAATAATGGCAGACATCACGAATGCAGGAGCAGTAGCAAGGAATGGCAAAGAGTGATCAGCGAGGGAGATTTCTAGCGTGGGTGTCGAAAATGAACGAACTGCTGCATTATTGAAAATGACGAACGGCTGCATTATTGAAAACGAACGAACGGCTGTGTTCTGCTCCAGAGAACTTTCCTTTTCTTCTTTAGTGAAATTTGACTTTATTACTTATTGTTGCAGAAGTGTGACGAATCAAAAGTTCAGAAGACATTTGTGTTCAAATAGAGTGCAAATTAAAAAGTCCCAGGCAAGCGCTACAGGCTCGTAAACAAGAGAGCTGGCAAGAGGAAAGAAGCGAGAAGCAAGGCTGGGGCGTTAGGGCTGGCGGCTGGGAGGGAGGCCGCGGGGTTTGGGGGGGCGGGGGGGGGACAGGCGCGGTGGCCGCCAGTCAGCAACCGGGGCCTCCCAGCGGCCGGGGTATTAAAAAGAGCTGAAACCTGGTTCAGCTTCAACCGAGAAATTCCAGGCAGTGACAAGCTTTTTAACTTACACTGAGGATGGAGGAATAGAAAAGAAAACAGTATCGGGATATTTCAGGGAACAAAGAAATAAATGAGAACAAAAAAAAAAATGATACAATTTTTTTAAAAAAGCTCCTGGGCGTGCAGAGTGCGCAGTAACGGAGGGGACGGGAAGGGAGTGGCTGCGGGAATCCTTCAGCACAGCAGTGAGCTCCTTGAAACGTCACACACAGAATCGCTACCGTCATTCCCAGGGCAGAGGTGAGCAGCAGCTCCCAGCCGCAGCCCAGGCCTTCCGCAGCATTATCCACTTTTTTCGAGAAGATTCTGCTCATTTCAGGATAAGTGTGCTTTCTGGACGTTTCAGTTACTGGGGTGGTTTCAGTCTCCTCTGATCTTGAGTGGCCACATGCACAGTGCCTGAACCCACGAGGTCAACAGTCCTTGGTCTTTTACTTGGAAGAACTACCCTGGTCTCATCTTCGGTGGCATAACCCCCACATCATTCTCTCTCCAAGTGCTCCTCCTATTTGAAGACCTGGTTCTAATCAACAGAAGAGCGGCTGTGTTCCTTGTGGTCCTTGCCTATTCTTTCTGAGTAAAATTTCCTTGGAAAACACAAGGCAAAAGTGAAAAGCAGGCAAGATCTGCTTTGAGGAGTGAATTTCAAAGATGGAGAAACTGCATTCATGCAGAACATATGTTAGAACCAACTGAGTGATGAGAACAAATGCAGGCCATTTTTATGCCCCTCCTACAATTCTAAGTCATTGATAAGAATTATTGCTAAAGAAACAGTGGATTGAGCTGCTTTCATGTGATCAAAACAGAATGAGCATTATGCAAAAATCTCTCTTGCTATATCATTTTTATTAATTTTTTATGTAACCATAGATAAGTGTTATTAGTGCCATAACTCACATGCACCATATATGCCTTCTTTTCTCAGGGTGCATGTGGCAACCCGGAAATACACATGTAATTTGCTTCCGACCTCATATGAAGTGGTTTTTAAACACCTCAATGTTATAAAGCTGCTCATTTAATAAAAAATACAACTGGTGTCTCCAGGAGTGTATTGTTTTAGTTGACTAACTTTTTTTGGCTAACTTAATTGAGTTAGATATTTAAATAGGTGTAATTTTCTCTCCACCGGACAAAATCATCAAATCTGAATCTAATGTCTTTCAATGAGCAAAAGAATATTTTAAAAGATGAAGGATACCCCAGAAAACAAGCCGGCAGTGTAGGTAGCAGCTGTACCCGCCACCCCCCCCAACCACATCCAAATTACCACTAAAATACAGAACCACCGTCACCCAGAACCTCCTGAAATCTGGCTGCACAGAAGCCCTACAAGCAGGGAACTGAAGGAGCATCGAGACTGGGAGGAGGGGCGGAGACGCGGGTGGGGCGGGGCTGAATCCTGGAGATGCGGCGGGGCCACACCTGGTGCTTCGGGTAAACCCCGAAGGGAATCTCGGTAGCGGCAGTTTCCCGGAGGAGTGAGGGGTCCCAGCCCCACAGCAGGCCCCCAGCCCAGGGCTCCAGGGCCAGGAAGAGACGTCCCCACACCTTTGGGCTGTGATCCAGCGGGGACTGTGGCTGAGGGTCACAGAGGCTGCGGGAGCCCCAGCAGCTCCTCCTAAAGGGCCCGGCACGGACTCACACGGACGCGCTCCCTCTGAGCCCAGCGCCGGGCAGCAGCCTGAAAGGACCCGGGACACTCGGGACCTGGGACACTTGGGGAGAAACTAACCTGCCTGGAATCTGGGTGAGAGCTGGAGGGGCGGCTTCCTCCCAGGCAGAAGGGCTGGCAGAGGCCATGGCTCCTGTGGCGAGTCCTCCCCGCACACAGCGGGCAGGCAGGCGCCATGTTTGAATCGCCAGCACCTGACTCACACCTTTGGCCCCACCCCTCGATTCCCGGAGGCCCCGCCCCTCCACACCTGCAGCTCATCTAGGCCATTTCCAGGGGCTTTTCTGTGCAAGTGGCCTCTCAAGCCTCATGCTTAGGACTTCCCTAAAATCTCTCAAACAAGCAGCAGCGGGCCCCATATAGCTTGATAAGTGGCCCCAGGCCTGGCACTAGCAGCAGCCTGCAGTGGCTCAGAGCTTGGCCTCTCCTGGGCACCTCCAAGCCCAGCACAAGTAGCAGCCAACTACGGTTTGCTGTGTAGCTCATGCTGGGTGGCCCTGGGCAAGGCACTGGCACAGGCTGACTTTAAACCTCCCGGGAGGCCCCAGAGACAGTGCACCTGGTGGTCAGACTCGACCACTCTGGATTACAACCCTACCACATCCACGAGTGACACACTCAAGGGGTGCACTTGGTGAACACCAAAGCTCCACTGAAGTAAATCCTGCTCTATAGGGGTGTCTCCAGCACAGCAGCTCTTTGGCTGTAGTTGCAGCGGGTCCTCACAACCGATTGGCTGGGGGTCAATTCCTCCCAGTGATGCCAACAGCAACCAAGGATCAACTACAACAGGGCAGTGCACACAGCCCACACAGGGGAGCACCTAGAAGGCCCAGCTCAGGGGACTGGGGAAGCTGAGCCACTGGACCCTACAGGACACCTACTACACAAAGCTACTCTACAAATTCCAGAAGGCATAGCAGCTCTACCTAATACATAGAAACAAACACCTGGAAGCAGCCAAAATGCGGAGGCAAAGAAATATGTCACAAAGGAAAGAACAGAAGAAATCTCTAGAAGAGGAACTAAATGAAGTAGATCCGAGCAAGCTAACAGATACAGAGTTCAGAATTTTGTTTATAAGGATGTTTAAGCAGACTATTAGGGAAATAACTGAGAAAATCGATGACATAATAAAGTACCAATTTGAAATGAAGGCTACAAGAACTGAAATGAAGAATAATTTGCAGGGAATCAACAGTAGAGTAGAGGATGCTGAGAATCAAATCAGCAATTTGGAACATGAGGAAACAAAAAACACCCAACCAGAAGAGGAAACAGAGAAAAGAATCCAGAAATATGAAGATAGTATAAGGAGCCTCTGGGACAGCTTCAAGCGGTCCAACATTTGTACTATTGGGGTGCCAGAAGGGGAAGAAAGAGAGCAAGAAATTGAAAACCTATTTGAAAAAACAATTACAGAAAACTTCCCCTACCTGGGGAAAGAAATCGACTTACAAGTCCAGGAAGCACAGAGGGTCCCAAACAAGAGGAACCCAAAGAGGCCCACAGCAAGACACATCATAATTAAAATGCCAAAGGTTAAAGACAAAGACAGAATCTTAAAAGCAGCAAGAGAAAAGCAATTAGTTACCTACAAGGGAGCACCCATATGACTGTCAGCTGATTTCTCATCAGAAACCTTGCAGGCCAGAAGGGAGTGGCAAGAAATATTCAAAGTGATGAAAAACATGAAACTACAACCAAGATTGCTCTACCCAGCAAAGCTATCATTTAGAATTGAAGGTCAAATAAAGAGCTTCACAGATAAGAAAAAGCTAATTCTTCACCACCACCAGACCAGCACCAGACCAGGAAAAGTTGAAGGGTCTTCTTTAAGAAGCAGCTAATGAACAAAAGAATCTCACAAATTAAATAGATCCAGAGACATTGATGCATGCAACAGACGATCATATTTGAGAGGAAAGAGGGAAGGGGGGTGGAGGGTGGGAAGAGATTAGCCAAAGAAGTTATATGCATATATCCATAACCCATGGACATAGTCAGTAGCGGGGTGAAGGCCTGGGGAGGAGGTGGGAGCAAGGTGGAGGGGGTCAATTGGGGGGGAAATGGGACACCTGTAATACTTTCAACAATAAAGATAAATAAAATAAAAAAAGATGAAGGACAAAAATAGTTTTTGCTATTTTAGAAATTCATTAGTTATATCTTGAGAATCTCAAGCCAAAGAAGATGTATTTTTAAATATTTTTTAAGAGACTCTTTTGACTTTTGTTTTTTAATCAAACTTTAGACAGCTAAATTAGTGTAAGGGCATCTTAAGGGGGAAAATTATTGAGTAATTATATATTTAACAAAATACATAATTTATTTTGTTAAATATGTAAAAAAAAATTACTTGGGGAGGTATGTTATCTAGTTTTCTGTGTGTATGTTTTACTTGGAGAATGTGTGGAGAACTGAACTTTTATATGTCTCAGTTGAACTAAGATTTTTAAGAACAGTTAAGGTTGAAAGAGGTGATAAAATCATTCTAATGAGATACAAATATAGATGACTAAATAGAAAATTTTTGTCTTTCATCTTCTGGACATATAATGTTTAAATATGAATAAATAAAATTTAAAAGGACTATAAATCATAATTGCTAAGTAAATATAAAAATAATAAAAGCAGTACAAATTTTAAAAAATTAATGAAGTAATGTAGGCTATCACTTTTCTGGATTTGTATTATTGAAGCTATCATCTTGGGAATCTATACTGTTTATTTAACACAGACAAAACAACTGTGCATAGAATATGAACCTTCACTGCTACAGTAATTCTTGCTTTTTTAAAGTATTGCATGCAATACTATAACTTTGAGGATATCATTCAAGGGTGTGAAATCACCATACACTTTGGCTTTATAAAATAAGTATTCTAATGTCTCTTTATTAAAAAAAAAAAAAACCTAAAGAAAATGCCATCTCTTTATTCTCTTAAACCAGGCACAAATATCCACATCTTTTTGGATTTTTTTCTTGTAATTTGTACAGTGAAACCTGGAGTTGACAATAGTTCAGATGCTTTGAGGGAATGATTAAACTATTCACAGTCAGGGAGTTTGTGAAAGTCTTTTTCCTTTTACTTAACATTCTATTATGAAAGTTTAAAAAAATACAGAAAATGTGAAAGAACTTTTACAACAATTCCCCACAACTTTTTACAGCATATCCATCACCTACAGTCTAAAATTAACATTTAACTGTATCAGATTTACCACATTTCTATCCAGGCCAATCCTCTATCCATTCGTTCATCCATCTTGTTTTTTTGATGCATTTCAAAGGAGGTTGCAGACATCAGTATACTTCCCCTCAAGAACTTCACCATAAGCTTAACTGGAACTGGGAAACTCTTTTAATAGCAAAAGACTTAAAAATCACATTGTCTGGAAAGGAAAATAAAATCCTTGGATGCTTGAAAAAAATGATAATGTTATAATTTGGGCACTGATGAATTTCAGTGTTCTATAGTTAAAACTCAGAAAAATAAAGAAAAATTGTTGACACAGCTTATGATGATGGTAAAAATCAAATCTCCAAACCCTTAAACTTACACCAGTAGGAAGTGGGCTTCCAGAGTCATTCATCCCCCAAGACAGGCATTTTTTGTGAAGCCCAGCTCTGATATGGCTTAGAGGTGTGTCTCTCTCTGTCTGTCTGTCGTCCTTTTGTCTGTCTTAAATTCAGCCAAATCCTGACGAAGGCAGGAAAATAGAAGAGAAGTGTCTACATGCAAAGGCAGAAGGTCATCAGCTGACCTGGCTGTTGTTTCATTTCTGTTTCGTCTTTCTGTTTTTTATTTTATATTGTGGCCATTGTTTCAGATTTCTGGATAATCTACTAACCAGCCAATTAACTCCCAAGTGGGAGGCTGCTACAGGCTAGTTCTAGTAATTTCTAGAGATCAATGACAGAGAAAATAGAGTTCTTAGTCTTTGAACTACCAAAATGTAATGGAGAAATGACTATGTGATAAGGAATTTGTGGATTTGGCCTCTCTGTATTCTAAACACATCAGAACCAGCCTGTGTTTAGGGGAAAATATTTAATAAGCTTTGAGAATGCTAAGGGGCAAATCATCTTGATGTCAGTTTTGCTAATCTGGTTTCTGACCTAACCGCGTGCATAGAATTTTCTCGGTGGATTTAACATTGAATGGATATCACAGAAATCCAATTTTCATTTCTAGACTTCCATTCAGTAGTGAGCTGTGACCATCTCTGTTCACTGTTGAAGATGCTTTCATAGAATTTTTCCTTCCTGATTGGTGTTTGATTTATAAAAATAAGGTCTTACCTTTTTCTGGCTTGTGTCCAGGTGAGACAGAAGGTCTCTATTTGGCCCCTGAACTTTACCAGAAGCCCTCGTAGAAGCTGAGGATTCAAAACAGTGGCTCCTGCGTCCAGTTGCTCACTGAGGTAGCCTCGCACCCCCTCCCATCTGTCCCATCTGTCCCGTCTGGTGCCACTGCCGAGAGGAGGCCTGCGGCTCCGGAGAGGATGAGGCCTGCACGGCAGCCTTGCTCTGAGGGACCTGGCGGAGGGGACACTTTGTCTCTGAAATAACTATCAGTAATGGGAGGGCCGGGCCATTGCCTGCCACTGTCTAAGTAGGAGGCGTGGGGCCTGAGAAGGAACACCTGGGTCAATGGTGGGGCCACAGGAAGGGCATCCAAAAAGCTTCCATCTGCTAGACAGGCCCCAAATATTTGCAGGGCTCAGGTCACGGTACAAATGGAAGTTCTGTATACCTTACACCTAAACATTTAGAAGTTATAATCAACTGCACAGAATGTTAAATAAAATGCTGTGTTCTCTGCCCTGACGATACCTTTATAAAGACCTGGAGGGCCCGGCCAGGCGTGGCTCAGCGGTTGAGTGTCAACCTGGGATCCAGGCGATCAGGGTTCGATTCCCGGTCAGGGCACATGCCCAGTTGTGGGATTAATCAATGACTCTTTCACCATTGATGTTTCTGTCTCTCTCTCCATCTCCTTTCCTTGCTCTGAAATCAATAAAGATATATTTAAAAAAAAAAAAAGACCTGGAGGGCCAGGTTTGATGCAGAAGCCCCAGGCTCCTCCGAGAGCTGAGCTTGAGCACAGCGGCACAGGACGGTCCATGTCCCATCACAGGCTGCAGGCTGCTCCCCTTTCCTCCCGCCCCGTCTTGTCCCCCACACACGGGCCTTTCTGTCCACGCTCCAGCCACACACACAGCTGCTCCATGGTTGTTCCTCAGGTCTAGAGGTGCAAGCTTCCTGGGCATGGTCTGTTCTTGGGGGCACAGACTCCTGGGGCACATCCTCTTGGGCCACGTATTCTTCACCTGGTGGGTAGGGATGTAGCCAGATGCTGGCCAGAATGGGACACTTCAACAAAGCATGGGGTCCTGTTACCTGGTCCACGGTAATTTTACTGGAGCTCCCATGCATTTTCAGACAAAGCTTGCTTACTTCTTAAAGCAGCGATGGCAGTGGGGACAGTATCCTCAAAAAGTATGTGTTTATTGGCTTAGGTGTAGAAAGAGAGTGAAAGAGTGTGTCAGGAGAGATGCAGGGAGAGAGGGAAGAAAGAAAGAAAAAAAGGAAAAACTCTCCTATTAGCTGTTGTGTACACACACACACACACACACACCCCTCCCAAAAACTAATTCTTCGGATAGAATCTTTAAAGTGTGGCCTATTTCTGGAAAGTAATGGGGCAGGGTTCTAGCAGTAGCCCAGTGCAGTACGAATAATGTGGTGGGTGGGATGTTAGTGCAGCGTGGAATGACTCTTAAGAAACATGAGGTCTGAAGTCAGACCACCTATTTGAAACCTCAGCCCACCACTGGCTGAATGACCTTGGGCAAGGCATTTCACTTTGCTAAATTCCTTATCTGTAAAATGAAGTTAGTAGTAGTACCTGCCTCACAGAATAGTAGTAAAGTTTAAATGGAATTATGTCATCTACATATAGTATATACCCTTGATTGTCTACTCAGTATTAGTTCTCTATTTCTCTCTTGCTGATGGATAACAATTTTGTTTGGGGATCTGCAGAACCCCAGGCTGAAGGTAGCTGAGCTCCATCTTCAGGCCCAGGGAGGCCAATTAAAGTGATTTCTCTCCTTTTCCCAGAGATATACAGTGTACAGGAGATGATTTCTTCTGCTCGTCCCTCTATGTTGTGATGTTGGGAGCTGTGGCCGCCATTCTGGAGCCATGAAGGGAATTGGCTAAGGACAAGCTGACCCACTGAGAGTGGCAGAGTAGAAAGGAGAGAAGAACTGGGTACCTAATGAATGACATTGTTTAGCCACTAAATTATCCAAACCCAAACACATTTTACCTCTGGTCTTTTTGTAATCTGAGATAATAAACGTCCTTGTTGGTTAAGGCAGTTTCAGTTGGGTTCTGTATAAATTCAGCCCGAAGCATCCCAAGGCCACACCACGATATAGAACCTTTTGTACATAGTGAAGGCGCGATTATGAAGCCAGTCAGTACAAAGTGCATCAGATTTAGAGGCAAGAGACCCAGTTCTAGTGTCGGCTCCCGGGCCAGAAACTGGTTTCCCTGGCCGTTACTCATTACTGCTACTAGTGTTGCTTCTCTCCCCCTCTGGACTCCTAAGTCTTGCTTTTCTTGGCCTGTGGTACTGACCAGATTCCTCCCACCTGAGTGGACTGAACTAAGCCCTCTTCCCTGCTCAACACCTCCTTGCAGGATTACCAGCTGGAGCTCCCTGCCCCAGAGCTACATCCCTTACCTGCCATCCTTCAGAATAGTCCTGCCCTCCTCCCAAGCCCATGCCTCCACACCAGCTTTGCCTTCTCTGTTTGTCTGAGTAAAGCCAGAGGGCGGTATTACAAGCTTGAGCCACACTTTGAACTTCTTTCTAAACTAAGCGTGAGGATGGGGAGCTAAGAACTGGCCCCTACACCTCCCAAAACTTATGGGCTCTAGAACAGCGGTTCTCAAGTGAGGGTGGGGGTGAGTTTTTAAACATCCAAAAGAAGATAGTGATTTTGTCCCCTAGGGGACACTTGGCAGTGTCTGGGGACATTTTTGGTTGTTACAACTGGGAGATGCTACTGGCATCTAGTGGGTAGAGGCTGGGGAGACTGCTAAACACCCTACAATGTGCAGGACAGCCCTACAACAAAGAATTGTCTGGTCTAAATATCAATAGTGCTGAGGTTGAGGAAACCCTCCTCTGAAAAATAAAAATATTAGAAATATATCACATTCAAGGCTTCCATAACTTGGTAGAACCCTATACCCTTTTGCTCTTTTATACTCTTTTATATTCTGTGTTGCTCAGACACAAGAGGAAGTCTCTTGTACTCTGGATATCACTTATCTACTGTGCTTCCTCTGGACCCTTCTGGGTTTTTAAAATGGATTGTATGAATAATGAAAGCTTACTTCGGGGACAAGGGCCTTTTGATCTCCCCGGCCTTTTCCTGTTTCCCGGAGGATGTTGCACTCTCCTTCCTCCTCTTCAGCATAATTCTAAAACCATATAACTAAGTCCTTAATCAAACTCCCTTTGTAATTGTAGTAGATTGTAGCCTTAGGAAACTGGACCATAATCTTAGATTGATGCTGCCCCCGCTAAGGTTCAAGTTTACCGTCTGCTGTTTTTGTGGAAGCCTAACATCTCGACAGCGAGGGTGGCCTCATCCATCATTTCGGCGAAACTTTATTTTTGCAGAATTTCCTTTCAAGATGGTAGATTATTGTACATTCTGGGGCAGAAGGCGAGAGAAAGGCCATCACTGATAGCAAAAAGGAAATAGCAGGCCTGCTCTCTATGGGGTAAAATGAGAGGTTGAGTCAGATCATTGAGCGTTTTGATTTGCTGGATCAGCTCAGAACTCTTTATCAAGTGACCTCTAAGACTTGAAACTTTGCAGCTGTGAAAGATGAGAGGTCACTGCTCCAAAACAAGAAGAAACAGCAACCTGTGCCAGGAAGGATTATGGAGCTCCGGGGCCAGAAGGTCAAAATTGGGGGCTTAACTTTTATGTTCCATAAAATGGGAAGCTACTTCTGTAACTCTGGCCTCGCATCTTTCAGTGATTTAGAGTTTCCCAAAGAGACTTCGCTCACGCCGTGATTTCATGTGTTCCTCAGCACAGCAGTCTTGCGGGGCAGGCAGGTCAGGTATTATCACCAGCATCGGGCCAAGAGGAATGAGAACTTATAAAGGTTAAGTGACTTACTTAATTAAAATCGAGAGCTGTATTAACTCACTGAGAGATGCATGACTTTTGAACATAACAAATGTTTCTGATCTTCCTCAGAATAGTTAAAATTTGAAACAATCTGTTCTTTGTCCCTGATATGTTCCTTTATCAGATAGCAAGTCTTAATTTTTGATTCAGAATATAGAGTCACTGGAATGTTTGAGCTGGAGTAGCAAATAGGAATTGCTTTATTTACTCACTTAGACACCATTATTATTTGCATGTGTTATATGTGAAGCTCTGTACTAGGGGCCAGAAGGGGAGGGAAACAATGATAAATAAGCTATCAAATGTGGTCTTTGCCCTGAAGTTGCTCATGGGCTTCTAGGGGATGCAGACATGTCACCACCAGCAGCCACATAGGCAGAAGGGCTTGAAAGGGGCAGAAGTCCTAGTTTTGGAAGCAGAGTGGAGGAAGCAGTTAGGCTTGAGGCAGACTTAGCATGTAAACAGAGTCTTGAAAAAAGAGTAGTCTGAAAATCAGAGAAGATAAGTATATTACAGAGAAGAAATATTCAGTTCAAACTCGTAATGTTCCTGGTGAAGATGTACCCAAAGTTTTATGTAACATCAACTAGGTGCTTTCAGTTCATTATCTGACAGCGTCTTAGACTGTAAATCAGCTGGCCCATTAACGTAACGGAAGCATTTTGTCTCTGCCTTCTCAGAAATGAGTGTGCATCTAGTCAAGGGCACAGAGTAAATGGAACTTTTACAAGGGAAATGTATCTCATTTCTCATTTCTGTTTTTAAGGTCAATGCAACCTTGATCATTTACATTTTCTGTATCTTTTTTTCTTGTATAACTTGATAAAATATATGCAGATACAGACATAGACACAAATATAGATATACAACACACACACACACACACACACTTTTTTTATGTACTGGGCACTGTTAAACATATAATCCTTAATCTTCATATGTCTGTCAGGTAGATGGTGTTATTATTTCAATTTTATAGTGAAAGAAACTGAAGTCTATAGAAGTCAATAAATATGGTCAAAATCACACAGAGGTAAAGTGAGAAACACAGGACTCCAAGGTGTGTGTTTCACTCAAAAGCCCTACTCTTTTTACTACACTCTACTGCCTCTGGGTAATTCTGTAAAAGAGAATCCACACTGTGGCAGAGGCTGATTCTTGTTCCCCAGAATTCATTCCCTTCCCTTCCTTCTAGCAATAGAGCTGACTCCCTTTTGGCCCCCCAAACATTGTCATCAGAGCACATGACCTCCCAGCTTGGGATTGACACGGAAAACGGAGGTCCCTGGATTGACAATAACGGCTGATCTAGGAGACAAAAGTCCATCCTAAATGAAAGTCAGACGTGTCATTGAGGAGCGAGAAAAGGTATTGCTTGGTAGAGCTACTCTCTAATTGCAACCCAACTTCTAAGTTTTAAACCCCTCCGACCTGCTACATTGCTCTGCTTCTAGTCTCCAGGACACCAGGAAGTTAGCATGAATGGGTCACAGCATATCTGTCATCTACACAATGAGAAATTAAACCAGGAATGGAAATTTTGTAATCATTGGGAATGACAGGCTCCTTCAATCATCTGATAAAATTAACAGAACAATGCACATTTTCACACATAATTTTGCATGTATCAGGGCTTTCCACAGAACTCCATGGAGCCCATCCATAAATATCCAGGATCATAACCCATGCATCTGTGGCTGGTTGGTGGTAGCATATTTGTATAAAAATATAGCTTATAATATTCAATATTATCATGCACTAAACTGGAAATCCCTTGAGGACAAGAGTTATAATATGTTGGCTTGGTGAAGTCCTATATATTAGGTGTTTTATGAGATGTATAAAGAACCAAGTATCATTGGTTTAATTTTTCCATTTGGTTTAAAGGTTTCCAGTCAGAAATACTTTATTTTTAGAAATACTTAGAAAATGAAGTGAGAAATTGAGAGTGAGGAAAGTGGTAGGGACTCAATGTCCAGGAATTCTCAGTTCCTTCCATATGTAAATCATTTCATAGCTTGTAAATGGCTTAGCAGCTGGTCATTGGTCCCAGAATAAACCTTTTTATAGGCAAGAAGCCTACCTCTTTTTGACTGTTTAGAAGATCCAGCCTAAAACTGAGGTAATACTTTGAGCTGTCTAGTTGAAGACGGCAAACCAAAGGCAGAGGGAGCTGGGATTCCTATCACTGTGGCTCTGTCCCCCTGGTCCTGAACTGTTCCATGCTCCCTAAGAGCACCCCCACGTTTGGAGACTTGTTAGAAGGACTCACAGGACTCAGCAGATCGTTGGCTCATGGCTAAGATTTATTACAGCCATGCAGGAGGGTACACAGCCGGATCACAGGGGGAAAGGGCACAGGTGGGGCCTGGCCAAACCCATGTCCAGGCTTCCTGTGCTCTCTGCCTGCTGGGAGGAGTCACGCAGAGCCCGCTCTTCCCCCAGCAATGAGAATGCAGCAACATAGGTGATGTTTCTACACGGGGAGGCCCATTAGACTCGGTGCCCACCTGGGAGCTGGTCATATTAGGCACCTTCTGCCAACATTTTCATAAAGAAAGCGGACAAATAGTCTAGGTACAGTGCTTAGTGGGATAAGATCCTTGATCTCAATTTTAAAAAGTGATGACCACCCCCAACTATTTTCTTGCATTCTGTGGCAGAGATTGCTAGTCGCTCCCCAACATCAGCTCACTGTTGACTTGGCACAGCCCAGGGGCCACGTTCCCAGATGCCAGCTAAGGGCCGACCTTGCAAGCAGGCCTCTCTATGGAGAATGCTTTTAGACTTGCTATGTTAACCCTTCCGCACATGCATGGTCTACATTTACCTGAAAGAGAAATCAACTTTCAGCTTGTTTCAGCCAATGTTTCTCTGGGTTTTCTGTCTCTTTTAGCCAAGTCTGTTTCTGACAAATACCGTTCCTTCCTCATATATTTGACACCTAGGTAGAACTAAATCTTGGTGTCCAATGTGACAGTGGAGGTGGACACTGTGGGCTGATTGGGATAAGCTCATCGAAGAAAACACGCTTTCACATCTCCAAATTTTGCTTGGACAGCAGGCAGCACCAATTTACAAAAGAACCTGTGTTCCCAAGGTTTACTTGTAAACTCACTGCACAAGTCAGCCCTTGAAAGAAAGTTGAGATGAAACTATGGCGCAGTAGGAGGGGCCAGGTTCCTGGGAGGAACCTGCAACTTGCTTCTTTCTAATTCTATGAACCCTCTAGTCAAACACGCAATGACCATGGGCAGAGAGTGACGTTCCTCCAGCTTCTTGTATGTGGATCTGATGACTCTCAAGGCCTCTTTATCATTTCAGCTTTGCTATGGTAGCTCACACTGAGAACATGGTACTTCACAGATTTTCTACATCAACATTCAAGCTCCGGAGTTCGGTGTTTTTATTGTTTGTTATGGAACGGGAGGGACTCTAACCCATTTCTCATTTTACAGAGGTGAAATGTAACACAATTCACAAGACCCAGTAAGTTGCAAAAATGGAAATAGAGATCTATCATCTTGATCCCCATCTGCATATCATCCCGGAAAATCAATCTCCTGTGATCGTCTACTTGTTCAGAAAAACTGGGAGATCTGGATCCTCTGCAAACAGGCACTGTCTGTGTGCAAACAGATCTGGACACACGGACAAGGCCTAAACACTGACTCAGTGACGCCTGTAATGTCACTGACTCACCCTCAGGCGGTGGGGTACCTTCGGAGGCAGGAAGAAAAGTCTCTTAGGGGTGTCTGGGTAGACAGAAGGCACTTCACTCTGTGACATTACATTTGCTTGTTGGGTATTTTAAATAGTGCCCATGGGAGAGTAAAAATGATCCTTGAGCAGGAAGCAGCTCCCCACCTCCGTGCTGGTTATAATCACAGACTTGTCTTCCGGCCGGCGTCAGATGCTTACTTGGTTGAGGCGCTCCTCAGACACTTGCTATTAACATTTAAGCACTAATTAATATGCACACACAACAAACGACACTTCAGTCTCCACATGCTTGTGTGGGCACTTGATAAATGTTACTTGAGGATGCTAATACCTATTCACCAAACCGAAAGACATTTCCCAGTTCCTGAATAACAACTCCTTTTAAAGAAAAGTATAGATACTGAATGTGAAAACCCTAGCCTTAAGAATCCAATGACTCAGTGGTTTTCTGGATATTGCTTGGAGCCAGTGCTGGGCTTTTGCTTTCCGCCCACTTATTTGAGATGTCTGTGTACTGACCAGAGTCTAAGGCAGCTTAATAATTGGCTTCAGATTAACCATCATCTCGCTGAGGGCTGCTCTTTGTCGCCTAATGGTAATGCTAAGCAAAGAATAGAAGTGCTATGAGCACCATTGAAGAGGAAAATTAAAAAGAAAAAAATCACCGAAGATTGCTCACCACACCTGGGAGCAGTGGGGATGGTTGCAAAGGCCTGGGTTTGGGTTACATTTCAGATTCACCTTGCACTCTGTGTGCTACTTATTTTACCTCGACGAGCCTCAGGTCTCTGTCTATCAGGGCTGTTAGAGGGATAAAATAGGAATATTTATGTAAACATCTGTGGAGCGTCAGCAAGACACAGGGAGGCCTGTCTCACTCCTTCCATCAGCTTCCCTGAGAAAAAGAGCTTCCTTACTGTGGAAGGCAGGATGAGACTCATGAAGTACAGAAATCTGCTACGTGCATTGGAAGGCATATGTCAAGGCTCTGCTTTTATTTTCCAGATAGAAAAGAAATGCACACGCTCCCTCAGACGGTGACACCCCAATGACGCCATTCCCTCCCAGATGGCGCTCGGTGAGCCTGCCTACCCCAGGCTGTTTGTCCATAGGCATTTTACAACTGCTTTCTCTCAGTTCCTCGCCTTCTTGGCCATGAAGTATTTACATGATTATTTAAGGTTTCTTTTGTTGCTAATGATATGTTTTTTAAAGTGAAAACAAAAGTATATGTGTGTATGAACCACCTGGCCCCAACTTGCATGGCTTTGCCAGGCTCACTTACCGGGGCTGCCAGGCAGGAGCTCTGCTGCTCCCGGCTGGGCTTCCCCATCATTGGGGTGCTCACTGGAACCTCCACTGCGCTCCCCCCACCTTAGTCTCCAGCAGGCAGCCAGGGCACGATCTCATGACAATGAGACTTCGCTTGTATCACATCTGTTATCGTCACGTAAGGAAGTCACATGGCTGGGCCTAGAGTCAGAGGGAGGGCAGCAAAGTTACCTGGCAAAGGGCGTGGATACAGGGGGGTGGCAAACCGGGGCCCTCTTGCAACCGATCACAACCTTAAAATGCATTTATTTTTAAAAAGATTTCAGACAGGCTCTGAAAAATTCAGACATATTGGAATAAAATATGTTCTTTAAAGAAAGAACCAGTGATATGGTATTAGTCAGATCCACTGAGGGACTGATTAAAGTACATTAATATGTACTCAAGGATGTGAGTATGTGCGAAAATAACCACTGCTTATTGTCTTTTTTTAAATGATCAAATAATCAGTACAAAGAAGTTCCTTATGTTGCTTTAATATACAGATATTATTTTTAGTTTTTAAGAATTTTTTTATATTTTGAAGATGATTTTTTAATAGACATACTTTTAGATTTACCAATTCAAAGATTATATAATTTTAATTATTTTAGTACCTCTTTTCATTTTTATTTTATTTTTAAAAATGTTTCAGCTTGGATGTTCAGTTGTGTGGGCACGGTCCATATTCCCATCATTAGATGCAGTCACTGTTAACAGTTTGGGCATAGATCCTTTCATTATTATTCCTAATTGTGTTTCTTAAACAAAACTGAGGATGATTTTTCTTTTAACAGTTACTATATTTTATTGTGAACATTTTCCTATGCCAGCTGTTTTCAACTGGTGTGCTGCAAGAATTTTTAAAACATGCAACATCTGAATATTTATTCAGGAACACTGACCTTTTTTCCCTTAGATTATCAAATTAAGAAAATGACAACAGCCAACACAACAATAGCTGTCCAGTGTGAATGAGTCAAAATTATACCTATTATTTGTCAGATTGGCAAAAAATATAATATATTTTTGGTGTGCTGCAGAATTTTAGTAATTAGTTTATGTGTGCCATGAGATGAAAAAGGTTGAAAATTGCCATCCTATGCCATTAAGTGTTTCTCTAAAAGCACAATTTTAATAGCTCCAAAGTGTATAGCTGTAAATGTTCCATGACCTACTCAGCCAACCCTTTTTGTTAAATGGTATAGATGTTTCCATTGTTTCATTACAGTGAGCGCTGCTACAATGAACATTCCTATAGGATCTTTCTTACTTCCTTAATTTGCTGGAAGCTAAACAAATAGTCACTGCTCAAGTGGAACCTATGGGAAAACGAGGAAGTTCCAAATGTCACTTTAAACAGGGACCTTGAATTGTTGGAAAAAAACCAACAACCTTTGGATCTGATGACCTTGTTTCCTTTTCTGAGCAGAGAGCAAAGAAATATAACAGCAGCAAGATGACATGACTTTGCCCTTTCCGAAACAAGAGAGAGATTCATTTCCAGAGTCTCGTGAGTGCTGAGATTATGACTGGAAGGCTTTCAGCTTCCTGCATAACCCCGGTAGCCTCGGGCTGCAGGTCAACCACTTGATGAAGTGAAGGCCTCCAGCCCCAGCTATCTGTGCCCCCGAGGAGATTAGAAACGGGACCTGGGACTGGTTTGGCGAAGTAACTTATTTTCGTTTGGTGGGAAGCTGGGGCAAGGGTGGTGAGAAGACACTGCCCTAAATATGATATAATCCAGCTGTCCAAACACGTACAATTCAGTTCAGTCATCATCCGTTCCCCCAAATCCAGATGTTTGCCATCACACAATCTCAGAGTATCTTTCCTTCTATCCAAACTAACTTGTACTAATCATGTTTGTCAGACTTGCATTTGTTTTTAATTAGAAGACATCTACTTTGATTCAGCTGGGCCCTTTCTGCCTTAGCATAGGGACACAGTCCACATTATGAATAAGCTTTAGATCATAACTGCCCTTTGTTGTATGACAAATCACCGAGGTTTTCACTCCATGTCAGAGCTTAAATGTAAGAAACGTCAAGACTGCACTAAATATGTGTTGATTACTATCATATTTGTTAGCATATTTGTTAGCATATGGAGAGTTTTATTCCATTTACATATTCTCCAACCAATGAGTTCTCATGATGGTAGTGGACTCAATATTTTTTGCCAATCCTCAACCGAGAGAGAGAGAGAGAAAGAGAGAAACATCGATGTGAAAGAGACATCTCAACTGGTTGCCTCCCGCACGCACCCCGACCAGGGCCCGGAATTGAACCTGGGACCCTTTGGTGTGCAAGCCGACGCTCTAACCCCTGAGCCACACCGGCCAGGGCTGCACGCAATATTTGTAACCTTTGTGTTAAAAAATCTCCAATAATTATGTTTCATAAAGCTGCTTTCAAAGTCTAACCAGATGTGTGATCTTGCTTAGGTCATTCGCGATGTCTGATCTTAATTTTCTCATCTGAAAATTAGAGGATGGTAAATGTTATCATGAGGATTAAATATTATAACATATTTCAAACACCCAGCAGAGTGCTTTCTATGTAGCATGTATGCACATCCACGTTCATTCCTTCCATTCTCTTCACAATCTCTAGCTAGGAGTTGACTATTCTAGATGCCTATCTGGTCCTACCTCCAGGAGACGAGAACAGACTTTCAACGACATTAGTTCTCTAAGGGAAGCTTCTAGGACCCTTGCATACCTGACAATAATGTTATTGTGCCCCTACACTTTGCTGATATTTTGGTAGTGTGTAGATTGTACTTTGAAAATAACTTTCTTTCAGTTCAATGAAGAATTAACGCCTTTGTCTTCTAGCCTCAGTTTTTGTCAATGAGAAGTCCTTTGCTTCATTCTTGTTTCTTTGTAAGTGAACTCTTTTGTCTTTCTGAAACATTAAAAATTTCTCTTTACCCTTAATGTTCTGAAATTTCACAATGGTGTGTCTGGATATTATCATGTGGAAAATGGTCTGGATGCCACTTAGTTTCCAAATACGCTTTCTGGCAGAGGTAGCATTAGCCTACTACTCCAGAGGTCACAGGAGAGATAGACTCCCAGAGCAAATTAAAATGTTCAGAGTACCCAGTTTTTTTAATCAGTTTAAAACCTACAGCCAGAAAGTAAGGGAAAGCTGCTGGTTCTTGGGGGCACAATGCACAGTGTTTCTCTCTCTCTGTCCCACCTTCACCTTTCCCACTGACGGGAGGCTAGTAGGACCAGAGCTGGATGGTGTTCACGCTGGGGACTCACAGATGGAAGCTGTGCTGACTTGCCCTGTTGGAGACATGAGGGACAATATGCTGGCGCAGCTACAGCCCGCCAGCCGCCTGCTCAGGGGCCCTGGGTTTTGCTATCATTTCTTGAGCAGAGAGCCATGGAGCCAGAATGGGCACCACCAAGGGGCGGCTGGATTAGGCCTCTGAATTCGAGTGTTTCATGTTTCACGTATATTCAGTGAATTCTGAGTATTTAGTGCCTGTTGTATCTTCAATACGTCATGAATATTTAGTATCCAGGTGACTTACGTATACTAGCCCCTCATGAATGTTAAGTCATCTTTTGGTTCTTCCATCCCGTCTGTGTTTAACACACCCTTTCTCCACTGCTACTTAGAAGTACTTAAGACACGGGAGTTTCACCCACTTCGTTTGTTTTCTTTTCCCTTATAGCAGAATTGCACAAAATAACAACTGGACATTATAGTTCAAAGCCTATTTTTTCATTTATCCTGCTGGAATTTGGTAGATGCTTTTGTTTTAAAGACTCATGTTTTATTTCATAAATGTCCCCGTTCGTTGGTAATTCCTCTTCTTCATTTTTCCTTATTTTCTCTTTCTAGAATCCAAATTAATCCTTTAAATCTCTTACCTTTTTATAACTATCTCCTTTTTTTTTTTTTCTTTTTTTTAATTTCGTTTCACAGTTTGAAAAAACTCTTCGGCTTTCCCTTCCAACTTACCTATTGGCTTTTTAAATTCTGTAACTACAATTCAAAAATAGACTTTATTTTCTCAGCAGTTATAGATTTACAGGACAATTGGAAAGACAGTGCAGAGAGTTCCCATATACGCTCTACCCGGTTTCCCCTCTATTAGGACCTTACATTAGTATGGCATGTTGCTTACACCGAATGAACCAATATTAATACATTACTATTAACTAAGGTTCATAGTTTATTTAGGCTCCCTTAGCTTTTACCTGATGACCTTTCTCTGCCCCTGAGTCCCACCGGGGACACTGCATACATTTAACTGTCCCGTCTCTCTTGGCTCCTTTCCCACCGCTGGAACTTGTCCCTTTTTTCCTCATGATATAACTGGGTTGGGGGTTATCGGGGGGAAGCCTGCAGAGGCAACGCGTCATTTTTATCGCGTCACTATCAAGGGCACGGTCATCGACACGAGCCATGACCGCTGACGTGGGCCGTGCTGGCCTGGGGGGGTGCTTGTCGCATCCCCCCTCGTTACCTCTCCCCTCACGCTCTGCTCCTCGGAGGGAGCCACTGCCCAGCGCCCAGCCGAGCGGCGAGCTCTGCCCCTCTCCTTGAGAGTGGAGTGCCCGCATGAATTATTCAGGACTCTTCGGGGCAGGACATTTGTCTCTTCTCCCCAGTAGCCACATGGTTAATCCCCAATCCCATTCTCGCTCTCCGATTGTCCCTCCGCTCACATGTGCCTTATCTCCCCAATATTTCTGACCTCAGCATTAGAGGTACTGCCAGGAAGGGTCTCCTTAGTTCTCTGAATTTCTCTGTTTCCTCAGGAGTTGGCTTATTTTAGTCTCTCTGATGTTTCAGTTTCTTTTCATTTCTGGACTTGTTGGTTACTTGCTCATATTAGATTAAAGTCGATATACAGGAGGGCTGGGAACTCCGTGGGAGCAGAGCTTCTTGGCTACCAGGTTTCACTTTAGGGCGAGACGGCGAGCTGTTCCTCACCCGGGGCCCTCCAAACCTCAGCATGCAGAGAGGTGTATCTGAGACACCGCCACTCCCAGTGGCTGCCCTGCTCATTCCTGGGGAGCTCGCGGGGCCTTTTTAGGGAAGAAAAGAACCCTCGGTATTTGTCGGGGCGGGGGAGCTAACTGCCTGGCTGCCGCTTGTTCTGAGCACAGAATGGGGGGGGTGTCACTGGTGGGCATTTCGTTCCATAGACTGACCATTAAATAATACTTTATTTTCCGCCCCACCTCTCACTCCTGCCCTCCACTGTACCACATGCAGTTTGCAAGGCTGAGGTGTCCCTGGGGCTCTGGCAGGCAGAATCCCGAGGACACTCCAGCTGCGGGACCTGCCTGGACTAGATGCTTCACCCGTCAGTGTTCTTCCTGGTGCTTCTTGGGAACTTGCTAAGACCTCTCCTACTCTGAGGGCCCCCTCCTGTCCTGCTGTTATTCTCTAGTGTCACTTTGATGCTCTCATGGGAGGGAGAGGAGGGAACTGTTACGTTCAGTCTGTCACCTTGAAGGCGGCTTCATTTGTTTTAATTATAGAAACATGATGTGCTGATTACGGTAGGCTAAACTGCTGTAACAAATTGATCCTAAAGCTTGTCCTGTGTAGTACAAGATTATTTCACGCTAGTGTCAGAGTCCAAGATTTCTGGTGGCGGGTCCCCTTACTGCAGTGATTAGGGACCCAGGCTCTTCCTCTCTTGTGGTTTAGCCACCCCCTGGGGCTTCACTGGTACCTGTGCCTGGCCAGAGAAGAGGAAAGAGAGTGTAGAGGAGGCATGCCCGCTTCTATTTTATTTGTTTAAAAAAATAAATTTATTGGGGTGACATTGGTTAATAACATTATATAAGTTTTAAGTGTACAATTAATTCTATGATATGTCATCTGTATATTGCATTGTGTGCTCACCACCCAAAGCCTGGTCCCCTTCCATCGCCGTATATTTGACCCCCTCCCCCTTTTACTACCTCCCCCTCCCCTCCCCCTTTCCCTCTGGTAACCACCATACTGTTGTCCGGGTCAATGAGTTTCTATGTTCTTCTTGTTTGTTGCGTTCTGTTTTACATCCCACATATGAGTGAAATCATATTGTTCTTGGCTTTTTCTGACTGACTTATTTCGCTTAGCACATTCTCAAGATCCACCCATGCCGTTGTATATGGCAGTATTTCATCTTTTCTTATGGCTGAGTAGTATTTCCTTGTATATATGTGTCACATCTTCTTTATATATTCCTCTGTTGATGGACACTTCAGTTGTTTCCATGTCTTGGCCACCGTGAATAGTGCTGCAATAAACATAGGGATGCAAATATCTTTACAGATAAATGTTTTCAAATTTTTCAGGTAGTTACCCAGAAAAGTGATTGCTTGGTCTTATGGCAGCTCTATTTTTAATTTTTTGAGGACCCTCCATACTGTTTCCATAGTGACTGTACCAGTTCACCTTCTCGCCAGGCATGCCTGCTTCTTAACAGCTTCAAGCCGGCAGCACACACACAGCACATCTGCTTGTGTTCCGTCGGTGAGACTAGTTTTGTACCCACTTAAATTGAAGGAGGCTGGACAAGGCAGTCCTTACCTAGGCAGGCCCTTCTCAGCTGTGCCTCTAAGTGATAAAGAGAAGCATGGATCTGATGGTACATCTGGCCTCCTGGCCACACATGTACGGGGCCTGAATGGAGGTGAGAGGCAATGATAAAAATGAGGCAGGCCAGGCCGGGTGTGGTTCAGCGGTTGAGCATTGACCCAGGATCCAAGAGATCACAGTTCCATTCCCCATCAGGGCACATGCCCGGATTGTGGGCTGGATCCCCAGTTGGGGGCGTGCAGGAGGCAGCTAATCAATGACTCTCATTATTGATGTTTCTATCTCTCTCTCTCCCTTTCCCTTCCTCTCTCTGAAATCAATAAAGATATATTAAAAAAAGAAGAAGAATTAGGCAGAATTACACTCTGCTCAATGATAATCATTAGTCTATAGTAGCTATGTGGTATGATACCTTCCCACCTATATATGCGTATTTAATAAAATCTATGTGTCAGGCATTGTGCTGGGCGATTTCCATACAACCCAGGCAACACATATTCTCCCTGAGACACAACAAAAGCTGTTTCTATTTCTGAAATTTGTCTTCCCTGCAGGAAGGGCATAGTACTTGGGGATCTTTTTAAAGGAATAATTTGGCATAGAATTATTGCTCACCTACTAAGTGCTAGACACGATGCCAGATTTTAGGAACTAATTTTCAGGAGCTCAGTTTTCTCTAAAATGCAAAGAAACAATCACAGTGCAAGTAACAAGTGCCACAGTGGAGGCAAGGGAAGGGGAGAATTTTCCCTGCCTAGAGGGCAGGGTGGCCCAGGAGAGGAGGGGGCTCAGAGAGGATGTCCCAAAGCAGGTGTCTAACATTTGAAAAAGATCCTGAAAGATAGTAAAGAAATTGCCAGATAGAAAGAAAAAGAGGGGCATGCAGGCAATGGGCCCAAAGGTCAAGGGGCAGGTGTTGCCTAAAAGGCTGATACATGGGGCACCCCAGGAGGGCAAGGCTGGAAAGGGGAGGTGACAGGGGGAGGGATGAGAGCAATTGTCAGCCCACTCCCTGCTAGGACTGTGCCTCCCCTGTCTACAATTACCCACAATTGTCACTTCCTGGCGACTGGGCCGGGCAGCTCCCTCAAGACCAGGGCTTCTCCACTGGGCACTGCTGACGCTTGGAGCCACGTCCCTGTCTGTCGGGGAGACCGTCCTGTGCGCTGGAGGATATTTAGCAGCATCCATGGCCCCATCCCAATAGATGCCAGGAGCATCTCCCACATTGTAATTTGGGCAGTGTCTCCTTAGGCATTGCCAAACGTCCCCTGGGAGGCAGAGTGGGCTGGTTGAGAACTACTGCTTTAGACAGGTGTCACCTTCTTTTACCACCACTACAGAATTAAGTGTTGTGTTTTGCATGTAGCAGGGCAACGTGTAATTTGAGGACAGGTCTCTTTTGAGCCAAAGTGCTTTGTTCCATTAGCCAGCAGCCCTACCCTGGCGCAGAGTAGTCTCCCGAGGAGCAGGAACACGTAATAGTTATGCTCTATTTTATATTGCGGTCACCTTGGAAATGCTGTCTCCTGCAGTAAAGTGAAAGCCAGCCTAGCAGGCACTCAGTTTACATTTATTTTCTTAAATAGAAGTTACCTTTTAAAACTAAACTGATGGAGGTCTAAGCAGATTGAAAATGATTTTGAATGCCCTTCCCTCCCCCACCCCCCTCCTGATAACAGGAATGGCCTCTTTCATGCTCTATGGTCAACCCCTTAAAAATAATACTTCACTCACTTGCAGACACCCTTGCCATCCATCTGGGGAAAGTATTAGTCAGGCTCCTCCTACATTTTCTCAACTAACTTTTGACTTTGCTGCCTACACATCTGGCACCTAAAACATATGGATCATTCTTTCATCAGCAGCCCGGGATATCATCGCTGCGAGCACCTGTCAGAGAATTCATCCAAGGACTGATTGTGGTTCAGCATTTGCCAGGAGCGTGATGGAGACATCTGATTTTCAGAGAGTATAATTGGCACATGAACTCCCCATTCCTCCCGGTCCTCTAACTTCTATCCCTGCACAGAGTTGGCTTATTAGAAAAATAGCACGTCTGGGATCCGTTACTCAAGCTTTTCACAGGAGGGCTTTTGGTTGGGGAAGAAGTTATAATTTTCCTTTTTTTTTTTGGATAGAGAAAAATATAAGAAACACCCATCTGCCTTTTGCAAAATCATAAAGTTGCTGCCAATTATAATCTTGTTTCCTGAGAGTAAACTGAGTTCTGGCTCCGGCAGTGAGGCAGGAAAAGCCAGGATGTGCCTGGGGACAGAACACAGGCAGGTGCCCAGGCCAGGGCCAGGAGGGCCGGAGGGAGAGGCCTGTGCTTCCTAGGCTGTCAGGGTGTCCGTGACACTGGCAAGAGAAGGAAGCGTGTGCTTGGGCCTGGGGTGGGTGAGGGTATCTTTCACGCCTTCAGAATAGCCCTTTGGACACAAACAGCCCTCAGGTGAGCCCCAGGGGAGAAAGACATTTTTAGTCTAAGGGGGAAGGTGGACCTGGGACATTTAATTTCCAATGAGAGGCTGAATATACAGATAAACAGTGTCAGAGCAGATATTGAAGTAGAACTCTGCCCCACAACCTGCAGCAACCTGCCCAGGAAACCCGCTCATTATGTAGAATGGGCAGCCCAGGAAGCCTGCACTGTGAGACTGGTGGGAAGTCAGATGGCCCTCTCTAGTGACAGTGAGGAAGCTAAACAATAGCCTCTGTAACGATCAGCCCCAATGGCCAGGGCTTGATTAGTAACTGGCAGCTTTCCTAATATTTGTTCCCGCTTCCAACTTAGGGCTACCAGAGAAAGCCAAGTGTGCACCCCTGACCCATCACATAGGACGCCCCACGTCTGGCCAGCCCACCTGCAGCTTCCCAGGCCTGTAGCCCGAGTCAGGGCACCCCGAAGCCCCACTTTCTCCCACTCCTCCACCTGCTCTGACTCTTGGCCAGACGCAAGTCATGGTGGCTGCCTCCCTTTCTATTGCAAGCTCTGAATATATAGCCTTTGCTTGTTTGCAATTGGCCTTCGCTTATTTCCACCGAATGTTGGGAGTCATGTAACCTAATTTTGGAAAACGAGTCAGGCATGAGAGAGAATGCTCTGGAAGGGCAAGAGCCATAGCCCCCGCCCCCGCATCTGGGCACCCAGCTCCTTCCACCTGGACCCAGCACCAGGGTCCCTGCTTCCGAGGCGCCTGCCCTCCCCGCCTGTCATCAGCAAAGTCCCAGCAATTCTCTTCCTCCTTCATGTCAGAGTGACATCAGTCCCACACACCATGCCCATGGGAAGAAAACGAGTATTTTCTGAGCACTACGTATCTCCTGGATGCCTCTCCGTGTGGCATCTCACCAAATCCTGTCTCAGCATGGGAGGCAGGAATTCCTCCCTGCCCATCACAGATGACAAAGGCAAGAAAACTGAAGATGGGTCTGTCTTTCCCACTCAGGTCTTGAGCTCTTTGATAAGATGCTTCCTTATGCATTTCAATTCTTCATGCAGAGCAAAGGCTGGACACATGAGAGATGTTTCATAAAGGCTTGGTGAGGGAATGAGTGAGTGAGTGAGTGAGTGAGTGAGTGAGTGAGTGGACTCCTGTGAGAGGATTTCCAGCCTCTCACAGGAAAAATGAATTTATTGACAAGCCTAGCCTGGCTTAAAGGACTAATTATTCAAAAGCATGGGCCATATGGTTCTTATAGATAAAGGCAGAGAAGTCAAACTTTTTCTTTCGCCCAGACCCAGTTTCTCTGGACAGGAAATCAATCATCGTGAAGTTGCAGGCGGAGGCTGCACGGGTTCCCAGCTCTGGCTAGGTGGGCTTGGGGGCTTTGATGTCTGGGAGTCGCATATTGAAGATTTACCAGGCAGCAGTCGCTTCCTGCCTCGGGCGAGAAGACAGATGTCAGCAGGTGAGCTATAGCGGCTGCCTGAGCAACAGAACAGGAATTTTCTCTTGTAAGCGGCGTATCATTTTGCTCTGCCTTAGGGAGCCCGCATCTTTGGTGCCTCTGGTTTACTTAATTATTTTAAACATTTTTGTTGAAAAGTTGTCATAGCAACAACATCAACAAATATTTGAGAAGACGAATTCTATTTCCAGCACCTTCAAGTAATGTTGCATTTCGCCCATTATCTTTGCTCATCCACACACACATTTTATACACTTGTAACCACAAAGCAAAGGCTATTTTCTATTCTCCCGTTTCGCCTAACTACATCAAAAACATTTTCTCTGTTTCCAGATTTAACATTTTCAATGTCTGTAAAATATTTTACAAATTACTAAGCTATTCCCACATAGTGTACAAGGAGTTCACTACTCATATTTTTACTATCTTGCATATACGTTTTGCCTTCTGATGAATATTTCCTTAGGATAAATCCTTAGGAATAGAATTCCTGACGTCTTTGGGTTTCTGATAAAAAATGTCTTGTTGGTTTGCAGAAGCACTTCTGCTAATTTGGAGAATCAGGTCATAGTTCCGGAGGATGCCTTGCTATGAACCCGTGCAGACTTGGCCTCGGGGTGAGACGCTAGATGATTGATAGATGCAGCATCTCCTCAAAAGAATTAGAAGGCATTCGTTAGAGGGAGCCACGTGGGTGACATGTGTGGGAAAAATCAACACCAAGGCTGCCTTGATTAGAATTTTCTGAAGCAAAACTCTTTTGCTCTAGATATGTGAGCTCTCCTGTTGGTAATAGAGGGTTTTCTTCTCCTCCTGAGTTTTGCATCTCAGGGTGACTATAAGACCAGAGACTGTTTTTTAATAAACACATTGGAATCCTTACATGCAAAAAAGGGCCATCTTCCCAAAGGAACTTCTCATGTAATTGCTGAAAACATGAAACCCTTAAGGATTTGTATCCATATCTAGTTTCTAAACTACAAAAGCAAATTTAGACTCATTTTATCTTTCTGTGGACCGCAAGTGATAACGCACCAGCTTGATGACCAAGCCTGATGACATGTAAGCCGAGCGGGCAAGTCACCTTCATAATCATAATAGTAGCTGCCATCCCAGGAGCACTCACTGCGTGACAGATTCAGTGCTAAGTCTCACTGAATGCACATAACGTGCTGAGAGGGAGGCGCTAATAATATGCCCATTTTATAGATCAAGAAACAGGCTCAAGAGCATAGGAGGAGTGCTCTGCTGTATAGCAGGGTAGTGGCTGCTGCTGAAATCCAGGTCTATTTGAGTAATTGTCAAAGAGTGAGGTGAGGCCCGGCCGGGCGTGGCTCAGCGGTTGAGCGTCGACCTAGGATCCAGGCGATCGGGGTTCGATTCCCGGTCAGGGCACATGCCCAGGTTGAGGGCTTGATCAGTGACTCTCTTGTCATTGATGTTTCTATCTCTCTCTCTCCCTCTCCTTTCCTCTCTCTGAAATCAATAAAGATATATTTAAAAAAAAAAAAAAAAAGAGTGAGGTGAGTAAACCCCACTAAAAGGGGGGCTGGGTAGTGGGAGAGCTTCCTGCAATAAAGGCAGCAGTTCAGGCCGGTGGGATGGGGAGGGCAGGGATTGGGAGCCCAGGACTCAGCCAGGGGCACTTGGCTCAGGCCCTGGAGGAGCCCCTTTGTTATTCTCACCGACTCCTCACCAAGGAGGCTGAGCTCTGCCAGCGAGCTCAAGCCGCAGAAACACGTCCCTAGTCTCCATCACTGTGTTCCCGCCTCTGTTGGAATCGCACCGTTTCCTTCTGGAAGCCCACTGCAGGCCATTGCAGAACCTGAACACTTCTTGCCTTGCCCTTGGGCGCCGGGAATTATTTGCTCAGCCGCTAACCCACTGCCCTCTCCTCCTAGCCCCGTCTCATGTCAGGCCCTGGCTTCCTCTCCATCTGCCTCTCTTACAGCTAAGAGGCATCATGGTTCATTTCCCAGAAATAGCAAGGTGCCAGGTCCTAATGTGACACCTACCTGGCCGGGAACAGAGGATGCTGTTCTCACGTCGCTAGACTCTGCACCTGTCAATCAAGCAGGATTTAGTCTTCTGGGCAGCAAGGCAGGAGCCCACAGGTGAGGGACCAGCCCATACACAGGTGATGGGCTTGGTTTTCTTTATAAACACTGATCAACTGTTTAGCTGCAGCACCGTCTTCAGTAATGGAGACTCAAACTACTTCCATAGCTGCTAATCAAGTGGAAACCACTCTGTTGCGAGGCTGCGTGAGGGACTTTGAGAACCATTTCTTTCTCTTCAAGCCTCCTTGAGGGAGTATTATGTTTAGAGTCAGCCTTTTAACAAAGCCTTATATTCAATCTCTTTACTCCATTCATCTTTTTCTCTAAAAATTATTTCCATTATTCCAAATTCCATTTTGCCTTTTCTATATCTCCTTTATAACATTTTCTTTCAAGAGATAAAAAGGCCATTAAATGCTGTGAGGCCCAACCTGCCTCTAATGAAGGGAGAGACTCGGGAGCCGTAAGGGAAGGTCACAGCATTTTGCGGGCAGTGGATGCACAATGCGCATGGATTTCGTTTGCGTACATGCTGGAGGCAGCGTCTGGCTCTGACTGGAAGAAAAATGGGAAACTGCATCCCTGCAATTCATCAGAATGACGTTTCTTATACTAAAGGTAGTCCAATTATAATAAAAGGCCTAGTATTCATGTCGTCAGAGCCCCAGAAAGAGAAAGAAGAGGGTGGGACTGAAAAGACTTAAAGTACTTTGATGGTGGGAGCACAAAGGACAACATTGTCTGCTGTGGTTCCAAATGTAAGCAGAGGAGACATTTACAATGATTGCATTTTAAATGGGAAAGGGGAAAGGGACACAAGAAAGGTAAGTTTCCTACATTTTATTCAAACTGGTAAAATGGCAACACCAGTAGATTGTGCTGTTATGTACATATAAAATTATATTTAGAGCTACCACTAAAAATCCTTTATTAATGTACACTAAAAAGTACTGTAAATAAATCAAAGTAGAATGCTACAAAATGTTCACGTAATCCACAGAGAGGAAGGAGAAAGAAAAGAGAGAAATGAAAAACAGAGATAACAAGACAAAAATTCTAATGGTACTTTTATGCACTAACGTTGATAATTATATTAACTGGAAATCATCCAAACACAGCAATTAAAAGACAGAGATGGGCAGAGTGGGTCAAATCATAGTACTCAACTACACGCTCGGTATAAGAAATCTACTTCAAATATAATGATACAGGCCAGTGGAAAGCAGAAGGATGGAAAAAGTGACATCCTGAAAACATTAATCAGAGGAAAGTAGGAGTGGATACTTTCATGTTAGATAAAGTAGACTTCAGAGCAAAGAAAATTACCAGAGACAGAGAGGAACATATGCAACAATAAAGGGGACAAGAATACATAGTAATCCTGAATGTATATGCAACAGAGATACCAAATATGTAAAGCAAAACTGATGTACTATAGGGAGAGATAGACAATTCCCATTGATAGTCACTTTGATGCCGTCTCTCAAAAATTGACAGGATAAAATAAAATCAGCAAAGATATAGAACTCAACAACAGGATCATTCAACATGATCTAATTGAGATTATAGGACACTCCACCCAACAATAGCAGAATGTCCATTCTTTTCAAGTGCCTATAGAATATGTACCAAGATATACCAAGTTCTGGGCCACAGAATAAACCTAAATAAGTTTAAATAATTGAAATTATACCAAGTGTGGTCTCTGACCACAAAGGAATTAAACTAGATGTCAATTAAAAAAAAACACAAAAAAACAGGAAAATCTCCAAACATCTGGGAATAACACACTTCTAAATAATCCAGAGATCAAAGAGAAAGTCTCAAGAGAGTTTTAAAAAAATATATTGATCCAAGCAAAAATGAAAATACAACATATCAAAATTTGTGGGACAGTTTCAGTTATGCAAGACAAATAAGTTCTGGAGATCTATCTAGTGGGCAGAAAAAAAATACAATTTTTATTTGTCAATTATAACAATAAAACTGGAAACAAATTGTGGGACATAGATAAGCAGTACTCAGAGGGAAATTTATAGCACTAAATATATGTTAGAAAAGAGAAGTGTAAAACAAATAACATAAGCTACCATTTAAGGATCCTGGGAAAAGGAGAGCAAACTAAACCCACAGCAAGTAGAAGGAAGGAAATTATAAAGGTAAGAGCAGAAATCAATGAAATTGGAAAGCAATAGAGAAAATTGATGAGAAAGCTGAATCTTAGAAAAGATCAATAAAATGGAAAAATCTTTAGCAAGACTGACCAAAAAAAAAAAAAAGACAAAAGACACAAATTACCAACATCAGGAGTGAAATAGACTATCACTATAGACCCTGCAGACACCGAAAGGGTAAAACTTGAATACTCACTATCTCTGCACATATAAATTTGATGTTTGTTGATAACAAATTTGACATTATGTTGATACTAAGATGGTAGACTTAGACGAAACAGGCCAATTTCTTAAAAAACACAAACCACCGTAACTCACTCACCCAATATAAAAATAGATCATTTGAATAGCTCTGTAACTATTAAGGAAATGTAATTTGTAATTTTAAAATTCCCCCGAAAGAAATATCCAGGTACAAGTGGTTCCACTGGAGGAGTCTACCAACCATTTGAAGAAAAAGGAATACCAATTCTATACAATCTCCTCCAGCAAATAGAAGAAGAAGGAATACTTTCCAATTCACTTTATGAAGCTAGTATTACCCTAATACTAAGACCTAACAAATACAGGACATAAAAAGAAAACTGTGGACCAATATTTCTCATTAATATATAGATCCAAATAATTCTTAACAAAATATTAGGAAATAAAATTCATAGAAAATAGAATAAGGACACTAGAAAATACAATACCACCTATAATTAGAGCAAGAGAGAGAAAGGGAGAAATCGGTATAAATAAAACAAAAAATGTATGGGACTTGTATGCTGAAAACTACAAAATGCTGATGAAAGAAAGAAAAAAATGATCTAAAGAAATGGAGAGCCCGGCCAGGCGTGGCTCAGTGGTTGAGTGTCAACCTAGGATCCAGGCGATCGGGGTTCGATTCCGGGTCAGGGCACATGCCTGGGTTGTGGGCTCGATCAGTGACTTTCCCATCATTGATGTGTCTATCTGTCTCTGTACCTCTCCTTTCCTCTCTCTGAAATCAATAAAGATATATATATATATTTTTAAATATATATTTTTTATATATATTTTTAAATATATTTTTAAATATATCTTTATTGATTTCAGAGAGAGGAAAGGAGAGGGAGACAGACAGAAATGTCAACGATGAGAGTCATTGATTGGCTGCAGTCCCCAACCTGGGCATGTGCCCTGACCGGGAATCGAACCCTGATCGCCTGGATCCTAAGTCGACGCTCAACCGCTGAGCCACGCCCGGCCGGGCAATGAAGATATATTAAAAAAAATAAAAAAATAAAAAAATGGAGAGGTGTACCATGTTCATAGATTGTAAGACTCAAATATGTCAATTCTCTCCCACTGATACCAGATTTAATGCAATTCCTATTAAATGCCAGCAATATTTTTTATAGATGCAGCAACCATATTCTAAAATTTATATGGAAAGTAAAACAAAAAAAACTACAATAGCTAAAACCATTTTGAAAAATAAGAACAAAGTGAGAGAAGTCAGTTTACTTGATTTCACTACATATGTGAACTACAGTTATCAAGACTGTGTGGTCTTGCTGTAGGGATAGACACAAAACACACAGATCAACGGGACAGTATAGAGAGCTCAGAAATAGAGCCCTGAAATACGCCTAACTGGTTTTTTACAAAGATGTGAAAGTAATAAAATGAAGGAAAGATAGCCTTCTCAGCAAATGGTGTTAGAACAATTGTATGTCTGTAGACAAAAAAACTGAACCTAGACCTAAGTCATACATTGCTGGTAGGAATGTACAATGGTCCAGCCACTCTGGAAACGTTTCTTAAAAATAACTAAATACGCACATCTACCATTCAGCCCAGCAATTACATGCTTGGCAATGTGTCCCAGAGAAATGAATACCTATGTTTACATAGAAACCCATACACAAATATTTATAGCAGCTTTATTTGTATTAGCCCCAAACCGGAAACAATCAATATCCTTCAATGATTAAACTGTAACACATCCATACCGACTACTGCTCAGTAAAAAAAAAGGGAAGAAACTGCTGGTGTGTGTAACAGTCTGGATCAGTCTCCAGAGAACTACACTGAGTGAAAAAATAAAATCTTAAAGGTTACATATTATATGGTTCCATTTATAAAACATTCTTGAGAATGTTAGGGAAATGGACAACAGATTAGTGGTTGTCAGGGTTAAGGAGAGTAGGGGGGCAAGAAGGAAGTGGCTGTGGTTATCAAGGGGCAGCATGAGAGATCCTCTGGTGATTGAGATGGTCTGCATTTTCACTCTGTCCATGTCAGCATCATGGTTGTGATACTGTACTACAGTCTTGCAAGATGTTATTATTGTAAGAAACGGGGCAACAGGTACATTGGATCCCTTCTGTGTTATTTCTTACAATTGCATGTAAATCGAAAATTTTCTCAAAATAATAGGTTTAACTTTTTAAATCCAGTAATGAGCGGCTTCAAGAAATATGAACCAGGAAAGATTTATTGAGCACTCACTATGGCAAGGGACCATTTTAGGAGCTAAATTTGTAGAGGCAAAGTCTCTGCCTCATGGGGCGTATAGTCCAGTGTGGGAGAGAGAGGATTAACAAAGGAATAAATTCATAATGTTCAGTGTTGGTAAGTGCTATTACTGACAATAAAGCAAGGAGATAGTGACTAGGGGAAAGGGTAGAAGGTAAGGTGACCCACAAAGGCCTCCCAGCGGAAGATGGCACCTGAGCAGATAAGACAGTTTGATTTGGGACATGTTGCACTGAGATGTCACTTGGGGATCGTATCCAGGTAGAGATGTCCAGAAGGCGGAATAAAGACAGATTTTGCAATCATTTTTATGAGGATAAATATATAGTCATCATGAGAATTAATGAGATCACTAAGGGAAAGCGCATAGAGAGAGGACAGAAAGAACCAAGGACTCAGTCTTCATGAGTCAATGTGAACCTCCTGTCGTCACTCATTGACACTGAGGCAAAATCTAAGTAGCAGATACCCTTTTAAATGAGTCTCACCTGGGAAGAGACACACACCAACTCCTAAGAAGCCCGAAACACCAATCAGAAAGAATATATGCACCCCTATGTTCGTAGCAGCATTATTCACAATAGCTAAGATCTGGAAACAGCCCAAGTGCCCATCAGTAGATGAGTGGATAAAAAGCTGTGGGACATTTACACCAGGGAGTACTACGCAGCTGTAAAGAGGAAGGATCTCGTACCCTTTGGGACAGTATGGAAGGACCTGGAGAGTATTATCCTGAGTGAAATAAGCCAAGCAGAGAAAAACAAATATCATATGATCTCACTCATAAGTGGAATCTAATGAACACAATAAACTGACGAATAAAATAGGTCCAGAGGCATGGAGGCATGGAAGAGACTGACACATCTGAGGGGAGTGAGGGTGGGCGGGAGATGGGAAGAGATTAACCAAAGAACTTGTATACATATATGCATAACCAGTGAATACAGACAATAGTGTGGTGAAAACCTGGGGTGGGGCAAGGGCTGGGAAGGGGGGGTAAAGAGGGAGGGCGTTGGGGGACATCTGTAATCCTGTCAACAATAAAATAAAACTCAAAAAGATCAGATGCCAAGTTGAAGCCTGAGAAGCAAAACTCTTGAGAGGGAAGTTTGGGGAGTTGGGGAGATGCCTGGACACTCTGGGGGGTCTGGCTTGGTGCCCTGGGGCTGCCTGCGAAAAGGAGGAGCCTGTGACAGCTCTGCCAGCCTCCCCCTCTATCGCGCACCAGCTGTATGAAGCACATCCTCTCGGACAGTCTCACAGTCATATTAAGAATTCTTTTGCCATTTTACAGATGAGAAAGCCAAGGTTTAGGGAGACTGAAGGACAGGAGGCGGCTGAGCCAGGACTTGACGGCAGCATTGTCTAGCTTTATTGCCTCAACATGGCTACTCTTTCAGGTGTGTACTGGGTTGAATTGTGTCCCCCCAAAACGCAAATCCACCCAGAACCTCAGCGTGTCACCATATTTGGAAATAGGGTCTTTGCACATATAATTAATTCTGTTAAAATTAGGTCATACTGGATTAGTTGCCCTGAATCCAGTGACTGGAGGCATCGTGAGAGAAAAGAGGGAGATTCAGACACCACACACACACACAGACACACACAGACACACACAGACACACACACACACACACACACAGACACACACACACACACGCACACGCACACACACACACGCACACACGCACACACACACACGCACACAGACACACACACACAGACACACACACACGCACACACACACACAGACACACACACACACGCACACAGACACACACACACGCACACAGACACACACACACACACACGCACACACGCACACGCACACGGGAGAAGGCCACCGGGAGACTCGGACACCCCACGCACAGGCAGGGGAGAGGGCCAGGGGGTCGGGGCAGCGCGACCACAGAGCGAGGCTCTCCAAGGGTGGGAGGGAGCCACCCGAAGCTGGGGAGGGGAGAGGAAGGGTTCCCCCCTAGAGACTTCGGGGGAGGGGATGGGCGCCGCCAGCACCTGATTGAGGACTCGCAGCCTCCGGAACGGTGAGAGGACACATTTCTATCGCTACTAGCGCTCCATTGGTGGCACCTCGTTATGGCAGCTCTGGGGAACCAGCATCGGTCCCCCGAAATGGACACCCGCCCAGCCCATGCCCTTAATCACACCGTTCACAGCCTAGAAGCCTCCACCACAATCACGCCCTTCTCTGTTCCTTCTCACACGCTTCCTTCAGGTCCAGTGTTGGCTTCTGTATCAGAGGTCACATTTTATACACCGCAGGGGCTCACGGGTCATTGAGATTAGTGTGCACAGTGCCTACCTGTGCACCCCTTCCAGAAGCTCACTCTTCCCCGCTGATCAGGCGAGTCCTACCCAAAGTGCCCAGTGCTGGCGGCCACCAGGCACTCCCGACCTGTCAGGCCCATGTTTCCAGCTCACTGTGTGAATACAGGTTGTAGGATTTTATTTAAAGGGAACCATCATCTTATCTATGGGATGTTTCCTAAATAAAATTCAAGTCTGTGGACGTCACCACCGAGAGCCAGAGTGCTTTAAAAATTCCACTGGGCAGCCTTCTTCCATAGAGCTGCAAAAAATGGCAGTCTGGCTAGTGGCCTCAGTAAATCTTGTTCCAGCAAGTTCTGCATCCACTTAACTTTATGAATTAGGGTTCCTGTGGTTTGGATTCCATTCCTGCTCCCCCACCCCCTCCTCCCAATTTAAACCCTTCTAATCTAGGATTTCAGACAAAGCTGGGGGCTGGGGAAGCGAATGGAGCATCATATTTTTTGTCTCTTGCTGCCCCCTGCTGGGCAAATAATTGCTTTTTTTTTTTTTCTTTTCTTTTTTTTTAACGAAGGAAATGGACATGTTCCTAGGGGTGGATGGGTGAGGGAGAAGCAGCGTCTTAGGGGAAGAGAGAGGGTCAATTTCCATTATTTGAAGCTCTCAGTTTATTAAAAACAATAAAGAAATGGAAATTGTGATATTGAAAACATGTTTATATTTAGCGGACTGGTATTTTTAAACACACAAATATAATGTACTGCAATTGTACTTCCTCAAAATAATTCAATTTATGAAAGTATCAGTTCAAAGTACACTGCTGGTGGTTTGGCCTGGTCAGTCTCCCCAACACCTCGGCCACCCAAGGTGAAAGGTTGTGAGACTTTTCCCTTGGGTGCCATCTTTGTTAGAAAAGTTCTCTTGGGGCAGGAAGGCCTCTGAAGGGCCTCTGTTTAGAGCTCCCCTGGGATGGCCTGTTACCCCCAGGTGCTGCCCCAGGGCTGAAGGCCATCAGAAGAGCCTGGAGCCAAGCCCTGACCCCAGCACTTGGCTGCCGGAGCAGAAGGAAGGCCACTGAGGCCACACCTCCAGTGCTGGCTGCCCCACCCGAGAGAGCCCGGGCCTGCCTCTGCTTCTTACAGCCCAGGGAAGGGGGTGTCTGTTCAGGTTTCAGGTCACAGACCTCAGCCTCTTGGGAAAATGCAGTTTCCCCCCAGCAGCGGCCAGTTCCCCGGGCTGCACAGACTAAGAATCATGCAGCTTCTAGGTCTGTGCCGTTCAGGCTTCCCTTCCCTACCACTTTCTCACTCAGTAGGCACCCAAGCGGAATCTGGTTAACAGTATTATTTGTTTCTTTTTTACCACAAGTCTATGGAAATGGGCTTTATCATTTAAATTGGTCGATCCAAGAAGCTGGGACAGTGAATCAGAATCAGATTTAAGTTGATTTGAAGGAATTAATGGACATGACAATGCATTTTGTTCTGCCCACCTGAGCCTGTGGATTAAAATTCAAGCCCACAAACAAACAAAATCTTCAAACCCACAGCCATGGCCAGGTGGCTTGGTTGGTTGGAGCTTCGTCCCATACACCAAAAAGTTTGTGGGTCCGATCCCCAGTCAGCGCACATACTTAGGTTGTGGGTTCAGACCCTGGTCAGGGTGCACATGGGAGTCAACTGATCAATGTTTCTCTCTCACTTTGATGTTTCTCTCTGTCTCTCTCTCCCTTCCTCTCTCTCTCGAAATCAATAAAAACATATCCTCAGGTGAGAATTAAAAAAAAATTCAAGTACACATACTTATTTGCCCAGACATCTCTTGTATTCCACCAGGTACCCCTATAATTAATATCTCTAACACAGAACCTTCCTCCAGACCTGCTTCTGTCTCATAACCCACCTATGCCAGCCCACACCACCACTACCAGTGTGAATAATTTAGAGTAAACTTTAAATACTCTTATTGCAATTTCACATCACCAAAACATCTATGTATGAAACCAATGGACTTGTCTCCTGGGATGGAGCAGAGGGCAACTCGGGTGTTGTCGGGCTGGAGTGCTGGGTCACATATGGTGAGAAGGTGCACTGATCTTGCCCATTAGGATCACGTATTGGTCTGGGATGAATTGGGAAAAGAAATTCAGTCCTTCACTATAGATATTTAGAGGCATGCTGGGGTGCTGACCCCGCCTCTCGCCTGAAGGGAGGCTACCCTGGCCTCTGCGAGAGTGGAGACCAGCTCCCACTCCATTTCCTGCCCCGTTCAAATGCGAGTGCAGGCAGAGACGGCTCTTGCTGTCTTCTTGATCACAGGACCCAGTGCTCCCACGGTGACGGGCACACAGGAGCACTCAATAAAAATATGTTAATGGTATCAATGTAACTACCCAAACCCAATCCATTTTTTACGCTGCAGTCAGAACAATCTAAAACTCAAATTTCATCCAGACCCTTCTCTTTTTTAAGACCCATCAATGAGTTGTCAGGGTCAAGTCAAAAGCCTTTGAGGGAACTAATAAGGGCCCGGACCTGCCTTCCAGCCACATGGAACTCTCACATCTTGCTGAAGGGCCATGCTCTCCAGCCTCCAGGCATCCATCCGGCTGTTTCCTCTGTAAGACTATCTTCGCCCTCCTTGGCCAGCACTAACTCCCACTATGCTATCTTAAAAATTGTGACTATGAGCACATTATGTGGATAATAGATATCTTACAACATTCTTAAACTAATTACTTACTTTCTCACATGAGTTCCTGAAACCCAGGTGCTATATTTTGTTTTAGAGGTTGGGGAGTGGGCACGGTGATTAAAATTTGTCCAACCTCTCCCCTCTCTTAGGCTTTCTTGAAGGCTCTCTCTTCAGGATTGGACAGAAAAACAATTCTGATAAGGAAACTCTTTCTCTGGGTTTGCAAGTCTCAAGTGGGTGACCGTATTTGGAAGGAATCCAGATGCCCACTGCATCATGATGATGATAATAGCAATGATAAAATTCACAGCCACAAAGCCATTTATTAATAGCACTTGTTACTTACAGGATCAAAATTACTATACTTGTTTCACTGCTGGTAAGCTGGCTTTGAAAGCAAATCTAATCTATTACTCAGACAAGATCACAGGATAACCTTTCTCACCTTGTGCCAAGCAACACAGTATCTCATACTAGGTCTCTCCTGGTCAGCCACCAATTTATTCCTGAGCCTTATACCCAGAAGAGGTGCTAGGGGCAGGCAACATTCACTTCATGGAATTACATGTGTGCACTGAGAGTCTGCATGTGTGTGCATGTGTGCAGAACACACATGTGTGTGTAGTTGCTATAGTTCAAGCCTCTGCTTAAGTGTCCTATAGGGTAACCATCTCCCCTTGTTTTATTTTTAGTTTGACCTTTCAAAATGAAGGAAATACAGTCTGATTAAATCAACATAATAAAGTAGATGTTTAGACTTTTTAAAAATGGATTCACTCTAAACGAGTGGAAGGGATGGAGTTGGTTTGGAATCTGTACTCACCCTGGGACACATGGCAGTTTCTCTATGCAGTCATTTGTATCATGACATTAATTACAAGAATAAATTTTTCTTAAGCAGAGACATGAAAGAGTAAGTTTTAAAAATGCCAAAATGGCAGCCTAAGAGTGATTCAGTTCAGTTATTTCAGGCTTGGGCTCGCATCAGAACCACCTGGAGGGCTTATTAAAACAGATTGCCGCTTGTGGGGTGGCGGACCCTCCTTAGAGTTTCTGACTCATAGGTCTGGGGTGGGGCTCAAGAATCTGCATTTTTAACAAGTTCCCAGGTGATGCTGATGGCAGGAAGCACACTTTGAGAACCACTTATTAGACTCCTGGTTCTGAGACTCAGCTACATAAAAATTAATGATGCCTGGTTTAAATTGTATGAAGCATAACCTGGGCAGCAGGGGCTTTTGAGAGCTCCCCAGATGACTGTCTGTGTAGCAAAGTTTGAGAACCATCGGTGTGGGGGAAAGACTCCTGTGTGAAGAACGAAGAGGGAGGGCCATGGAGCCCCAGAGTGTGTGAGGTGGTGGACTGTCCCTTCCAGATGACCACTGTCCTGGACGGTGATAAACAGGTGGGTGGGGACTGGGCTTGTGCTCAGAGTCTCCAGTGTGTGACTTGTTAGCAGCAACTTTCCCAGCCGTGGTCCTCAGACTCCAGGGAGGCTGAGAAAACTACGCCACCATCCAGGACTTGGGTCTTTCAGGGCTGTTAGTTCTGTGTGAAGCTGGATGCTAACTATGTAGGAAAGGAGTGCGGTAAAAAGATAGCAGGTGATTTGAGGCTAAGCTTCCACCAGCAATGCGCAAAACCAGGCCTAGAGAGGCCCGATGAGCAAACTGCCTCTGCTGTTTGGCCAGACACTGGAAAACCAACCAAAGCCGCTGCCCGCCAGGAACTTGACCTTGTAAACCTCTGGCATCTCTGGAAACTGGGACCTCCAGGGCTGCCCTCACCAGTAGAACAGGTTCCCCAAGGGGTCCCCTCCTAAGTAGAAGCTTCGCCTGATTACAGGACCCTGTCACATGGCCTGCCTTGGCCGGGAAACCCAGGGATGCGGGTGCTGAACCCGGGCATGGAATCCCGGGAACTCCTCCAAATACTGCAGCGTTGCCCCGCAGCAGGGAGGTGACGCGTGCGGTGGTTGTGGCTCACGCCCCTGGCTCTTGCACCTTCTCCAGGCGTGCCCTCCCCCCCAGACAGAGGCAAAAACAGTCTTCCCAGTTCTCCCCACCTCCTGTTACTTTCATGGCTGGGTTTTACTACAAATCACCACTCTTTTCAAAGAGCAAAAGGAAACAGTGACAGTGTGAAAGACAGGAACTACTGAACCTGTCTGTGAAATGCAGCTGCTTTGTCCAAATAAAGCGAAACGAACGGACGAAACAATCCAGCACGATGCTCAGCTGAAGCCCATGCAACCAACAGCGGGGGTACAGCCCCTGGAGCGCTGCCGCCTGGGCTGTTCTCACCTCCTGACGCAAACCAGGAAAGGGGTTTGGACAACCCGAGTGGAGCTGGAACACACCTAACCGCTGGAGCTGTGGCCACGTGGTGGTCTGGACTTCTTTGGAAATGAGAGCCAATGGCAGGTCTTAGGGGTGCAAATTTCATTTGTTTCTCCAGAAACCACCCGTGAGCTCCAAGAAGGTGGGGTGTGTCTTCCTTTGTCATTCTCCAGGCCTGAGGAGGGGCCACGCCCTGTGAATGGGACCCTGCCCTATCCGCTCTTTCTTTCCACTTTTATTGGCCCCTATTTGCAAATAAGGAAGCCCAGCCAAGGCAGGGAGGGTAAGAAGCTCACCCAAGCTTAGGGACAAAGTGATTCAAACCCAAGCTGACTTCAGAGACATCACTCTTGATCCCAGACTAAAGGGGTCTATTTGCCTGCACATATCAAAGCCCAATAAGACAGGAACAGGGTTCTGCAGCAACCAAAGTAAGGGTTTATTTTTAAGAAGTAGCCCACACCTGGGTCCCAAGTGGCTTCCAGGGAATGCGTTATATGGGTGGGAAATCATGAATCATGGTGACTGAGGGAGTTAGGGTGGTGGCCAGGGTCGTGGTCTCTACTGATTTGTTGGTGTTAGGGTAGGGGGTCATTGCATCGGGTCCTGATGTCAGCCATGGCATTGCTGTTTCTCTGAAACTGAAGCTGAAACACAACTGAGGCATAACTAGATGTTATCTCTAGTTTGAATGAAACTCTGTCTCTGTGGTCAACAGACTCAAGGCTTTGTCCCTAAGATGGCAGGTGAGTCAGGGTGCTGGATGAGGCCAGTTGGAAAGAAAGGAGCAAAGGTCTTATTAAAGAAATGAAATTTCTACACGGTTACACTCTTTATTTCACAATAAAAAAGGGAGTATATTGTTTCTGATTATATAAATTATGTATTGCTAACTGTAAAAATTCAAACAATACAGGAAGATAAAAGGGAAAAGGGAAAATTCATCTGAAATTGAATCACCCTGAGATAATGAACATTCGTATTTTGGTACCTGTTCTTCTGTGCATCAGTTTACACACAGACATGCACGCACACACACACACACACACCCCACAGAGGCACATGCGATGTTGCTCAAATGAAACCCTTACATTAATGTTGGTGAGATAGGGTATGTGGCAAACCAGCTGCAATTGATAAAATCTACAGGAACTGTCAGACTGCCCCTGCCCACCCCCTCATGGGATTTATGGCTTAAAACCAGCCGAGAACAGCTTGGTTAAATTCACGTCACAGTAACCCCCAGACTCATTATATGCACACTGTAATACATTAGCATGCTAAATGACACACTGCAAGCTGCCGTAATGGAAAACCCATAGAAGACACAAAATGGTCAATGGTGCTCTTCTAAGAAGTTTCCACCCCTTTCCCCAGAAAGATCCTGAATATTCTTCTCCCTCATTGGATGCCTCCCCATTGAATAAACCTCAATAAAGGAAGTAAATCCCACTAAAGGAGGCTGCTGTGTCTGTGGAGTAGCCCACTCTGTCTCACTGCTTCACTAATAAACTCACTTTCACTTTAAACTCTATGCTGGCTTGAGTTTGAATTCTTTCCTACGTGAAGCCAAGAACCCACAGTGGGTGGGGGACCCAGTTGCCAGCATGCCTGCCTCATTGGTTCGTGAAGCTCTTGTTTGTTTGCTGATCAGTACAGTTCAAACAAACCCTGTGTGTGTTTTCTATTGATGTTATTATGATTGTGGGTAAGAAGAAAGTTTACTCTGAGCAGACAGAGCCCTTTGCAGCAGGCCAAACTCTTCACTGTGTATGGATAGGTCCGTGGTACTGTAGAGAGAGGAGGAATGCGGCATGTTAAGAGCATAGGTGTTAGTTAGACTGCAGGGGCTCCCTCACTTACTAGCTGTGCAACCCTGAGGAGGTTACTTAACCTCTCTGCATCTCAGTTTCCCAGTTATGAAGGTGGAATAATAGTACCTACCTCACAGGGTTGTTGTGAGAATTAAATTAGAAAACACACATAAATTCAGAACATTCTTTCATACAAAGAAAGGCTTCATGCTAACAGATATTACTAGAACTCCCATAGTGATGGACATCAAAGAGTTACTCAAGTGAACCATTAATTACCACGAGGCTACATGCGCTGTACATTAAAATATTTTTTCCTTGATACTAATGACACTCAGTGCTGTTTTGTTTCTCCCAAGTGTAAGGTCTGTGGAGTGTAAGAGGTTTTTAAAAATTGTTGTATTTTTCTCAGGGCATGAAAAA
The DNA here is from genome assembly GCF_054644295.1 of Miniopterus natalensis. NCBI lineage: Eukaryota > Metazoa > Chordata > Mammalia > Chiroptera > Miniopteridae > Miniopterus > Miniopterus natalensis. The sequence goes on from NC_142081.1 coordinate 173,728,420, forward strand.
CAAGGACATATAATGTGGGAGAGAGAGGGTAAGGCCATGAGGCTAATGGCCTTGAAGCTGATATTCCTTCATTTGTTTATTTATTCATTCATTTAACAATTGATTGATAGTGCCGGGAACATAGTAAATACTTGTCGATTAAAAGAATGAATAAAAATGACTGACATGTTTCATGAGTGCTTACTATGTACCAGGTACTAAATTAGGGGCATGAGTGATACGAAGTTTAATAAAATGAGATCATGCCCCCAAGGAGCTCACAAGAGTCAAGACAGCGAGAGTCTTCTTCTGGTCTCATTGTTTTTAAATTTAAGCCTCAAGGTACAGATGGATGAAAATTAAAGCCCAGACACATCCAAATTAATTACACTTGTTTTATCATGTTCTGTTTACAAGGACAGCAGATAAAAAAAAGAACTTCAAAATTGAGCCCAAATGTCGACCACCCAATTAGACGGAGTGCGAGCTTCCCTCCAGGGTTATAAATCGCCCACGTCCCGCAGGGGAGTCACAGCTCCCACGACAGTGTGCGGGGCAGGGAGAGCCACCGCGAGCAGGCCGAGCAGGCCGTTTTGCACATGTGCCTTTGGAAACCAGCTGAGTGCTCCCTTGTGACAGAGAGAAAAATGCTCCATGGAGCAGAGAATGCTTCATTCTTGGCCAAACCCAGCCCGCTTTTGGCACATTTACCCCGGCAGACGAGGAAGGGGTTAGCCAAGGTATCTGCGCGGGTTCCCGGTGGACAATGAACCAGATGCTGAGGGTGAATATTCTCCAGTGAAATGCACTTGAACATGCGAGTTCCTTTAAGTAAACCGAGAGCGTTTTAATGTTTGGTTCCCTCCCCCTAATCCCACAGTGTCATTCCTGGCCTTACATTAATGACTTCTTACAGCAGATGCAGCAACAACTTTTCTCTTGCTGGTGGACCCACTGTAGGATTTTATTGTTAGCTTCGTGTGTTTGTTAATCAACCGCCTTGGGGGAAAACAGCAGCACTGGGCTAAATATTAGAGGTGTTTTCTTCTAGATTTTATTACTTACAGACACAGAGCTTTATGTTGATTAGAAGAAATGTTTCTTCACTTTATTAAACTTGGGACTCCTTCAAGAAAATGTCACTGAACAGAATAAAATCCATTATTGGCATTATTGCCTCTGCTATTGTATGAGAAGATCAAAATAGCCATGTCAGCCTTTTAAAAGAGTAACACTCATTCAATTTACTTTTCCATTGTTAGCTAAGTGAGTTCAGTTTTAACCAAAGACATGGTGGAAGAACGGTGTGTTGTTTCCCTATTTTTCCAACGCTGGGCACTTGGGCTTTGACCAGACCCAGAAGAAGGTGTTTCAAGTGACTGGGCAGGCCCATGGGCCCCTTCACATTTGCTGCCGCACATGCTATATTTGGCTCTGCTCCCTTTGGCTGTGGACCCAACCTAACGCCTTATAAAATATATCTTTCTCTGGAACATATGTTTCTTCTTTACATTAAATACACAAGAAGGAGACTCAATGAAAGGAAGGCATTTCACCAAAGCTGACTGTCTTTGAAGATGCTACATTTCAGAGGGGTCATGCTCACCGATTGTCTTCGGTGGATTTTGTTTCTCAAGATACCATTGAGTCACTTTTTTGATATATGAAATAGTGAATGTATATGAATCTTGTTTCACAAACTCCAGCATAAAAGAAATATAACTCTGTACATTTTCCATAACTCAGATTCATTTATGACTCTGAGCTCTTGTTCTGTGAGACTCAGGGGTGGAAGAGGGTCTCAAGCAGAGCCAAGATGTGTGTGTGTGTGTGTGTGTGTGTGTGTGTGTGTGTGTGTGTGTGTGTGGTTACTGACGAAAGTTTTAAAATTATAGTCCTACTTGCTTAATTTTGATAAAATGTAAAAATAAATATTTTGAGCTTGCTAAAATTGCTTTAAAACCTCTCTTTCCACTCTTATTAACATGCCTCCATGAGATTAGTTTCCCTGGTATAGGTGTTATGAAAACAAAATATGTGAACTATTTAGATAGATATAATTCTCTGTGAGGATGATTTGCCACCAATTCTCCCTGGACAACATAAAGTATTCAGCAAGAGGCAAGCTCATTTGCTCTCATTAAAACTTTAAAAATTGATATACGTGGGGTTTGTTCTAAGGCATACATAGATGTCTAGTATGAGTATTTCATCATGAATTCCCTATTATGATTGCAGAAAACAGAAATTTACAAGTATATTTGCAATTCTGTTTAATTATTGATACCTACTCTTTCAATAAACAACATTCACAGTTTTTGTGATTTTTCCCCCCTATATTATGTTTGTTTCTGACTACAGTTGTTAAACTGTAATTGTATGTCTGTTGAGTCTAATAACTTAAAAATTGGCCATATATTTTGTTTTTCCTTTTCATTTAATTTTGTTAGTAATTCATGTTTATTGTATTTTACAAAAGTATTGGTCTGTGATGATAAAAGGTAAAAAAAAAAAAAATCTGCTCCATTATTAGTTTGAGAATTTACAAAGGACTGTGCTCAAACTGGGAAGAAAACAGTATACCCCAGGTTTTATATGGGAAACGTTTTCCCCTTCCCCAGAAGGCTGCTGGTCCAGAGAGCAAGCTTTCCTGAAATCCCTGGGGGAGCCCTGTCCTCCTTAGCTCAGAGAGGGAAGAGCAGCAGGTGTGGTGTCCTGGGTACTCAGCAGTTAGTTCTCTATGATCGTCAGAGTTGGGGAAGGCTCAGGGTAGGCATCTGATTTCTACAAAGGTTATATCTAATCCCAAAGACCCTGCTCTTTCCAAGACACCACACCGTCTCCTGAAGGAGGCAGAATTTACTTGTCCAATAAATATTTATTGAGCAACTATCAGTGCCTGTCTTGTTCTGAGCATCGAGAAGCCAGACGTGACTAAAAGGAGTTGACTTTCAGAGGAATGTGCAGGATCTGGTGGTTGTCTGGGTCGTTACACCTGAAATTAGGTTTTTGTGGGATATTTGTATTTCAGATCACTTTTTTTCCCCTAATAAAAAACAAGTGCCTAAGAGTGGTTTTGCCCCAGTTCATGGATAAAGTGAACTAATAGGATGTGCTTTGTCAATGTTAAAGATGTTACCCAAATTTTTCTTACAGTTTCAATACTAGACTGTAAGGAAAGATGGCAACCGATCAAGCACAAACTTATTTTATTTTAAGGTGAATATATCAGTATTTTAGGTTGTCCCATAAATATCCCATGGCCTTCAGGTGTTTCCCCTCCAAGGACAAGTTTGAGAACCCCCACCGCATGTTCTCAGGGCAGCATGCAAAAAGAAAAGCTGCCGCCTCCTCCCAGGTCAAACTTCAAGACGATTAAGCTGATTTCTAAAGAACCGGCGGGTCAGTTCCTTGCAGCCTTACAGAAAGGTTTAGAGTTTTGCAGAATCATGAAGTATTGACATCAGATAAAGAACCTGTCAAAACCAATCCTAAAAGACGGGGAAATCATTAGAAGAACACTGAAAACAACAACAACAAAATGGCTGAATAAACATTTTAAAACGTTGGCCTCACTGGAGATCACAAAAACGCAAATGAAGACAACACATCCATTCCCCATCCACCCAGTGGCAAAGCTTTCCAACAATGACGGATGGAATCAACACCCAGAGGGGGGTGGGGGTGGCTCTTTTGTCCTGCTTTCAGGGGTATAAACCGGATACATCTTTTCACAAAAGCACTTTCAAAATGCACATTCATAGTTTTAAATAGGTACCTATTCTTTGTTCCAATAAATAAATGTCTGGAAATTTATCAAAAATAAAAAAATCTAGAGAAAGGTCTTCACTGCAGTACAATTTATACTAATTTATACGGTACAAGTTTTCACAAAAAAAGAAATAGGTAAGTAAAGTAAGTTATAACCCACGTGATTTAATGACATGGCCACTAGCAGTTCAGAAAGTAAGAGGCGAAAGTCAGACCACAGGGTGACCTCGGCAGAGGACAGTGTACACGCGTTAGAGGAGTGGGGACGGCATCGTACACGTTTAAGGCAGTAAATCCCAAATGTTCTCACCACGCAAGAAAAGTAACCGAGGGGATGGGTGCGTTAATCAGCTCCGTCGTGGTCATCATTTCACAGTGTGTATGTAACATCGAATCATCATGTTATATACTTAAACTTACACAGTGTTATTTGTCAATTGTATCTCAATAAAACCGGACACAAAACCAAAGAGTCCAAAGGGAAGCACACTAAAATTTTAACTGTCATATGCTCTGGGCAATGGCATCATGGCTGCTTTTTGTTTTGTTTTCTGCTTTTCTCTATTATCCGAGTTTTCCATAATTATGACATATTACTTTGCTTATTAAAACCTTTTGGGAAGAGGTCCATTTTACAGTAGTTGATTAAAGATTTCCATAGTTAAGGGCTTATGAGATGAGAACTTTTCACTCTGTAGCTGAAGAAAGAATCTGTAAGAGCAAGCACACGCATGCACACGCATGCACACGCATGGAAAATCTGGGAGGGCAAACAGCCCCACGAGCAAATGCCTCAGAGAGTGGAGTGGAGACACCAAGGTTGCCCAGCAGTTGGCTCACTGCTTGTGCATCTGACTGTGTGTTTAAAGAGTTGTTCAGTTACATATTATTGTGAACATGGCACATTTATGCAAACACATCACTGCACACCAGTCGTGCCTGCCTGGGGGAGGGTTCCCAGCCACAGCACTACTGATATCTTGGACCAGGTAGTTCTTTGTCGAAGGGGCTCTCCTGTGCACGGTAGGCTGTTTAGCAGTATCGAGGGCTCCTACCCACTCGATGCCAATAGCAGCCCCACCCCCAGTGGTGACGATAAAATAATGCCTCCAGACTCTGCCCAATGTCCCTTGGGGAAGGGGAGACTCCTTTTAAACTGAGAGCCACCGGTGTGCCCTGTCGCCCTGCACCATGCAGAGGTGCACATGCGGGCACGGGCATGACTGCACCCCCTTGGGTATTTGCAACCAGGGTGTCCATTGCATCGGTCAGTGTCTGTGCTGTACCTGCTGTTAACGTTTTTGAATGTCACATTTCCATGCTGTACTTTACGGGCTATTTAAGCTGGATCCAGTGAGAACACGGCTCTTGTGATTTCCCTTAGGTACAATTAAAACCCCAGCCCGGTATAGGTTACACTGCATATAATCTTTTCTGCAAGCTTTGTATTTTATGTCATCTTTAAACATAAACATGGTAAACTCTATATTGCTAATGGATACGTATTAAGTCTGAAGTGAAATGTTATTAGCTCTGGATGTTAGGGGAAAAGTCGATGTTACATATTTTTAAAATGGACTTTGGAATCAAACAAACAAAACCCCAGCAAGAGCAGTTCATGACCAGCCATACTTTGGATCACAGAGCGAGCTACACATGAAGAGGAGACGGCTCACTCTGCAGCCAGGGCGAGGAGCCAGCCCACCTGAGGCCGCTGGAACCTTCCACAGCTTTCTGACAACCTTCGAAGGGAAGGGACACACATCAACAGCACACTAAATCCTGGGGGGGAGGCAGGGGATTTAATATTGAAGGATGTCTTGGTAATAAGGAAAAAAATCCCCAAGAACTGTAACTCTAGCCTGCGAATCAATACGAGGTAGATTTTCTAGTTCGGGAAATTGTTTCCAGGAACCCAGAGCTCACATCTGGCTGTTTCTTTATCCACAGCACCCGCCCTACAGATCAAGGCTACAGACGGGCCACAGTGACCTGGAGAAGCGGGTTCGAGTCCGCGAGGATGTTAGCACGCGATGGCCCCGAAATACACAAGCCTTTCCCAGCCTTGACCGATACCTCCTCCTGCTGAAGCGGAGATTTTCCGATCGCCTTTGCGCGACGCGGCTGACACACGCACACTCGTGGACGGGCCCGCTGGCCCCGGCAGGCAGGGCTCCCCGCCGGGCCTGCTGCGGGGCGACCACGAGCTCCTCTCGGCGGTCACGGCCCCCCAGGAACAGCCTCAGCCCCCATAACCACACCGCTGTGTGAAGGGACATGAGGTGACAACTGGGAAGAACCAGGAGGGTGAGAAACACGGGCTCGGCTCTGATGGCATGTACGTAACCATCATATGAACACCTGGCCAACTGTGTTGCTAATGGACACAGACATGTCTACATAAAACTATAAAAGGCAACTATAAGAGTGTCCAACAAACTCATGATCATGATGCGAATGGCATTCAGAGGGTCGGTTAAAGGAGACTCTACCTTTATTTTTTGATAAAAAAATAAAGATGGATTGACAAAAATGTTGCTATTAGTCTTGGATAATAGAAAAACGGTGGAATACATACATTCCACTGGCAAGCCGGAGCCCAGTGGCCCTTTCTTGGATAACCCTGCTTGTGCCTCTGCATCAGTCACCAGACAACAACTGACACCCTTCCAGACATTCGGCGGCAGTGGACCCCCTAGAGCATCTCTGGCAAGGCCGATGGGGATCGGAGACAGGGTAAGAAATCGGTGCGGGGCCTGCTCCTGTCCTTCACCGACGTGCTGTGGAAGTCAGGGGGCTGGGTGCTTTGGTGGGCTGGCAGGGGGCACGCTAGACACGGAGCGCTTGGGTTGGGGCTCAGGGGGTGAGGGGCCCAGAAGGTGGGCGAGGAAAATGCTGGGAGAACTGAACGAGCAAACGCATGTGCAGGAACAAGGGAGAAGGTCTGTGGCGCTGGGTATCACTTGAGCTGAGAGTATGCTGGGAGGTGGGTGGGAAACGGAGATTGAGAGCAGACGGGGTGGGAATTAATTGCCAGGCTAAGGATTGTAGACTTGACTCCAAAATGCAGCTAAGGGATGGCAGGACCTGGGTGGTAACTCAGGCGCCTTGGTTCCCAGCTCCTCTGCACCTCCCTTCTGTCCCCCCTGCCCTCAGCGCCTCTGTCCTCAGGAAATGTCTTGCTTCGGTTGGAAAGGAGCTGCTCCGGGCTCCAGTTCATGAAGCAGCGGTGCGCCTTGGCCAGATCACCTTTCTGCGTCCTGGTTTCTCAAATCCAAAATGAGATCGTTGGAGCAAATATTTTCTGGCACTTCAAGATGGAAGTAAACTTTCTGGAAGATTAATGTAACGACAGCGTGCAAATGGTCAGGAGGAAGAAAGAAGAATATGTAGACACAACAAAACCCTTCTGGTTACATGGCTTATACTAAACATAACATGATGTCTTTCGTATAGAAAATACTTCCAATAATGTTCTCATTTTAAAAAATCATTTTAAGTAATTGTGCTTTAATTTGGTTCAATCTTTACGCACTGTATTCTTCCTTCCTATTGGGGCAGTTTCATATGTAAAATATTTTCTTCTTTAATGAGGCATGCGCCTGCCATCAAGACTCATAGCTCATCTTTTTTAATGTTTTGTCCATTTTAAATTTCACCTAATCCCTGGAATCCATCCCAATGCCAAATTCCCAAATGTCCACTTGTGTTTGTCTACAACACAAAGCACGTCTCAGGAAGGCGAGCCAAGCGAAGAGCAGGAAAGGTAGCCAACCAAGTGCCAGACCATAGAAACTTTCTCTCGACCTGCCCGTGGTCTGCCAAACCAAAGTCCTTGAGGACCTCGAAGAATCCAAAGCCATATATAAAATAAATAAATGCAAATGGCACATTTCCTAGTTACATGGGGTCTCCCTGGACTCCTCCAGGTCCAAGCTTTTCTCTTGTTCTTTCCTTCACTGGTGTCAGGGGGAAATGGGGCCAGAGTTTGACCCGTTACTGAAACGCTATATACGAGGAGGGGAGAATAAAGAATAACACTGAGTCAGCTCCTACGGGAAAGTCAAAGCAAAAGTAAACATCTCCCTTGGAAAATAAACCTTTGTGCTTTCAAACCCCTGGCTCTACCTTTTCAAAACTGAGCTGTTCGAGCTCTGACGTCACCCTTGAGTACCCGTCTTGGAAGAGAATTGGCCAAAGTAAACGTGCGGCTCTAAGTGTACCAATCGTTTTTATATGTTCATCAGTTACACATTTATTTATCTGGTCTTGCTTACTTTGCTGTAACTCCCCAAAGGCAAATTTTAATATGGGCCCCAAAGGTTTATAATACAATGCCAACTATATCCAAAAGAAAAAACCCTGTCTCCTACTCTCCACACTCCTGACACCAAATATGCGGGTTTTTCCCACACCGGCCAGCTCTTCAACTCCCTAGACACCAACTGGATGACCTTCAGTTCAATTATGACACTAACCACTAGACACTAGCGCAGACCCCCACAGGCCAAAGGCTCAGTCCCAGGAGATGCCTCCCACTTTAGATGCCAACTTTAAGTCCCAGGTTGTCGCCTGGACCTCTGACCAACTAGCTATGAATCGGGGGTTCCCACAACCCCCTCCTTGGGTTTGATAATTTGTTAGGACAGCTTACAGAACTCAGGATGGTGCTTTACTTACTATTATCTGTTTATTATAAAGGATGCAACTGAGGACCAACCAAGTGGAAGAGATGCGTGCCATCATCGCCCCCACTTTACAGATGAGGAAGCTGACACCCAGAGAGTTAAGTGGCTCATCCAAGGCCACCTAGCTTGCAAGTAGCCCAGCAGGGGCTGGAGCCCCTGCAGTGGAGGGACAGAAACCATTTGACTCACCCCTACCCAAGAAAGCAAAGGCATCAGGCAGATTAAGAAACGCCACTTTCAGTGTTTGCACTGTTTGGTTAACCTCGGAGCAAAAACTGGAATATCATTTATTTTTAAGAAACACGACAGCAGCCCTTACCTGCGTTTGCTTTGAGGGCTGCTCTCCCCTTGTACCTCTTCAGCTCTGAGGACGTCGCCCCACCTGTGGTGCCCACTGGACTCAGGGTCACCCGGTGGCAGTCCGCTGACTCTGGAAACCTCTTAAATGTCAGAGGCCTGAGCTCTCTCTTCCTTCCCTCCTCTCCAGTGTGTTTCTCCTGTGCCTGCCTTCTCAACGCCCCCCTCAAGTTCTTATCTCTCCTCTTCCTCCACAACTTATTTAGGCCCGAAAAGAGGCCAGGGAAAGATATTTGCTTCGGGAGACGAGAAAAATAAGAGATGAACTAGCTGAGTACGAGAATACTCCGATTTCCCACGAAGCACCACTTCGCAGAAAGAATGTGACCGACGGTGCCTTCTAGACACTCTCTCCCCCCCTTTCCTTTTCTTTAGGAAAAACGAAGTTGATGTAAACAGCTGGAGACTGTCCCTTGAAAAACCAAGAAAGTAAGATGAAAAAAACTTCCTGTTTTCCTCTCCCACCCGGGTCTACAGGGGCTCGGCCTACGGGGCGGCTTCCAAACCAGATGTTGGATTCACAAAGCTCGTTTCCATCCCTGCATATCAATGATCCCTCACACAGCAGGACCCACCTGAGGTGCACTTACGGGGAGCAAGCTTCGGGGACCCCGGTCCTCTTGGGAAAAGCAGGGTAAGTATGGCCCGCATATGACATGGGACCAACAATTACATTATCTACTGTCACAATCTCAACTGGGTGCAGCATTAGCAGTGCCCCTCCCATGTGCCAGGCACCAGGCTAAGGCTCTAGATTTACTCTTATCTAGTCCGAGTGACAAGCACATACGGGGTGATTCTTGCTCTCCCCATGCTGTCGGCCAGGAAAGCGAGCCTTAGAGAGGACAGCCACCCGGCCCCAGCCTCCACACCTAGCGTGGGTGCCGTTCCCCCTCCCGCACTCGCCAGCTCGCCCTGTTATAAACGGCTAATGTGTGGGAAAGGAACATGGGGCTGGGGAAACCCGCCTTCCCGGGAAGGAGCTCCTCCTGCTGCATCGCCGTCAGCTCCGGGCTGCAGGGCGGCTTGCTTTTCTCCCTGCCTGCTCATTTTCTTTGGAGATCTGTTGTCTTTGATTTTGGAGGTCTGTCTGCCTCCTCTGAGGTCACACCCAGCTGACGGACCTTGGGACCCACTGCCAGGAATAATTCGGGCTCCTCTTAGCCTTTGCTCGGCCTCTCTGGCCCATGTCTTCTTCCCAGATACGTAACCCAGGCCAGGGAGGGCGTCTCCCCTTCATGGTAAAACTCTTAAGTGAGCAAACAGGTCATAAAGATGAGTTCCAAGCATGACACCCGTCTATATTTGGCCTTGTCATGCTGAGTGACAACTGGGCAATAGGACCAGTGGTGGGGCTGTTATTAATAATCTTCCCTGCAAAACAGGGCACAGAGGATGTACTTTTGGTTGAAGCTATTTCTTGCCTGTTGGGTAATTAATAGTAGCTGGAAACATATAGTTATCAAAAATGGGTTTTTTGTTTGTTTTGTGGGATCTTCAAAAATTCCCATAATTTTCCAACTGTAAAGATGCCAGGATTAGCTTTTCAACCATTTAATGGGTTCCCCTCACCAGACTTCAGAGATTTTCTGGGTGGCCCCACGTCAGGTACAGCTTTGTGCCATCCCTCCCCCCCCCCCCCCACGTTTGCCACATGTCACAGTGCGGAGAACTTGCTTGTGGTTACACCACACCTTCTGTACCATGGTCTCCAGGGACAAGAGGAGTAACCTTTTCTTGCAGGTTCAGAATGCCCCATGTGGCCTCACTCATCCCTCTCAGGCAAGGATGCTGCAGACTAGTGTTTCTGACTCAAAATATGGAAAACACTGATTTAAATAAAAATAAAGAAACACAAAAATTTTAACTGAAATTCTCAGTGCCATTTATACCCTATTGTCACCCTGAGTCCCCAAGAAGGGAATGTAATGTGTAGAGTTTTCCAAACTGCTTTGACCTTGGAGTTCTTTACTTGGGGACGTCTTGCAGTATCAGCACCCTGTAAGCATACTTTGGGAAAACACAGAGTAGCCATGTGGCCACCTTAGATTAGGGACTGACCAGTCTCCAGTGCTGGGGGGCTGCATACATTTCCTCACTTAATATCCATCACTTCCTAAACGACGGGCCTTACCGTTACCTGGCAGGCCAAGAAAATGTGGCTTAAAGAATTTTAGCTGTTTGCCCCAAGACACACAGCCAGGAAAGGGTAGTGCCAGGGCAGGAACCAAAATGTTTTGAACCCTGAACTCTTCTTTTTCCTTAAGAATGTTTATTAAAAGACAAATTTAAAATGCAGAAGGGATCATAACAAGTACCTACCTTCTTACCATGCAAAGTTAGTAATTCTTAAGTTTGGTCACATTTGTTTCTAGTAATTCTTTTCTAGGAAGGGGGAAGAGTTGAAAGCAATAATATAATATACTTCCCAAATTGTTTATATTCCTGGATTCAAAGAAACATCAAACCACTTTCCATGCAACCTTAGAGGAAAAGGAAGGATTAAAAAAGGGAACATATAGAATCTTAAGATCTAATATCTTAGATCTCATAGAATAAGTTATCTAGGATGTACTAGGTATGTTAGGATATAATAAGGTTAAGAGTACTGGTTAAGGTCACTCTGCTATACGGGAAAATCATTGGATTGCATATTTCACATTTTGTCATGACAGCCTGTGCTATTTTCTGGTATTGCTCCTGTTCCTAGTTTATGTTTTTGGTTTTTGCTTTGGGGGTTTTTTAAAATGAGGAATGGCTGCTTAATTTTAGCAATTTTTTGTTACTACTTATGATATTCTCATGTAGCCTTTACCTTTTAATTTGTTAGCACAGTAACATTAAAAGATTTAAAAAGTTTTAACTGTATTTTGCATTTTTTAGTTAAATTCTACCTAATTATGATCTAATGTTCCTTTACCTACTACTGGATTTGATTGGCCAAAGATTTCAAACTTAAGTGGTCTTTCTTCAGTGGTGAAATGGATTCTGCTTAAATATGAACTATTACACAGGTATAGAAAACCAATAACTTTGAAAGAGTTAAATAAAAAAACCCATAAAGTTTCCCAGCATCTAAGTCAATCCTAATAAAAACAATAACTCTATTAGAAAGTTTTTCAGAGAAAAGTAAGTTTAGAAATGTAGGAAATAGAATAAAAATAAAACAACCTTTTCAGTCCCACTTTTGGAAAATATTTCTAATTGTTAAAATAATACATCTTTAAAAGGCACTAGGACCAGATGGTTTTACAGGTGACATTTAAAAAATTATTCCGCCCGGCTAGGCGTGGCTCAGTGGTTGAGCACTGACCTAGGATCCAGGCGATCGGGGTTTGATTCCCAGTCAGGGCACATGCCGGGGTTGCGGGCTTGATCCCCAGTTGGGGGCATGCGGGAGGCAGCTGCTCAATGACTCTCTCATCATTGATGTTCCTATCTCTCTCTTCCTCTCTCTGAAATCAATAAAGATATATTTAAAAAAATAAATAAATAAAAATAAAAAATTGTTCCAAGAATGTGCAATTCCCACGTTAAAAGAATTTTCTTAGAATATGAAAAAGAAAGAGAACATTTCAACTCAGTTTCAAAGCTGGCCTGACACTGATTCCAAAACCAGACACGGAAAGAAAGCAGCAAGCTAATTTCATTTTTAAACCCTGATACAAAAATTCTAAATAAAATAGTTAGCAAATCAAATCTTAAATAAAATGTTGGCAAGAGGGTTCTGGGAAATGTAGTCTCCAGAAGGGGCAAGTGGCGATGTGTTGCTAACAGACAATCAGCAAATTCTTGTAAATTATCGTGGATCCATATTAGGGAATACTATGTGGAGTTAAAAAGAATCAGGAAGCTTTACATGTATGTTAAAATGAAAAGATTCTCAAGCCATAAGAAGTGATGAGGGAATATTGCAGTACAATAAGTGGAGTATAGCCCCATTATAACAATAAATAAATAAATAGAACATAAGTGTTAGTATAGAGAAATATTTTTTGTAATTCCAGCAAAAACTATCTGCAAAGTCACAAACCAAATTCACAGCCACAGTTACTTCTGGGGAAGTGGGGGGAGGGAAGAAGAGTTTTCACTTGTTGCTTTATGAGCGTCTTTCACAAGAATTGACTGATGTACTACTCATATAATTAAAAATTTAAACTATGTTTATATATACATATATTTATACCTGTTATCTATCTATCTGCCTATCATCTCTTTATATCTTCATTCATTCATTGTAACGTACAAGATATTAGGGAAACAACAACGACCAAAGCAGACATAGCTCGAGCCTCCACAGAAATTATAGTCTCAAAAAGCTTTCATGAACCCCACTACTGGTTTGCTAAGTCCTTGCTCCTTAGCATGTCTCTCCCTTAGCTACTCATGTTCACCACCTGTCCATTCAAGTCCTTTTATTCTGACTATTTCATCTCCCAGAGCCATTCTCTCCTCTCTCACTTTCTCTTTCTCTCTCTCTCCCTCTCTTTCTCTCTTTTTGGTTTAAATTCTATCTAAATTCTACAGACTTCAGCCCGGCCGGGTGTGGCTCAGAGGGTGAGCATCGACCTAGGATCCAGGCGATCGGGGTTTGATTCCTGGTCGGGGCACATGCCTGGGTTGCGGGCCCAATCCCTAGTTGGGGGCGTGCAGGAGGCAGCTGATCAATGACTCTCTCATCATTGATGTTTCTATCTATCTCTCTCTCTCTCTCCTTTCCTCTCTCTGAAATCAATAAAGATATATTTTTTAAAAAAATGTTTATAAATTCTACAGACTTCAAGGTTTAATTCAACTCTTAGTTTCTCTATAAAAATTGTAAATTGGGAAACAATTAGAAAGCCTTAAGTCCCATCCTGACCTGAAGGTGGAAATCAAGTTTCTTCCCAGGAACCAATTTCTCTGCTTTGCCAACGATGTCAAGCACACGGTTCTTTAGAGTATGTTTAATGGACAGGGAAACTGGGGCTCTCTGAAAGCCAGACTGTGTTTTCCAACAGCACCAGGTAAATGCAGTGACACCGCCTCCACTTCCCTCAGTCCTGACAGGAGAGGCCGCCTGCTGTCTATATGGACTGTGCTGGGTGAGAGGGAGCCTTGTTGGGACTCAGCTCCGGCACGTTAGCAGGAGACAATGGTACTTGATTTGCAAGCACAGTTAGCCCTCTCTGTTCTCTTGCTGAGGGTTTTCGAAGTGCTCACTTTCTATCTATAGAAGTCATTAGAGGTCAAAGCTACAGATATTTTCATGGAAAACAAAGACTTGATTTTCAACAAGAAGAGGAAGCCTCCACCTTTCCCTAAAACCTTTCCAAATAACTCAACTTTATATTCATTTCTTCAAGTGGGATTAACCTGAATGCTCTTGCTCCTTGAGGGTTCTGTTCTTCGTGCAACCTTGACCCTAATCACATGGGGTCGTGGTTAATTACAGAAGTAAAGGTCTAGGTCCCCTATAAGATTGTATGAGTCTCTGGAAAGATTTTATAATTAACAGATGTCTCTGTCCCGGTTCTCAAAAAATGTCACAGGAACTACAAGATCCTTTGAGATCTAAGCTCCCTGCTGTCAAGCCCGCTCCCGCCCCAGCTTGGACAGGTGGCACCAGCGTGCTATTCCACCTGGCCCTCAGTAGCAGCTCGGATTGTGTCCTTGAAGGTCCAAGGAGACTAATTAGCATTCATCAGCCAACAGCAATTTATTGAGCACCTACCACGAGCAAGGTGAGGCAAGGGTAAGGATCCAATGCCGAGCGACATAATCTTGACTTCCAGGCAATTGCAGACTAGAGGTAAGTTTACCTATTTTCATTTAACTAAATAAAGGATCTTTCTGCTACTTCTGTCCTTTACAGTCTTGTGATTTTGAGCCACTGTAACTGCCATAGAGAAAACATGTCCAGACTAGCTCACTAGAATCAGGGGAAGGAAGAAGAAATTGTGGAGCGAAGCTGAACTGTCCCAGCCAAGCCCAGTCAAGAGAGCTATTGATACACAATTGACCAGCAGCACCGTGAGAATACATAATGGTTATTTTAAGCCATCGTTGAGTTTTGGGGTTGTTTGTGATGCAGCAAATCTAAGCAGATAACTAGATGATGTTACACTCTCCACCCCCCATTCACAGCTATGTCTTTGACAGTTGTCCTGCGGGTAGGCAAATTTGAACATTCAGACAAACATGACCTTTCTTTTGTTCCTCACATCACCACTCCCATGGTCCTCAATATTTAAAGGGCATTAGATTTATTTCACAGATTTGTATCTAAAACTCATGTATGCAACACTTTATGGACAAGTTAAATGATTTTGCAAGGATAATTTTTATTAAATGAGATTTTCTATTTACTCACTGATTTTTATAACCGAACCCCAATTAAAGTGAAAGTCCACTCTACTTACCGTTACTTACGTTGTAAGCTTCTGGAGGGGAGGGACTCTATTATATTTCTCTCTGAGTCCACCCACCCACTCCTCTCCCATGCTAGGCCAGGTCAGTGTTTGCTTAATTGTTTTGCAGCTATTAAGCACCTCATAGCATATCAACATTTCTAGAGAGCTCTGGGGACAGTTTGCTGCTGTCAAAGGCTTGCAAGCTAAGGTGTGTAAGCAGTCCTTCTAACATCTATTTGTCTTTTTCATTGAAAAATTAAAACAAAGCCAGGAAACCCCCGTCTCTTGTGTGCACAGTTCCCTTGCCAGTTAAAGCAACACAATTTTCCTCATCTTCGACTGCCAACCAGGTGCAAATTGGAAACAGGATATTTTAGAAAAAGTTTCCCTCCCTCGGATTTCACCACACAGCTGCTCTCAGCTCACACACCGCAACCATGACAAAATACCCCGCAAGCCTTGCACTTGAAGGAGGCCTGCTCGAAGTGCTGGCTTAGTCCCCAGAACCTTCTCTGGGAGTCCTGACTGAAGCTCCTACTCTGGCTGTAGGAGGTTACAGCCCATTTCTCTTCCCAAACCTGCCTCCGTGTGGTTTAGGTCAATGCAGCCAACCTTCTCTGTTTGTTCAGCTGGACATTAGGGGTAATGATACCTAACTATCTCACCAGGGCATTGAGGAATTCAACAGTTAATCACTTCGAGGCCCGTGGGTGGAAAGTGCCCTGAAACCCAGGCAGGAGAGAGAAACCCCCTTTGTCAGAAAAGGAAGAGCAATATGGCAGAAAAAACAAAATGAAAACCTCTCCAGCAAACCAGCCGTCTCCTCCCACCCTGTGGATTCCTCAGGCATTCACCAGAAGCCAGGCCACCCTGTCCCCCCGCTGCAGCAACCCACATTAACTTGCCTCAGAGCCCCTCTCTTCTGACTTCTGGTGAAAGGGAAGTGCCCACCCCCTTTCCAAGAGCGAGGTTGGGTAGGACTCCCAGCACAGCAGCAGTTCCCCGACAATCCTTATCACACCTCCAACTTCCCTCAGCCTCAAAGGCTGGAGATTGGTGGTCAATTAAGGGGAAATCCCAGTTTTCCACAACCTCCTGTTGCAAGTCCTGCTTGCTTCGTGGTCTCACGTCTCACTTTGGAACGTGGCATCTCTATCTTGACACCTCAGATAAACTGAGACAAGAAGAATCCAATTTTAACACCCTGTTATGTTTCTGGTAAATTGCCAGGCTCGTAGACAGTTGATAAATTTTGTTGAATGGATAAATATTGCTATCTCTTTTTCTGTAGTTTGTTTTGGTACTACGTTTTGACTCTCCAGCTAAATTTTAAGCTCCTCCAGGACAGAGATGATGCCTCCCTCAGAGCAGGACCTCAGTGAGTCCACCTTATTCCAAGTGTGGTCCTGAGATCACCAGTGTCAAAATGATATGAATGCTTGTTTAAAATGCAGAACCTGACACCCATGCCACAGTAACCGACTTGGAGCAAGGATCTGCATTGTGAATAAGCTCAATAAGTTCTTCAGGCATGTGTATTTACACCGGTCATTGGCCTAGGCAGGAGAGACTAGATTGGGGGTTGGGAAGGAGAAAAAGAGGATTGGGAACGCACACCATTGAAAGTTGTAGTGATAGTCATGCAAACAATGTGACAGTAGAAGTTTCATCGTCTGTTGTCCTAGCAAAATCCAACTATGTTTTCCTTGCTTTATTTTTCTTTCTCCCAGAGTAATTTTTAGTTTTACACTGTTGGAAAAACAAATAAAACTCATCTATACCTGTCTATACAGAAGATTTAATTTACTTTGGACAGTTCTGCTATGCTTTAAGTGTTGCATATTTTTTCATTTCTATAGTTTGAGGAGGGTATGTGTCGAACTTATTCTCCAGTATACCATCTCGCCAAAACACTGCATTTATTTTTGAAGTGTTTGATTCTTTGAGATTTCCTTCTACTGTGCCTCGCCCAATGTCCTGCATGTATACAGTAAACACTCAATAAAAGTTCCAGTCTCCTGTCAAAATTTCAGGGTGTTGATGAACAATTCAGCAATTAGTAGAAGAAAGTGGCAAATCCAAAGCATTAGGTGCGGGTGTTATAACATATTGTCTTATTGTCTTAAAGACAATATATTATAACAGAGAATTATGTAGAGAGACAGAGACTGTACATGAACGAGGTAATTAGAAACACTTGGTGTGCCAAGAGGAGTGACTGTGCTAATATTTTTGTAAGGATAATCACAATTGCAATTATTCTACCAACACTTCAGATTTTTGTCTTGGCACCTACTGTTAAAACATGCACCTGGCAATCTTAAGTAAAATGCTTGTTTCTTCTTGAGGTCATCCTATATGTTGGATGGGATTCCATTTTCAGGAAGAGAAATGTTATGGCTATTGCCTTGAATACCTTGAAGGGAATAAGAATCCCCAGTGGAAATGTTTCCCTCTTAAACCTGGGAGCATCCAAGGTGCAGGGAATGCAGTCAGCACAAGGACTGGGTACCCTTTTCTCACCATTGACTTTCCTGATCCTTACTCACCTCTGCAGCAGGTTGTATCAGATTCTTTGGATTTAACCTCACACACAGGACAGAAGGAACCCATAGAAAACTGATTACTAACTCTAGTGCTATACACAATATGATGTTGTATATTTGGATCTCTCCTGGAGGACAAAGTTTAGAGTCTCCGAGTCTCTCCCAGTCTACAAGATTCTGAAAATAATAGAGAAAATCAACAAAACCAAAATTGGTTCTTTGAAAAGATTAACAAAATTGACAAAACTTTAGACTAACAAGAACCAAAGGGTGAAGACCCAAATTACTAAAATCAGGAATAAAAAGGGGGCTATTAGTATTGACCTTGTAGAAACAAAAAAGATATAAAAGAAATGCTATCAGTAACCAGATAATTTGGATGAAGTGGAGAGATTCCTGAAAAACACAGCATACCAAAACTGACTCAAGAAAAATAGAAAATTTAAATAGCCCTATAATAAGTAAAGAGATTAACTTAGTTTAAAAACTTCCACAAAGAAGAGCCCAGACCCATTTGACTTACCACTGAATTCTCTACTAACCACATAAAGAGAAATTAATACCAATCCTTCACAAACTCTTCCCTGACTCATTCTGAGACAAGTATAATTCTGTTACCATCACAGAAAAGAAAATCATGGACCAGCCAACACCCTTATGAACATAGATGCAACAATCCTCAACAAAATACTAATAAAGTGAGTCTAGCAAGGTATTATAAAAAGGTTTATACAACATGACCAAATGGGATTTAAATAAAATGCAAGGTAGGTTTAACATCTGAAAATCAATGTAATGTACCCTATTGATAGAATAAAGGGCAAAACCCACATGATCATTTCCACAGATGAAGAAAAAGCATTTGACAAAATCCAACACACTTTCATGATAAAAACAGGCGTCACACTAGGAATGAAAGGGAACTTCCTCAAATTGATAAGGCGCCTGCCCAGCACCGACAGCTAGTGTTATAATTAAGGGTGAAAGGCAGAATGATTTCCTCCTGATCCTTGTCTGCAACTTTGTACTTGAATTTTCCATAGGCATCTCAAACTATACATATCCTGAACTGAATTCTTGATTCTCTCCAAATCTGTTTCTCCTCAACTTTTCTCTTTCTCAATAATTAGAATCACCATTTACCCAACTGGGCAAACCAAAAACCCAGGTGCCATCCTCATTACAATCTTTCTCCCCACGCTCCTTAGTGAGCCTTGATTACACAACTCCAGGACATATCCTGGCTCCTTTCCCTAAACTCCCTCCCCGCTACCACCCTAGACCCAAATCAATAATGTCTTTCACCTAGACTACTCGGCTAGGCTCGGTCTAATCTCCTGCTGTCTACCCTTGTCCCTTTACAATTCATTCTTTCTGCAGCAGCAGGTAAAACCTTAAATATATAAATTAAATCATGTCACTCCCTTGCTTAAACACCTAATGGCTTTTTGTGGTAGTAAGCCTTTAAGATGGCCCCAGTGATACCTGGTTTCTGGTTTTCATGCTCTGTGTGTTCCCCTCCCACATTGAATAGGGCCGACCTGTGCAACCACCAGGATACCGTGGAACTGATGCTTTGAAAATTCCAGAGCTGGGACATAAGACACTGTGGCTTTCGTCTGACTTTCTTATATCATTTGTTCCAGGGGAAGGGAGCCATCGCTTCATGAATACACTCAATCAGCCCGCAGAGGGGACTGCATGACAAGGGACTGAGGCTTCTTTCCAACAACCAACACCAACCTGACAGTTATTTGGGTGAGCCGCCTTGTAAGTGGGTACTCAAGCTCTAGTCAAACCTTTGAATGACTGCAGCCCTTGCTAACACCTTGATTGAAACCTGATGAGAGACTGTGAGGCCACCCAACTGAGTGTCCCCTAGGCTCCTGATTCTCAGAAGCTATGTGAAATTTTATGTACACCATTGCTATACACTACTAGGTTTGGGGACAACTTTTGCATGGCAGTTGATACCTAATGTAGATTTTGGTACGTGGTGGTCAGGTGCTACCATAACAAAAACAAAATGTGAGTGTAACTTTGGAATTGGGAAGTGGGTAGAAGCTGAAAGAACTTTTTGGAAAGTGTGCTAGTGAAAACCTAAGGTGTTTTGACTAAGTGTTAGCATGATCCCAATGACCCTGGAGGACGCTACCAGAGAGCACTTAGAGGCAAGAAAGAAAATGGCACTGGAAACTAGAAGATATGGGATCGTTGTCATACACGGCAGGCAGTTTAGCAACACTAATGGTGATAAAGTGGAATGTGGAAAAGGTGCCCCATGAACTGGGCGGCCTAGGGAAAGAGGTTTCCAGGCAGAGTGCTTGACATGCCTCTTGGTTTCTTTTTCTTCCTTACATTTAAATACAAGAGGAAAGAGTTATGATCAAGGAAGGATTGTTAAACAAAAGAGGCCTGGACCTGCAGGTACTGAAAATTCTGAGCTTCCTCCAATGGCAAAGAATAAGATTAAGAAATGGTTCGAGGCCAATGTCAAATCAATCGATCGCAGGTATCCATAATCTGTTACACAGCAAGGAGTAACACACTTTCCATCGCACTCAGAGTAAAATCTAATTCTTTACCACAGACCACCCTCCTCCCACTTCTCTGGGCTCCAGCCGGGCTGAATTTCTCTCATTTTTGAATGCACCAGGCGCTCTTCCACCTAAATGACTTTATATTTTCCATTCCTTCGATTTCAAATGCTGTTCCCCCCAGTATGTTCATGCCTGGCTCTTACTTGTCATTCAGTCCTTCCATTTGTATTTAGATCAACTGTATTTAGATCAGCCACAAAGGGAATGATTAAATGAAGAGGCAAAGTTTCCCTATGGAAGTGACATTTCAACTGTGGTCTGAATGACAACGAAGAGATATTAGAATCATTCAATAGCTGGTATTATTTTTAATTAATTTATTTGTTTACATTTTAATTGTATAGCACATCAGAAATATCAAATGCATGAGAGACTTTGTCCTACTTATGTATCACTATATCCCCAGTACGTAGTAGGAACCCAATAAATGTTTGTTGAATGAATAAATGAATGAATAAGTGAATGAATGAATGAATGATTAGTTTAGGTAACTGGGGCTAGATCCCACAGCTAGAAACTGATAAAACTGGTAACCTAATACCCTTAACCTCTTGCCTCAATTACTTGTACATTTCCAATGAAACTGATACTGTTAATGACTTCAGGTCTCTGTACATATTGACACAATCTTTTTCAAATGCGTTAACAGAAACACACATGGACCTAGAAGAAAATAACACCATAGCATGTTAGTGCAAGAAGCTCTTATTTTATTGAAGACTTGGTCAAAATTTTTCAGCCAGACTCCTGTAGGTAAAGGTTTGCTTTCATCTTTTCTTCCTTTCTTCCCCTTAATAAATTTCACAGAAAAAAACATGACGAAAGAAAAGCCCACCGCAGGGACTGTGAACACCGAGGGGCCATATGGAGCCGAGAGGGAGCCGTTAGAGTCGCTTCATCTTGTTTGGACGGTAAAATCGCTCTGGCAAGTACACGGGCACAAACTCATTGCCACATGGCAGAGCGGGTTCCATCCGAGTGACTATTTTTGTATCTCCATCTGCTAGGCATCACCAGTGCCTACGACATCATGCTGGACCGTTGAGACAGTGTCACCTAAGGGGAGAATCCCAGCTCTTCAGTTATTGGGGTATCTAGGGCTTATGAGGGTCCTTTCCCGCTGAGAGCTCTGTCTTGATCTCACTCTCTCTGGGATGCCCTGTGGGCTCACTCAGCAACCCTCCCATGTTAGCTTCACAGTGACAGCTTTTCTTGAGCCAAAGAGTCAAGAGACACAAACAGCAACAGGCTTTGAAAACTGTGGACAAACTGTGCCTCCTTCATCAGTCTCCCCAGTAAGCTTCACTTCCCCCTATAATAATCCCTTAACACACACACACACCACATACACACACATACGCACAGCACACATACACACAACACATATACACACACCACACGCATACACACAATTCCTCGAACAGTGACACTTTCAAATTATCACATAAAAACACAAAGGCTATGGTTGGTTTCCACACCTGGATCTTACGAGGCTATCTTCTTAATTTCCTGGTTTGGTCCTTATTTGAAGTTTCTTTGTGTGTTATGTGCTCAAACTCAAGTGCATATTCCTGCCTTTCCAGGAGAGTAAACAGGGAGTTAGATGGACAGGAACGCCAAGTTGAGGTAGCATTTCCCATAGATACCTAGAGCCCCCAAGGCTTGATCTTTGCTACCTGAAGGCTTAACTCAACAAACTCGAGGGACAAGTTGCAGTTCAGTGCAAGCTGGTAGTTATGGTGAGAGGTAGCAATGTAGCATCTACACATAGAGACAACCCAAATCCTCAGTTTCTGCTACCTACTGGACTCTCTGTCTGGAGTAATGTTTTATTTTATTTAAGTATACAATGTCATGTTAGATTCAGGTATACAATAAAGTGGCTCAACATTTGTATACCTTCCAATGTGATCACCTCACTAAGTCTAGTAATCATCTGTCACTGTGCAAACTTGTAACAATATTATTAACTATATTCCCCTTCACCTTTTTCACCCATCCCCCAACCTCCTCTGCTCTGGCAACCATCAGTTTGATCTTTGCTTCTGTGAGTCTGTTTTTGTTTTGTCTTAATATGGGCTTTGGCATTAAGTCCTCTCTGGGATAAACTTGCCACTGTATGACAGTGCTTGGGTTCAAGTAACCCTTATTTTACTTAATAATGACCCCAAAGCGCAAGTGTAGTGATGTTGGCAATTTGGGTATGCCAAAGAGAAGCCATAAAGTAGTACTACCTTTAAGTAAAAAGGCATGTATAGGGGAAAAACCAGTATATATAGGGTTGGTATTATCCAACGTTCCAGGCATCCTCTAGGGGTCTTGAAATGTATCCCCCTTGGACAGAGGAAGACTCCTGTAGTTGTCAATGTGTGGTTTTCAGGCAGACCAACAGCATCAGCATCCCCTGAGAGCTTGTTAGAAATGCAAAGGCTAGGGCCTGTGTTTACCTGCTAAATTGGTGGGACCGAGCAATCTGTGTGCCCACAAGCTCTCCTGATGATTCAAATCCATGCTGTAGGCTGAGAACTGCTGACTAAACAATAGTCATGATTCAGATCTTGCCACACTGCACTTAGCTTGGGTCCAGCTGTGGGGACTCCTGGCAATACATTTATCCCAGGAATCTCCCTGCTAGCTCTCTATGCTTCAAAGAGCTGAGGCAACCTCTAGCTGCAGAAAGCAAATGTCCTTAGGACTTAGACCTCCTAATACAAGATGCCTTGCTGAGAACTACCTGGGGGAGCAAATGCTACCAGATGGCACACAGTCCATTTTGATTAAGCATTTGGATAATGGGCTTCTCACAGCAGAGCAGAGTGTGGGCTCACCTCTCCCGGATGGTGAGGGGCGGGAACCAGGGTCCATGGCCCTGCCACATGGTGTACTGTCTCTATCTGGAAGGTCCTCAAGAGATGCAGTCGAAGCAGAAATGGGATGGATAGGTATGGAAGTTTCCAAAGCCTGTGACTTTCTTTTCCTATACCTACTATGTATAGGAAGAATTGAAGATGCATAACACAAAGTCAGTTGGAAACACACACACACACACACACACACGTTTACAATACAATGTGGTAAATACTACATAAAGTCTGATGGGAACCCTGAGGAGAAAATGTGAAGGACATCTGCCCAGCTCCATTTCCCCCTTATTCTGATAGCATTTGGGTAACTGGGCCTCTCCCACTGGATGCACTCTTGGTGGACGTGTCAAGCAGCACAGCTCTCCCCCGGCCAAAGGGTGGGCCCTGCTGATCCAATCAGTCATTATGTCTCTCTAATTACATTTTTGAGCTACTAAAGCAAAGGCTAAAAAACATTTGAATCTGATTTATACTAACAGGGAAGCTATAAAAAAATTATCTATTTCCTTTTCCTGGATCTCAGAGCTGCTTTCCATGAAAAAATGATTGTTCAGCTTTTCCTTCAGTTCTGGGAGGACCCAACATGCTGCTAATAAACATACTTGGAGTTGTTTCTGTTGCTTGCATCCAGGGAACGCTAACTAATACAGGGGTTGTAAGGATCAAGTGAACAAAGGTAGATTCACTGTGAAGCTCTCTGAGCTTAGGCATTGGGGCCCTTTCTTGACCACACTTAATATTTTGATGTATTGTGTTTGAGATAAGAAAATATATAATAGATATTCTATATGTTATTTTTACAGAGTAGATAATCCTAATTTTGTTTTCTTATTTAATACTATGTAATTCCTCATAAACATCATTTTTAATGGCTACAAAATAGTCTGTTATGTGGACTTCATTTAGCCATTTTCCCATTTTTAAAGATTTGGATTGTTTCGCCCTGCTGGGCGTGGCTCAGCGGTTGAGCATCGACCTAGGATCCAGGCGATCCGGGTTCGATTCCTGGTCAGGGCACATGCCCGGGTTGCGGGCTCCTTCCCCAGTCAGGGGCGTGCAGGAGGAAGCTGATCAATGACTCTCTCATCATTGATGTTTCTATCTCTCTCTCTCTCCCTCTCCTTTCCTCTCTCTGTAACCAATAAAGATATATTAAAACAAAAAACAAAAAAAAAAACAGTGTTAAAGATTTGGATTGTTTCTAGTTTAATGCTAATATAAATAACATCTTTGGGTCTTCCTTTGCATCTCTATTTCTTTAGGATTGATTCTTGGAAATGGAGTTACTGGAGTAAATGGCATTTTGCGGATGTAGTGTGAGGTTGAAGGCTACATCTAGTCAGGAAAGAGCATGGAACTGGCCATCTGGAGACCTCGGTCCAACTTCAGGTTTGCCGGAGATTTGCTGTGTGGTCTTGAACGAGCACTTTCCCTCTCTGGGCATGAGTTTTCTCATTGTCAAATGAGAGTAGGAATAGGTCCTTACATCTCAAGTGAAAAAATTGTGCCACTCAGCTAAAAAATGCCTAGCATTACTTTTATATTAAAACAAACTCAGGTATAGTGTGGAGCAACTGACATTTTTCTTTTAAGATAAAGTATGAGGCTTCAAAGAAACTTCCTGCTTGTATGTGGCCAGTTAGATTTCTCCCACAGACCTTTCCCAAAGCGTGAGTTTACTCTCCTTGGCCAATGGGGGTGTGTCCATGAAAAAGCTAGAGAAGGAGCAGATTGGTGATCTTCAATGTTGCTTGCAGTCTGGATATTCCATGCCTGTGTGGTTCCTGGAATGCAAGCCAGGATACCCTTAGAGAATCTTCCAGGTCTATCATTTAGCCTTCATCCTGGGGTCTGGGCATTTTCATACATTATTTGATTGACCAGCTTCATGTGAACTTGGGTTTTAAAGATTCTGGAATGTATTTGGAAATCCTGATCAATCTACCCTTAGCCTATAGCTATTTAAACACATCACACAGATTTATAAAAGCTCATTTTCAGGTACTTCATCATCCATACAAAAACATTTATTGTGTTCAACATTAACATTATGATATGTCAAGTACAAAGACAAATAAGACATAATCTCTATCCCTGTCTTCTAGGATTTAATAATTTATTTTCCATAAATTGTCCCAGAAAATACCCAATGTCAATAGGTATCATATTTTTTAAAAATGTGTTCAAATCAAATATGTTTGGGAAGTGCTGAGTTAAAGTAACTTAATCAGGTTTACTGACTGCAGGACTTTTCAGAACCTTTAAATGCTAACATGCATTGTGAATCCTCAACAGGGATATAAAGCATTCAGTGTTCCTAAAGTTATTTGTCTAGGAAACTTCATTTGTAGAGCATCTCCAGGAACTAGAGACCTATGGCACACAGTTCGGGAAATCCTGACCTAGCCAAATGTAATCAGAACATTTATTCAACAAATAGCAGTTTTATAGGTAGACAACAGAATACAGAGGAAATTGACCACCGACTCTTCCTCTTGAAGAACTTTCAATCTCATAGGGACGACAGTTTTTAAACACACACAGGGAACATCCACAAATAAATGAAAATCAATGTGAAAGTGCAGAAAGGGTTGTGTAATCAGCAGAAAGTTGTAAATGTAGGATGAAATTTATGGAAGTAGGGTTTGAAGACAGAATTTATTTCATGAACTAAGATTGCTAAATTATTTTCTTATGAAAATAATGCAAATTCATTATGGAAATTTTGGAAAAAATACAGAAAAGTAAAGAAACCTATACAATACATACATACACACATATACATATATACATGCACATGTGTATATGTATATACTGTTTTCATATAATGAGAGTGGATTTTCTACCAGTATTTTAATATGCATCGATTTAGGAGGAAATATTTATAATAAATATAAACATTGTGGGTGGTGGTTGTTGTTTTTTTGCTAAGGTAGAGAAAATTTTGTGCTTCAAAGTTATGCATTGTTTAGATAACACCCTTCCTCACCTTCTAGAGTAATTTTTGGTAAATGGCAAATATTTGTTAAATGGATGACCTTGAAGTATGGAATCTGCTTTCTAAGGAGTATAGGTTCTATTAAGTGGAGAATCCTTTCTTTTGCTGAGTCCTTGCAATAACTCCCCCAGTTTAGGGGCAGAGACAGGCAGCTCAGTTGATTAGCCCAGTAGAGGGGAGGGAGTTACACGTCCTGGGGCAGCTCTGGGGTGAGAGAGCCAGAGGATGAACAGGCTGACACTTCGAGTAGAAAAGCAGAGGAAGGCCGCTCAGAGTGGAGGGTGACATTGAGATGGGGCTTCGTAGAACATAAACATCTTAAAGGAATTGTTTAAGTTGCTCACCCTCTCCTCCCTCCGTCTTCGAAGCGCTCAGCAAAGGCTGCCTTACTTCCTAGAGCTTTTGTGCGAGTGGGTTCTTTGGGGGGGACTCAAAGAGGTGCTGAGTTCCTCTCCCCCCATGTGTGCACAGGGGGAGCAGAGGGGGACCACTTGAGCACCAGGAGTGGAAGGCTGAAGTGACACGTATGTAAGTGAAAACATGAGAGAGAGAGATCCCTCTCTTAAATGTCATTCCCCCGTCTGGTGAGCTGTGTCCCCAGGGCCACTTTAACGTGCAGGTGGCTGGAAGAACTGGTGCAGAGTAAGGGGCTGGGTGTCCGGGCCTGTGGGCAAGCCCGTGTGCAGTTTGGAGTTTTATTGCTCATTTCCTGGTGTGCCTTATTGAAAGAAGATGTCTGTGACTTCTCACACACTACTTCTAAATGTGTAACAACTGCAGAGCTTGCAAACTGCGAGTTTCAAGAATACGTTTCTTTTAAACTTCCTATCTAAAAACGAACCCCGCCAGTTTTATAGCTCTTACTCCAATTTTGGATTCTGTTAGGCGGCCAATCCAGTGTAGCTTTAGGTTCTCATGGCGCTTTTAGAATTTCATTATCTTTTTGATACGTGCACCTGCAATGTACATTAGAACTAAGGGGACATGACCCTGTTTCCACTGCCTGATGTCTACATTGACGGCAAATGGGAACAGTGAGCCCGATTGAATTACTTTCCTATTTAAAGCTGACCCCACACTCTCCTATCTTTTCTCTCCTTGGTAGTAGCAGAGGGCACTCTACTTTTCACAGCATTCTGTATAATTCCCTTTTAAAAAACTTCAATCGAGTTAAAAGTGGTTAACAGGCAAACTGTTTTCCAATGTGGAAGCCAAGGCCAGTAAAGTTGCTGGGACAGCCAAGTCACCAGTTGTTGACTGACTGGAGGCTCCCACCCCTCCCCTCATTCCTCCCTCCTAGCCAGGGACCATTCTTATTCTTACCCTTTACAAACATTTGAAATATTGGTTCTTAAAGTCCCCAAAAGGAAATGGGATGAATTAGCTTTATGACCAAAATAAAAGCCTGGGAAAAAAGCATTCGGAGGGCATTGATGTGGCTGTAAACTCACTCTGAATCCTGTAAAATTTTCCTCTTATTATTTGTTTTGGTTTTTCTCATTACAAATATGATTCTTGGTAATATAATAAAAACATACAGACAAAGGCTTTTTGATTTTCAAATCTCATGACTTAATCGATCATTTGATTGAAGAGGAGGAGCAGTCTTCCAGTGTGAGGCTCTTACCCCCTCTATATGTAGTATGCACCGATACTCCCCATTGTATTCTTCTGCTTAAAAATGGTGCTGGTTCCCTTGCCATCTTAAAGGAGTATTTTCTTAAATACACATGTCCTGGCCTTGACCAATGAAGAGGTATACAAATAATGACGAACCCAGTAACAATAAGTACCCCTAGGACCCAGGTGTGTTCTAAATACTATTTCGCACTGAAAGGAACCATGGTTCTTTGGAAAAAATAGCTCAGATCTGAGGAAGAAAATATTAAAAATGGGCCAAAATAATTGTCTTACCAAAAAGGAAGAAGGTATCAAAACCACTGGGGCCGTGTCATGATGACCCTTGAGTCAACCTGAAGAGGTGCCAAGAGACCAAAGATGGGACAAATAAGCAATAAAAATAATAACTGTAGTGGATTGAGATACATCAGATATATTAAAATATATGAGTTTATAATGATAACCCTCAAAAACGCACACTCTAATTCGTAATCTTTGGAGATTGAGAGGGAACCAATTCATTATTCTAGAAACTGGTAAATAAAGGCAACAAAATATTTATCCTACATTTCTTCTATAGACTGTATCCAGAGTAACCAAATAACTTATGAAGGAAAGTTTCCTTATAGAGGAAATTAGGCCAAGCAGACCATGGGGTTGGGTGGAGTTTTCACTTCAAAGGAAAATTCAAGTTTTCACTGTTGGATGTTACTGGACAGTTTAATCACAGAAGTAAGGCTATTCTTATAAGGAAAATAAAAGATATATCATGAGACCTAAGGAAAACATAATTCCACAGGACAAGTTCCAATAGTGAGTGGGGGGATGGCAGGGGGGCATAACTGGGTGTTTTTCTGTTTCTACTTCCACAACCAATGCTGTTAGCCACGGGGTACATGCCGTGTATTCTAGCGCAGCAAAGATAAACCGTCTGGTTTCCCAGCACATCAAGGTAGAGAAAGTGTTCTTCTCCTGTTATCACTGTAGGGAGAGCTTTGCATTTATTTGAAAGTAATACTTGGATAACTCAGTGGACGTGGAGGGTGAGACTCCCAGGGCATATACAAGCGTCAAGGATGACCCTAAGCTCCTGGTCAAGGAAGACAGAACAAAAGAATGACAGATTGTGTGTTGTGCAAAGTGACCTCCTCCCTCTTTAGTTTACTAGAAGCTCGTGTATGTCTAATGTGAGTGGAGTTTCCCTCTTGGGAATCAAAGAAGGGTCAGGGTCCATGTAGGACTCTCAGCTGCTCTATGTGATACCGTTGTACAAATTAGCAAAGGCAACCTCTCAGGTAAAACAAATTACAAATGGTATTTCCTGGGTGGAGGAATTACCTAAAAACCCTTCCCTGTGGGCTTGCCTTGGAGAGCTGAGCTGCAGCTACATGGAGTTGCCACCCTTACCCCTGGACAGGGCACCTATGTGCAGGGTCCAACCTGGCTCCGTGTTCAAGTGAACAGCTGCCCTGGTTCTTGGCCCAGGGCAGAAGGTTCGATAGAAGGAGAAATTGCACAGATGGACAAGGAGCCAAAAGGCAAAGAAGACTATCAAAGTATAATCCCTCAAGGATTTTCAGGAAAAATGAGGAAAGACTATGGAATTGGGATTTCAGGCAGTCTTATGTAATCTTAGAAGTCAACCTGGTTTTGTACAAATCACCTTCTGTCTACTCTATCCATGGTTTATCTAATCGTGCCAAACTGTATATAACTCAGGGGATAAAAATCTCAGGACTGCCTCATCTATCACTGTTCACCATTTCTAACAACTGAATAAAAGAAACTAATCAAAATGAACTAATGAGGTGTGCGGCCTGCCTTGGACTTTTTCTGGACACCCCCCCCCCTTCCCCACAGCTGGGTCTTAGCCCCTCTCTGCCAGACAGCAGCTCGAGCTCCAAGGGGCCCTGTGTGGACGAGCATGTCCAGCCCCTCCTCCCAGCTGCCTCCGCACACTCCACACTTTGTGTAAAGGAGAACCATATGGCAGGTCTGGGTAAGGGTCCCCTGAAAGAAAAACAAGGTGTGCAGGCAAAGAAAATAAATAGAGAGGAGAAAGAGACAAAGGCAGCCAGTAAGAAAAGAAACGGGGATTTGCAGTTGCTGGTGGAAAAATGTGGGCAGCCCGCTGAATAGCTGCCCGAAATGCAAATGAGAAGAAGGCCCCTCACCTAACTGCTTCTGTGGTGCCCAAGGTCAGCTCAAGGGCTGTTTTCTTGGGCTGTGAGCCTGTGCCATTTCTTGTGATCGGACACTGGGCAGCAACAACTGCCCTGTCCTTACACTCAAGCTACTGAGTGCATGGGGACAAGTTAGCGGAGAGTGGGCCTGAGTGGAGGGGTGAGGTGAGGGGGGCTGGAACCCTGGGAAGTTCTACTCAAGAATGAATGGATCATGGCTGGGAGGCTGGAATCAGGAAGGACAGAGGGACAGATGGTGAAAGCCACAGGTCACAAGAGGGGGTGCTCTGGGCTGTGCTTTGGTGAGTGAGCTGAGGAGAGGCCTGAGGTCATGCTGAGCTCCTCTCTGATGTTTCTTCAGATGTGCATTTAGAGCAATCTCAGGGCATATTTCAGTTAACAGCAGGAATGAAAAACATAAGTGTTGCTGTGCCTAGACAATGAAAAACGTTAAAGGGGTGCGGTTAGAAAGACAGAGTGAAGAGCATTCCATTAAGTGGCATATTGAGGGTGTAGTCTACCAAGGAAAGAGGAAATAGAAAGGGAGATTCTAGACTGCTCTTGGCATGTTCTCCCTGCTCACCCCAGTCATGGAGCACTATGGGATTTGTGGGTTCTCAAATGGGGCTGCTTTCAGCTACCATTTAACAGGAACCCCCAACTCCACCACTGAAACAAGAGAAGTATTTGTAAAATTACCGAACAAGAAGGCTGTAGGGAGAGCCATTGCAAGGTGGTCTACTCAGTGGCTCAAACACTTCAAGGAATCGGGCACTTTACATCTTTCAGCTTGACCTGTATCGTCATGAGGTCTCTTTGTCCCCAGCCCAGCTCCCCAGCTGCGTACAAGATGGCCCCAGGATTTTCAGCAGCCGTGTCCATGCTAGACACCTTCCAGAAACAGAAAAGAGACCCTATCTCCCAGGCCTCTTTTCAAGTATGAGGAAATCTTTCCCAAAAGAATCCCAGCCAACTTCATCTCACAGCCTATTGGCCCAAGTTATATCACATGTTCCAGTCATTGGCTACACCAGGCATCAGAATGGTTTTTAAATGGTTGAAAAATAAAAAAACAACAACAAAAAGGAAGATTTCACGACATGTGAAAAGTACATGAAATTCAAATTTCAGTGTCCATCAATAAAGTTTTGTGGGAACACAGCCATGCCACCATTCATTTACATGCTGCTTATGGGCTGCAGGGTTTAAAATATTTACTATTTGGCCTTTTACAGAAAAAGTTTGCTGACCTCTAGCTTAGACTATTCAGGACGCACCCCCAAGACTGGAGCTGGGGCTGGTCCCCCTGAAGCACACAGCCACTCGGTGAAGAGGAGATGACAAAATTGGGCTTCTTTGGAAAGAAGGAAACCATAATGAGATGGACTTCCTCTGCCCCACAGTCACAATTAATTAACTGGTCCAAGTGGAGGAATGTCCCTAAGCCAGGCCAGTCTGAGCTTTTGAACTTGAAGACAATGAAGGGAGGCATCCCCTCTCTAGTGGCTTGACCATCAAATATGAGCCAGAGTTCCCACTGCTCTTGAAGATTCTATTTTGAGAGAAAGGAGCAAGTTTAAGGAACGAGAGATGAAGGGCAAGAGAGAGTATGCTGGCAGTGTTCATGGCCTTGGTTCCAGTGTGCCAGAGGCCCAACTGCAGGCCTCCTCTCGCCGAGATTCAGGAATCGGGCCAGTGTATTCCCAGGTCACCCGCTCAAGTTTAATGTGTGTGCAGTGGTTCACTTTCACACAACCGAGACCCAACGACTGTAGGCTTCAAGGGATTTATTATCTGAGGATGTCATTTCTAAAAAGGGACTTTTTAGTATTACCAGAGAGCCAATACCAAGGCACTAAATTAGAATGACCAGGCCCCGCCAAATATTACTGAACTGAACAAACCAGGAAAGCTTCCCGCACTCCACAATCTCATAAGTCAGTCTTCTTGACACTTTGAAAGATGAAGCAGGGAAACTGCTGGTCTCCCAGTAACTATCACCACCTGTCCTCTCAGCAGCACGTCCCCAGAGCCGGCCCCCAGAGCCGCGAGAGGGAGGGGCAGGCAGCGAGGCAGCCCTGCGTACGTGGCAGGTCTGCCTGGGAGGGTCGCCTCTGGGAACCAAATGGTTGGACCTTTGCAAAATTGGGAAATGGCCAGCGCGCCTTTGGGCCTTCTTACCTCCTTTTAGTGTTTTCTTCTAAACCATCTTTCCCGCCTTTCCACCTTTCCCAGGCTCCTGGAGACCTCCCAGTGCAATTTTGCTGCCAGGATCTCATTCTGTAAGATTACACGAAACACCTCACAGTGGAGATTATCTGGATCGTGCCATCGGCCTCTGCTGAGCCTCCCGCTCCGGCCAGCCGTCTCTGCAAGGCAATCCTCCACACTACGGCAGTCTGAGCTTCGAAAAGTGTGAACCCAGTCTCACAGCCCCACCCACCTAGATTAAAGCCCTTCAAGGACCATACTCTGCCGATGATGAAGGTTCAGTTCCTTGGGATGCCATAAACTGGTGGTTCTCAAAGTGTGGTCCCCAGACCAGGAGCAGCATCACCTGGGCCTCTATCCTTGACCTGCAGAATCAGAAACTGGCCGTGGGGTCTAGCGACCTGTGTTTTCGCAAGTTCTCTAGGCTACTCTTATGTAAGGTCAAGTTTGAGAACCATTGATATAGGCAATCCCTGCCCATTGACCCAGACGCATTGCTCACCAAGGATGGCAAAGCGATTTCGCCAAATGTCAGTTCTCTCCAGGCATTAGTGTCTGCCTGGCACACTGTGTTGACGGTGATGAAGCCTTGCTCTGAGTTTATCAGGCAGGAGAGTCTGTTCCATGATCGCTTAGTGACATCTCCCTGTGTAAGGAATGAGGTAATGGCCCAATGTCAGCCGCTGTCCAGTCTCGTTCTAGCCACAGATTTCCTATCCCCCCCAAATCACCGAGGCTTTGTGTTGAATTAATTTGATGGAGATATCAGCCACCCTGGCGTAAAGATGTATAATTCAAAAGATGACGGCCTGGGGAGGGTTGATTTAGCCCTAAGGAACCAATCCCTAAGAAGGGTGGGCTTTTTAAGGGAAGGGTTCTCTGTAGGAGAGCCAGGCTCTACCTTCTTACCTACTTTCCTTTGTGCGTTTAGCTGGGACTGACTGGGGGCGGGGAGAGAGCTCAGCCAGCGGGGCAGAAAGGAGACACCCCCCTGTGAGGCAAGCCAGGCCTGTCATCTGCTGCTGGAGATGGATACTGTGGTGAGGCTCCCGCTCAGGATCCCCAAGTCCTAAGGGGGGGATTTAAGTGCGATACTTAATTTTTCTTCCACCAGAGGCAGAGGGCAGGGAGGCCAGACGGGGAGGGGCTGGAGGCAGCGCGGGAGCCAGCGCAGCTGGAAGTGATTTAGACGCAGCCTCGAAGGCAGCAGACAGGTAACAGTCTGGGCTCCAGGGCCGCCGAGGAAACCTCTGCCCCCCAAGCGCTTGGCAGCCCCTCTGCTGTATTTTGACTCGGCGTCTGACCTGGCTGTGGCGGTTTCCACAGTGAAAAATGAAAACTGCTCAGCCAGTTCCTTTGTCTGCTGGCGATGGAGGCCACTTCTGTCTGCTTCCCATGCGCAGGGGACAAGATGCTCCCTCTAGACCCACCTGAAGCAAAAATACAGAGTTCAGAATTTCCTGCGAGTATCCCCCCCTCCGTCCCCCGAAGGCTGGGGCTTAAGTTTCTTGCTTGGGACAGTTCAGCTGCACTTTCTCCTTCAGGTGACTCTCCGAGGCCTGCTGGGTCCCTCTCCTGTGTTTTCTCCTTTTGGATCCGTCTGAGCCAGGCTAGCGGGGCCACTGTGAAGCCCCTCTCTTCCCTCTAGTTTGGGAGTTTGTTTCACACTTTCCTGGAACCACTGAAGTTCATCTTTCCTCTTGAACATTATAAAGCTGTGCTTTTTATTTTTTTTCAAGGAAATTTACTTACCAAAGAAGACAGCTCTCTGTCCCTCTTTGTTATGGGAAGAAAGTGCCCTGCGATTTATTTACAGTGATCCATACATTAAATATTCTAGCGCAGCCTGCAATAACTCACTGTCACAATACACCAAGGAGGAAAGCCAACAAAAATGGCTTTGTGTTTCATCTGAGATAATCCACCCGCATCGTCTCTCCAGGAAGAAGAACAAACTGAAGTGCAGAGGCATTTTCAGGAACCCTGTCTGGTGCCACTTCTCCTGGATGGAGCTTGCTTTGCAGGATCACAATCTGCAGGCCATTAGCCCTGATTTTCTAGGTCCTGGCTAAGTTATGTCAGGCCTGCCACCCTGGCTGTGAAATGTCAGTGAGACCTAATTAATTTCACTGCTCTGACAAGTTTAAATTAGTTCCCACAGAGGTTGTAATTTGCCTTTTCCCAACTGATAATGCTACAGTCATATGTTTAAAATAACTTTTATTAATTTTTTTTTTTAAAAAACTAACCAAGTAGTCTAGAAAAGTCAGAAAATAAAGAAAATCAAAAGAAGATTTAAAAATTACATAACCTTGTCATATGGTGATAACCGCTCTAAATATCTTGCTGTAAATTCTTTCCTCCCTTTTTGTATATATAATGAGAGGCAATAGTTCAAGAACTATTAAGGAGCATTCTCTTTGCATTTCCATGTTCGGGAGTCACAATAGCATTTTGCAGACAGTGAATTCGAAGGCCAGGATTTGTCAAGAGAGGAAGGGTTTTCTAAATTTTGTAGCTATTAAGAACCAAGCCTGAACAGCTCAGATTATAGAGGGAAGAAGCTATTCTTTCACCTGGGATGACTAGACTACCAGGCTTGCTACTGAAGAGGGGGAGATATAGGCTAGAGGGAAAGAAGTCCAAAGCCCACGTTCATGTGCATATACATTATGGGGAAGGGAGGGAAGGGAGAAAGAGGCTGGATAAGAACATGTAGAGCTCAGACCCCTGCTCCCAGACGGGGCTATGTCAAGTAGGATGAGAGGAACCCCAAGGATAGAGGAAGGACTGTGGCCAAAGTGGTACGTCTCAGTTGTGCAAGGTTGAGTGTGGCTTTCCCCAACTGCAGTCAGTTCCTTGTAGCTGCTGTTAGAAAACTACTGCTGTAACCAAGGGGCCCAACTATACCATCATTTGTAGGAACAGAAAGTTTTCTCCTAGAATAATCTGAGGTGAGTTCCCAGGCTGGTGGGACTTCATTCAATGACTCAGCTTCTTCTCTTAGTAGTTGCTCTGCTACGGGGCCCAGAGCCTTGTCAACAACTGTATGTGGCTGCCATATCTAGGTTCCTTTTGGTAGGGAGGGGAAAGAGAAGGTAGGGGAGGCATGCCCAGTGTCATAAGACTCAGGCCCCAAAGTGGTAGACATCACCCCCAGTCTCATTTCAGGAGCCAGAACTTGGTCACATGACCAAACCTCACCACAAGGAGTGCTGGGCAATAGAGTTTAACTGGGTTACAATTTACAATTGTAACTGTAATTGTAAAGATAGAAGTGCCCCCTGAAGTTCTACCACTGTTATGGAACAAAGGGAGAAGAGATTTTGGTTACTCACTAGCAGGCTCCTCCACACCTTGTGTCATAGACACAGCCCTGAAGCTCCTGCCTGAACTTAAAGGGTCTTTAAAGGCAGTGATTTGAGAGCCATGGGTTTGCCATCAGGCACCACAAGGAGGGGTAAAGTGACTTTCACAGCACAGGATAAGAGTGGATCCCCTAGAGCCAAAGAGGTCTACAGATTCAATGAGAGGTGAGATGAGGGAGCCCAGCCAACACACACCATTCTTCCTGGCTGAGAGAGACTAAGCCACAGGTTACATATACCAGCTGCCAAAATCAATTACAGACGCTAACAAAGGACACCACAAAGACCAGAGGAGCAAGAGGACATGTCATGGCTCTGAGGACCCACCACCCCACTGCCCTCCAATTGCTAGCTCAGACACAAGGACTAGATGAGGCCAAGATCTGAAATGCTGTGCACGTAGATCCACAGGGAATTATTTTTCTTAAACAGACTTTCCAGAATATGGGAAGAGCTGATCAAATTGGACTAAATTTATTCAACCCTCATTTCTAGCCTGCAGGTTAGGGAGCTTATGAGGAAACTCAGATCACGTCACCAGTTAATAAAAGAAACTACTTTCCTTTCCTGCACGTCTGAGTGTAGTTTAAATAAATCTTCCCACCCCAAAACTTACATAGAGAAATGTCTTGGAAACGCTGGAGTTGACATTAGAAAATGTAGGCGGATGATGTAAGCTACTTCCCACCCCCACTCCAGAGGTTTGCTGTGCAGACCAAAAATCACTTAGCTGTCGCAGAATACTTACCTGGACGCTGGGAGTCCTAAGGGAGGGCACTTGAGCTATGCAGAGCTGAAGTTCAGACTGGAGTGGTAGACGGGGTGGGGACAGGGTCAAAGTGGAGGTTTGATTGCAGGGAGCAACTCCAGGGCATCGTGAGAAAAGAAGGCTCCACACCAAAGCCTAATGCCTTTAGATTTTACTGATGGGAGTGTAAACTTGTATATTTGGAAACCAACAAAGCTTGGTATTGTGTGCTAAATTCAGATGCGGCGAGAAAAGACATTTCCGGGCAATGGCGAGGCCCTCATTCTTGCTGGCTTAACAAGATCTACAACATATCGGGAAAGGAAGCTATGGGGAACTCTCATCCAGCACGAGCTAAGCATTAAGTTAAAACTTTTCCCCATGCTGCTTTATTTAAAGTTGAGGCAAAAATTAGAAAACAAAAACAAAGCAGAACAACAACAATAAAACCCTCCAGTGCCGGGGCTGAGTTCAGCAGCAGGGCCTGGAGGTCAGAGGGAGTCTGGGTGGAGTAAGAGGCTGGGTCTGAACCCACCACAACCCAGTCCCTCTGTAGCAACTGTGGGCCCTGCAGAGGAGAGGGGTGTGTTAAAGGAAACACAAAATCCAGGGACATGCATTAAATCTCAATCTGTTAAAAACAGTTCAACATCCCCAAAATCTGAACAGGCCAGTTTTTTCTAAGTTGGACACAAACTCATTTAGTAGGAAAACCTCACCTAAACTAAGCTAAAGTTCTTTATGGGTTTCCATTACGCCACTCAGTATGAATATTCTTATAGTTCACTGTAGAAACAGTATAACCCCAAGCCAGGGGTGTTATGTGCTATACAGCATATTCACAATGTTACCTGTATAAAATCTGAAAAATTTTGAATCTGAAACACATCTGGCCAAGGATTTAACATAAGGGATCCATGACCTGTATTTTAGAATCATTCTTCACCCAGTAAAATTTTCTTTGCCATTCTGGCCTCGTTTTTCTCAAGTACTGTCGAGGGGCTTATAGAGTTTCATCTAATAGAGATCCAATTGACATTTATTTTCTTTATCTGATTTTAATACTGATTGTACAGGTAAATAAAAATGTAGTCAACTTTTCTTTACAGTTTATGAGGAAGCAGGAAATGCCATTTCCCCCAGTTTTTATTTATTTTCCTTCATGTGCTTTACTGAAATTATATAGAGTAGCGACGTAATCATACAGTGGATCCATAGCTAGTCATTTCGCAACACGTGTTTGGAGATGCACTTTGAAACTGTGTACTCAGGATAGGAATTGTGAAGGAAAAAAGATTAAGAGTGTCTGCTATGGACCACAATTTCTCCTATACCATTTGGTATAATCCTCATTGCATTTATCATTTAATCTATTTAATGTAATCCTCATGAAATAATAAAATGGTAATTTTACAACTACCATTTAATGTAAATTTGTAAAGTAAGTATTTTGTTTGTATAGTTGAGCAAACTAAAGCTCAGCGAGGTTAAGTAATTTGCTCAAGGTCACACAGCCACTAAGTAGAAGAGCCAAAGCCAGGTTTCTGTCTCACTCCTTAAGGGCAATGGCCCCCTAGCTGGTCTCACCTCCAACCAGTCTTGCTTACCCCCAGTACCCCCTATACTAGGCTTGAAGTCATACTCTAATACATCTTTATAATGCTCAATTCTTCATGAAACTTTCCTGCTAAAAATTTTCCATTGGTTTCCTATTGCCTTCAGGATAATATCTAATCTCCTTATTCTGGAGTATAATACCAATTATGATTTGACCTGTCCCCATCTTTCTACCTTCGTATCTAAGCTACAAAGAACTAGTCATTTTCTAAGATGTCTATTCACTTTGAATCTCCATTTAGCACAAGTTATTCCCTCTACCCAGAAGACTCCCCACTACCCTTCCCCCAGTCCTCCTTGGTAATTTGCTTTCATCTCAGTGCCATTGTAGTCTAACCAAAACTATTGAGGAGCCATCTCACAGGGCTCTCTGTTCTACTGTTGCTCACCCTGTGCCCCTCCCCCATCCATTCTCCTGAGATTAGCAAATGGGTGCTGTGAAAGCATAAAGCTCTCACTTTTTTGCCTCTCAGTGGCCTTACTATGGTTCACAAGGCCCAGCATGACCTGGCTCAGCTCATGTGTCCACCCTTCCCCTTAAACACAAGTGCTCTGTTCACACTGGCCTCCTTCCTGTCTCTTGTCACTACCTCAGGGCCTTTGCACTTGCTGTTTCCTTGGCCTGGAATTCTCTCTCCTTAGTTCTTTAAATGGCTGGGTGCTTCTCAGCCTTTGGGTCGCAGCTCAGATAAAGCCCTCTGTGGACCCTGCTTCCACTCATTTGAAATGAGTGCGCGTGCTCTCCCTGGCTGCCGCTGCTGTCATTTTCTACCACTTACTTTATTATTTCTCTCTCCCACGGGGCTGTAAGTCAAGGTCCACATCTGTTTTACCACATCATTATTTTATCCTTGGCACCCAGTACAATGCCTGACCCAGAGAAAAGCTGTGTTCATATTTATTTAATAGAAGAGTGAAAAATGAATGATTCCTGCACAGCCCGGTACAAGCATCACCTCGCACAGAAGCTTTTCCCAACCCCGCCCCGCTAAACTGAGCTTCCTTTTATGGTACTCACCATGGTTCACTGTGGATATTGATTTTTTTTATATTTCTCCCCATCCCCAGGCTAGTTGATCATTAAGAGAAAGGGCGGTGTATGTATTCTTTGTACTGACCACAGTGCCCGGCCCACATGGCCATAGGTCAACAAACGTCCTCTGGATTAATGAAGATTGAATACATGAAAACTGCCAGTTTCCACGACAACTCACAGCTCTGGCCACCATCACCTGCATGAGGGCAGGACCTCATCCTCCCTGGTAACCCTGCCCCACATGGCTCCTGGCACAGAGAAAGTACTCAAATGAATTCTGGGTGGATGGATGGGTGGGTGGATGGATGGGTGCATGGGTGGGTGGATGAATAAATAAAGGAATGATAGAATCTACAGAGTTTATTTTTTTATTTGCAACTGCCCTTTCACAAAACTTTGTTTTAGTTTTAAGTTTACGGTGTTTTGTCTCCTACTGAGAAGAAATATCATTTTTCTGAATCTAAAATTATTTTAAGATAATTTTACCAGTGACTGCTCTTCACACTGTTTAGTTAACTCCATATTAATGAATTCTTTCTCTCACTCACTCATTTACCCACATATCTGTTCCCAGAGGTCCAAGTTGACTTGCATACACTTCAACACTCATTACTGACAGGTCTCAAAGTATTTTAGAGAGAGCAATTCTTCAGCTTCTTGGATCAGAGGGACTACTAGCCAATCCTTATTGCAGACAAGGAACCGGGGCCCAAGAAAGTGAAGATGACATGAGCTACAGAATTGGGAATGAGAGGAGCTCTTAGGCTTTCCAGTTCCCACCTTTAATCTAGGTCTGAGGAGTCCTTCCATCCTGGCCCATTGACTTCCTTGGAAGCCATCAAGACCAGGCTACACAGTGGCCGTTTTCTTCTGCTTCTCTCCTCCCTCTGCCCCACCCCCACCACTCCTCCCTGGGGTCAGCGAGCAACTGACCCTGCAGACTCCCCCAGCAAAGGAAAAAGTGTCTGGAAGTGCTGAGGAACCTAAATTAGAGCTTTTCTCATGCATTGAATTCTTGAAAGTTTAATTTAAATCAACATGTAGCATCATTTGTGTTTGTTTTCTGATTTTAAAATAATATATGTTCATTTTTGGAAATTTGGAAAATATAAAAAGGACAATGAAGAAAATTAAAGACACTAACAGTATCATGCCGCAGAAATAACTACTAGTAATGTTTTAAATATTCCCTCCTACCTGGTATCATCACATTAAACTCCCCAGGTCTATCTTGTTAGTGCTTTTATCCATCCTGTTCAGCTGCTCAGTGAACGAATATGTACGGTTATATATACATTCGGCATTTGTGACACGTATTGGCAGCTTGTCCTCCAGAAGGCTCGTCCAATTTATACTCTCCAGTGGTGAGGGTGGTGGGTGCCTTTGTTTTGCCTGGAGCTAAGTGCTTTTGAAGAATCATGTATATTATATTCCAGCGTGAAATGCTGCTGAAGATACCTGCCTTTACCACCTGAGCATGAGCTGACTGCTCCAAGTACTTCATTTTTCTTGTAAAAGGAACCTTTGCCGCTAACACAGCTTCCTGTCCTTTGGCGAACAAACTTCCAGTCCCCCCATCTTAGGTGATGTCAGCGTCTTTGCAGATTCACAAGCGTCCTCACGGCCTGCCCTCGGTCAAGCTTTCGGTGGCTCCCCGTTTTAGTTCAGATGAAAACCAATGAGGGACCTGCTGCCGGTTCTCCTCTTGCAGGAGGCTAAGCTCCAGGTACCTTTAGGACAGCGTAGGTACAACACGGGAGACACCTCAAGGACATGCCACCTCAGAGGTGACCAGCTGAGCCAGGGCCAGAGAGCAGCTTAGGAACAGTTCCACACAGAGCCCAATGTCCCCAGTGTCCTGCCGACCCACCACAGATTACCACTCCTGTCTGACAATAAATCTATAAGCCTTGTCCTTGTTTGTGGGGGTTTTTTTTGGATAAAAAAAAGCACTTCCAAATGCACACCTCTTTATATCTTACTAATCATTTGGAAGATGAGATGGAAAGGTCATGCAAGCTCTCAGATGAATGCAGGTTGGTTCCTTCTTCCATCACCTTACACCCCCGACTCAAGAGAAGTGGGGGGTAATGGGGAGTAGGCTTTACCTGTCGCTTCATCACCTCACTCAGTGTACCCCAAACCAGTGGACGCTGGGCTTACTGCTTCCCGGCCTCGCCCTCCTTCTCCATCTCCCCAGGAGGGTTGTCAAGAGAGATGTGCCCATACAATTAGACCTGGAGAAGTGTGAGGGAGGGAACGCACTGAGTTCAGAAACATAGCTAAGGATTCCTTTAAATATATAGTCCTTTTAATATATAGGGCAAAAAAATGTAGGTAAGTAAACATATTTAAACTCAATGTCCTGTTGGTATATTTTAAAATTCCATTTCAATGTTTAATTTAATTTTTATTACTTGGTATATTATAATCAATTAGAAGTTAGTAGCAATATACACACATATTAATAGATGCCGGATACTGGTGGCTGCTTAAGGAAATAGCTCTCCATCAAGCATTTTATAATATTTCACATCATATTATGAAGATGACCCTTGTCATTCCCTTCCGTTATCTACATCTCACCTCACTCTGCTCATCCATTCTTTAGCTAAATTCTTTTCTCCATTCTTTTGCTAAATGAAGGAGCATTTTGTTTAGTGCTTTACGGAACTTAATTGACTAATTTCAAAGACAGAGGAAAATAAGCTTCTTTATTGCCTCCCAACAGAGGGCGAGGAATGGACCAGGAGAAATCAAAAGCTTTAAACCTATGTGAACACTCATCTGAATATTTTATCCAAGGAGAACTTGGCTCCATGAGGCTCCAACTTAGAGGAAAAAATAGCACACAGATGGAACAAGCTCTAACCTGCCTCAACAACCAGCTAGGGAGGGGCCTTCAGGAAAGCTCTGGAGTGGCAGTGGACCACCCCACTGGCTTGGAGGCCTGGAGACTAACTTTTCACAAGATGAAGGTCCTCTCTGGAAAGGAAAGTTGCTCCCTGGCACCTTAAGAACAGGCTAGTATACCTCAAAGCTCTGTAGACACATTTCTTTCTCCAGAAGGCAGTGAGAGTCTCTCGGGATATTATGCAGCTGCAAGAGTTCATAAAACCAGTCCCATGACTTCATCTCTGGCCAGCGAGCAGAATATTACACAGAGCAGCAGCCATCAGCTAGAGCTAAATTGGTAGGAACAAGAAAGACTGGAAAAGACTGAAGAGTCTGTTTGTGTGCATTAAAAACTGCACCCTACTAAGAATGGAGTAATTGTGCTATAAGTTACCAATATCTTGAATAAGCATTAAGGGGACTTGTAAGTTTGCAGGCATCTGACCCAGGTTTCCTGTAACAGATGCCTGATAATTTTTATCTGGCTCCTAAATGGCTGGCTGGGAGTTCATCCTAGCTTCAAGTTGGTTTTGGTCACTCTCTAGTGTTGAGGGGTGTGTGTGTGTGTGTGTGTGTGTGTGTGTGTGTGTGTGTGTGTGTGTGTATTTCGTGGTAACCGTTTGAGTAAGGAACTTGAGAGATGTTCCCCCTCAGAACTTCGAGAATTCTTTTTGCTTTGGCAGGAGGAATTTGGGACTTTTACAGGACACATAATAATCTGGGGTAAGGCTTGATTCTGAAAATGCTATTGGTGGTAATGTTTTTGACATTGATAAACTAGACATGTAAGATCAAAGTCTCTTTTCCATAGAGCATATAAGTAGTTTTTTCATGTTATTTAGGACAGGACATTGGATTGTTCATTCATTTTTGGACACTGCAATAGGTCCATATGGAATTCTAGTATCTTATGTTGAGTCATACTTTATAAACACTAGGGCAATATGCTATTTAAAGGTTACTTTGCAAATCCTTTTGTTTGGTGGATCTGGAAGAATAAGCATTTACATTCCCCAAACAAAAGAAATATTCTATTCTAATAGTGGACAGTCTTATTCGTAAAAATCAGAATTCATCCATGTTATTAATAAAGCCCTCTGATGTTTATTCAAAATAGTACATTTTGCTTATGACTTATTAAGGGCACACTACGTTTTGCAACATTTTTCAAAGGACGTTTTGAAAATACAAAGATATGAAAGGACAGCTTTCAAAGCATTGATGTGATAAATAATGGCAATGCTTTTTCAGTTATTTCTCGGTCTCTTCATGGCACTGGAAAGTCCTTCCTATGTCGTAAGCACTACAGACTGACCTCTTCTCTAGGTGCCCGCAGTCAGAGTCGTCTGAAGCGAGGCCCCAGCTTCGGCGCCCCTGCCCAAGCCAGCAGCTGGGTACTGGGCCGCAGCTAAACTGCCGCCTCGTGGCTGACCTTTGGGTGAGGTGCCACCAGGGCTATCTCCTCCCCAACTCTAGGGCCAAATGAGGCTCCTGCACGTACCAATCTGATTTCTCTCAGGAGTCAGACTGTCACATCCTGCGAGGGCAGCTGTGAGTGGAAGAGAATTCGTCTTAGAAGCATCCATGACAAAGACAAGGATGGGGGCCGGGGGCTCATGGGCCCATCTGCTTTCGCAGAGGGGGAAACCGTGTTCCCCTCTGTCTCTGAAATTAGCCAATTAGTTTCCATAAGGCACTGAGCAAAACGCTCCTCCAGTTAGCAAAAGAAGGGGGAAAAGACGACCAGTTCACAACTCTGTGAACACCAATCGGAGCCAAAGGACATGCTTTTCTAACGACTCAACAGGCGGTTGACCCCCAAGCGCTCGCTGAGCACCTCCCGTGACCCAAGCACGCGGCAGGTGCCGTGGGGAAGGGGAGAGGGGCCGGGCTTTCCAGAGGCTTCGCGGCCCGCTGGCCAATGCCCAGGAGCCACGCGACAAGCGCCGCTGCGTCCTGCGGCTGCTGCTGCTTGGACCATAACTTTCCTCTTTGCTCTAACTTCACGCTGTTCCTTAGACTTGGAACAACCCCATTTTCCCATCCTGGTCTGGTTCCCAAGGGTCATTTTGCTCCAAAGTGTGCCACCCTTTATTTTCGCAGGAGACGGTAGTGACCTGTCTGAGGGACATGAGCCTTGAGTTGTCCTTCTAGGGGTGGTGATGAGTTTCCATAATGACGCTGACATTACACCTGTTCATCTTATACCTCAGGATGCCTTTCAAATAGCAGAGACTCCAGAAATCTTGATGAATTGACCCAGTTTGGAGCATAGCGTGGACTTGGAAATAAAAAAGACCCAAGATAATGGGGAAAAAGAAAGCAAGAGCTACATAAA
Source organism: Miniopterus natalensis (assembly GCF_054644295.1). Lineage (NCBI taxonomy): Eukaryota > Metazoa > Chordata > Mammalia > Chiroptera > Miniopteridae > Miniopterus > Miniopterus natalensis. The sequence goes on from NC_142081.1 coordinate 173,772,631, forward strand.
GGGGTCGGATAGTCGTTTGCAGCTGTTGAGTTCATTCTGTTTGATCTAATTCCCTAATTTGGGTGAGGCCAAAGCTGAATGCATATTTAGCCACATTCCTGGCTTCATGTTAGAACACCACCCTTGTTTTCGTTTCTCCTTTCACCCTTCTCTTAATTTACGTTTTCCTGCTGGATATTTGAATCCCTATAAGCCTCCTTAAACCCTTTCTGGAACAAGGCGAAATACATATTAATCAATCGATCAAAGGCTAGTTAGTCTACAGCTGTGGTCATATTTCTCCATCGTTTCCTCTGTCTTGCGGGCTGCATGGCTTTGCCTTCCCTGTTCTCCGGTCACGGCTCTGTCATAAGCCACAGAGTCTTCCTAATACCTTTTCTCATCCCTTGTCCTCCTTGCCAGCTCAGCCCAAGGCTCTGGTAGCCATCTCTTCTTCCAGCTCCCCCCTCCTCGGTTTCCATGGTGATCCCTGGTTCCTCTGCTCTCTCTCCAAATGGCTGTTCGGGGATCATTTTCAAGTTCTCCTTTCCAACCCCACCCACTAATCACGGCATGAAACTGCGATTCTGTTCCTGATATTCACCTTCTTCCATCTCAAGGAGAGCTTATTTACTTCAGTGACTACAAGCCCTTTGGGAACAGGGGCTACATATATTTAATGTTACAGAAGGTCTTGCAAATAATTGGACATCACCACACATCCCTGATTTAACTTGATAACAGAGGACTTCTAGTAGTGATGGTATATAGTGTCCCCCTAGAATTTAAGAAAAATAGCCAACTAGTTATAAAATATATATATAATTATATTGTCCAGTGAATTCTACATTCTCATAAACCTTTGAAATTAAAACGAACAGGAACTGGACTGAAATGTTTTACTATGCCCAGTGCTAACTTCAGTTCATCTTACAGATGGTGACACAGATTCTTCTTTTTGTTGTTGTTCTGTTTTTGCATATATCTTCTAAAACATATCTTGAGCCCTTTATCCCTCTCTGCCCTTGCTTCCACCATGCCACATGCTCCCCACAGCCTTATCGCCTGCCTGTCCTCTGGGCAACCGAAGGCAGCAGTCACACTGCTACTTTCTAACCCATCTTGTGAGTTTTCCACATGGCAGCCAGAGGGAGCTTTAAAAGCTGCAATCCGGATGTGGGACTCCTCTGCTCCATAACCTTCCATGGCTTCCCATTGCTCTTGTGGATAAATTCCTCCTGTGTGACCCGCAAAGCTCTGCATGACTTCACTAGCCGTTCTTAGTCCCTAGGATGCCCTGCACTCCCGGCCCCAGTGCCTTTACATGTGCTGTCTTCTCCACCTGGGATACTCTGACTCACCCTAAGGCCTGGCTTCCTCAGAGACGTCTGCCCTGACTCCTCAGATGGGTTCAGAAATGCTGATTATTCATTGTCATTCTTAACTGTGATTTTCCTTCCTAGGATTTATGACAACTAAAGTGAAATAACTCTTTGGGTATCTATTTTCATCCTGTCTCCTTTCACTGGACAGGAAGTTGTCCAAAGGCATGGTGCCTCTCTCATGGACCCGTTTATCCACAGCTTCTAGCCTGGCATATGGTAGGTGCTCCATGCACGTTTGCTGAGTGTGTGACTAAATATAAATTGTAAATGAATCAGACCTTCCTTATCCCACGAGCCCCTGGTGTTTAGAAAGATGTTTCGAGATTGCTGAGCTGGGGGAGGAGGGCTGGGTTGGGAGTGGTGTGGTGAAGAAATGCTTCAAATGCTGCAGAGTCCGCAGGCCCTGAGGAGCTGATAGGAATGTCAGTTGAATGAAGATTCATGTGAATGCTGAGCTGCCCAAAATTTAACCCATGGGTCTTTTCCTCAGTTGGGAAAAACAAAGATCTAATCTGATCCTTCCACCTGCTAAGTCTGCACATGAATTCCTTGGCCTATTTCTGCGTCCTATTTTGCACATGGTACATAAAGCTGTGTTATTTCTAGGGATTTTGCTAGATTGAAGCCAACACACTAAAGAAGTCGCAGGTCATAATTCCTTTAAAAAATAATTATGTGTTGAATTTCGCTTCACCATTTCTTGGCTTATCTTTGGAATTTTGACGTATTTCTTAGCATTTCAGAATAAGTTAAGAGTTTTGGGAAATATAAAGCAACATGTATGGTTTAAAAAATCCAGAAATAGACCATAAGAATCTGCACATTCCTATAATTCTTCAGCTTGACTGCTTTTTGGAGTCCCATTGCATCTCATATTTGGTGACATCGATTGTGTCATTTTTGCATATGTTAGCCATGGCAAAATACCTATGTATGAAGTTTTTAAATCTCAAAGTTATTTATTTCATTAAAAATACTTCGGGTTTTTAATTTTGAGAGACTTAATTTTAATGAAACCTTTCAGAAACACAGAATGTGCCCAAAGATGTGCATAATTGTTCATTCAGAAAGGGCTCACTGACTGTTACCACGGGCAGGGCCGTGCAGCTGGGCGTTAGGTGCTGTCAGAGACGGGAAGACTCAAACCCAGTCCCTGCTCTCGAAGTGCTTGCAATCTACAACACTTTTAAAAAAGTGATTCAAGGAGCAATGTTGCAAGGGTTGGTATGGGCACAGGTGCAATTCTATGTCCCCTATATGTTTTGTGTGTTGCTGTATATGCTTAGCTAGAGGAAAGTTTCCTTGCAGCTAGTGCTGTCCTAAACAATTCTGGGAGGAGGTAAGATTCAAAACTGGCCATAAGTGATGGTAGGTTTTTTTCCTTTTGCTCATTAATTAATTTTATTTAATATAAAGGTGACTTTTTATGTGCCCTTCTGTTCCCAAGATTATGACCAGAAGGATAGCAAGATCACCAAGAATAATTTGGAGGTTTCCAAGGACTTGTTTTAAAGTGTTTTCAAGTCTGACTGAGAACTCTGATGTTTAGGAAAAAATAAATATATGCAGACAGGATTAATGAGTGAAAAGGGTTAAATAAAGACCTAACAATATCACTAGGTGGAATAGTCACTATGACCAGCTTTTCTTCCAGGCCTATTTCTGTTGTTTTACAAAGCTGGAATCACACATTGCATAATGTCTGTGGCCTCCTTTTCTCGTTTCACAATTTATCACAAGCATCGTGTCTCTGTCTGCTTGTCAGTCAATGCATGGGTACATTTTCGTCCTGGGTAGAGAGTAAGAAGGAAATATCTTCATCTGAGCTGCAGGATTTTCGAGAAGAAAAGGTCTAGGAGAAAATGTAGGTTAGGCTGGGGAGCCGTGCGCAGGGCCAGGAGCTCCTGCCGAGCGCACGGTTCCAACTTGGCCATTTCTCTTCTTGGCATCCGACGATGCTGGCTACGCTTCAAAACACACCAAAGCCAGACAGCGGGCCACTCTGATTAATAACCTGATGGATCCGAGCAGCCCGAGTGCTACTGAGGTGCTGGGGGGACAGAAGGCCATGGAGAAAAGCACTTCACCTGGAGGAGCAGAGCTGCGGCCACTGTTGGCAGTGTCCCTCCCTTTGCATTCGTTGCCAACTGGAGCAAACGTGGCATGGGAGTGGATATATTTTTATTCGGAAAAGCGCTGCCAACTAGGTGGTCAAGGCTGCAATTTTCTGAATGTTTATAATCTAAGTGGGTGTGCTGGGGCGCCGCCCGCCCAGGGAGCAGCCTCACGTCCCACTTGGAAGCGCGCTAACCAAGGCCGGCGAAGGTGCGCGGGCCAGTTCTTCTCTGAAGCGGATTCGTTTTTCATGCGCCCAGGGAATGTGCGGGTGACCGGGAACGGCTGAGCTTCAGGGCAGGAAGCTGGTGTCGCCACTGTGGCAGTGGGCCGGGGAAGGGACACATGGGCTCAAGTCCATGATGACGTTACCATGAATTTTTGGACCTACTCACACCCCCCAAATGGAGATGATTAGCATCTTACAAATAAATGTCCTGGGGCCGGGTTGGAGGTGGGTAATGAGTTACCCATGTGTCTATTATTCATCTGCTTACACACACGCACACACACGCACACACACACACACTGATTTATTAGGAGTCTATCACTATGTGCCAGCAACAAAGCACAATCCCATTAATGACAAAGGAAGAGCCTTTCAAATCTGCCTTAATCATAGGGACAGACAGGGAGCACATGGCACCAGGCCAAACTTACACTAACCTTTATTATAGTTTTTTAAAGTTATGACTATGAAAGAATTGGGAGGGCTCTTTAACAAATTTGGGAATGAATTTCAGAATCCTCTGGCCATATAGTAGTCTTTCTTGATCTTAAAATTTTGCAACTATACAGAAAGTCTTTTCTTTTCCTAGCCATTGTCCCCCGTACCATTCATCATATGATGAGTGACTGGAAATCAGAAATGAAGTCTCTGCTCTGGATCTAAACTAAAATTAATTTCCACTCTAGTTTCCTTGCCAAATCCTGTGGCTGAGGGACAAGCAGATGTTGCAGGGGTTGGGAGCTGTAATTAGAGGAGGGAGTGTGGTGGGGAGCAGGCACCAAGGAAAGAATGAGGGGGGGAGTGGTAGGTTGCCGGTGCCTCCCAAGAGCACTGCGCCCAGAGCGGGATTCAGGTGAACAGCCAGAGTGAGGCCATGATAGAGCTGCATTTGCCCTTTTTGGTTGTTAGGGTTTAAGGCATCATTTCAACACTGGCTGTGACATTACCCCAAAGTTTTGCCAGATGACATAAACCACCAAATCTTCCACCTTCATGTTTATGGGGAATTTTGCTAAATATTTTTCCTGTGCCCTCACGTCTGGACACACCTCTGTTTTGAGTCAAGAAAATGATCTCTCTACTATGACTAAGAGGCCCCAGAACATTATATTAAAATTTAGTCAGGGCATCATTATTTCACAAGCCAGAACAAACCCAGGGGCCAGAGTGGCTTTGGGGGCTGTATCATCCCAGATAACCTAACGGGAGTCTGAGTCAGGTACAGACTTGCAGGCCTACACAGGTTTTTAAAGTTCATCTGAGTCTGCAAACCACTAGGTAGTTTATAAAAGTCTTACTAAAGGTTTTCAGTATAACTCAAAATACAAAACATTAAAAATGTGCATGGTAGAGTTTTACTATGTCTGACACAGTAATTATGAATATTGCCTCTGAGAAGAATTCCTGGGCTCAGATCCTGGCTTTACCATTTACTTTCTGTATGACCTTGAGCCAATTACCTGACCTTGCTATGCTGGTTTCCTTACTATGCTGGTCAAGTGGAGACAAGAGTAGCTACCTCCTAGGGTTATGGAAGGAATAAAGGAAGTCATTGTTGACAGCACTTGGCTCACAGTATTGCCTCAGTGAATGTGAGCTATAAATATAATTGCAATTTTCAAGTGTCTGGTCAACTGCCTGTTTAAAATCACAAGCATATCTATATTTAAATGCTCAAATAATATATTTTTAAAACATCTTTTTAATTACAAAATTAATATGTGATCAATAAAAAAATTTACAATAGTGGTTATGTATTTTTTTTTAACATATATATAGACATACCATAAAGAATAATGTTTTAAAGTAAAACTTTGGTAATAGTACTTTATCAAGGCAAAAACACCATGAGATTTTATCTTCTGTCCCTTGATCAGGAGGAAGAGGAATCTGATTCTCAGATAGCTCGAATCTAGAAAGGTCTAGAAGGTTGCTCTCTATGGCCCATTAAACACTCTACCAAGTGAGCACCAAAGGTGAGCTATGGGCATGGATGGTCCAGGCCTACCAGCTTACATCAGGGTCCTGTCTGCATTTCCATCCTTTACGTAAAACCTGACATCTTACATGAAACTGTCTCTCTTCTTCGCACTCTGGTGTCTAGCCCACGATTTTAATTACCATCTCAGGGACACTCACATATTTATAGCTCCAGCCCAGACTTCCCAAGCTCCAGACTCTCCAACTTAGTATGTGCTCTTGGATGCCCAAAGCCTCAAAATCAAGATATATCAAACTGAACTCATCACCTCTCCTCTCAAGCCCAGTCCTCTTCCAGGTTCCTGTTTCATTAAATGGCACCAGCCTCTCATCACCCAGGCCATAAACTTGGCTCAACCATGACACCTCCTTCTCCCTCACCTTTTATTCAACTCTTCACCAAGTCTTACGGGTTTTACCTCTTAAATTGCTACTGAAGCATCTACTTCTGTGTCCAATCCTCACTACCAGCACTCAAGTTCAAACTACTCGCATTGTTCATCTGGACCACTGCCTTGTAGCTGGGTCTCCTGAATCCACTCTGGACCCTCCTCGGATCCTTTCTCTGCACTGAAGTCAGAGTTGTCTTTTCAAGTCTGATTAAGTCACTGCTTAAAATACTCAAATGACTTCAGTATTTTTAGAGTAAAAGTAACTTGTTGACTTCTTAATTCAGCCTGCAAGGTCCTGCATGGTCCGGGCCCGCCCTTCCTTTCCTGCTTCATCTTGCAACCCAGTTTCACTTGGTCTCTCCTCTCCTGTCCTTCTAGGCCTTTGCTTTGTAGTTTACCTTTTTCATGCTCCCTCTCACCACAGGGTCTTTGCATGTACTGCTTGAGCTTCCTTCCCTTCTCAGCCTAATCAATGCTTACTTTTCTTCTCAACTCAAACATCATTTCTGCAGGAAGGTCTTTCTCAATCTCCCTGATGTGGTCAACTTCTTTTAGAAAAGATCTCATAACACTGGATTCTTCCATTAGTACCCTATTAATGCATTCATTCAACAAATATTTATTGAGCATCTACCACATGTCGGGTTCTGTTCTGGGTACTAGGGATACGTCATTGACCAGAGCAGGCAAAGTCTTTGTTCTGGAGCTGCCATTCTAGGATGGGAAATAGACAATAAACAAACAAATATAAATGTCACAGGGTGATGAAGACTCTAAAACTAAAGCAGGGAAGTGGAAACAGAGACAAAGAAGGGGTGAGATTTACAGATTTTCATTTGTTTGTGCGGTTATTTATTAATATGTGTATTCCACACTAGACTGTAAGCTCCAAGAGGGCTGCGTTTGCTATTTATCTTCAGCATCTAGCACATATATGTGCGATAGTGCCTGTCTCATGACAGACTCTTAGTAAAAATGATGGAATAATTCTCATTCCAACCAACAGCAATTTGTACCGAATGGAAGGCAACACTGTTGGATTGCCTATGTGAGTAGGTGTCAAGGACTTTTTTAAAGTGGTATTTGAAAATGAGTAGCATGTCTCACTTCAAAGCAACTTAACTTTTTAAATCCTTATGTTTGAATGTAACAATGCTTCGCAGGAAATTTCAGACACTGGACACTGAGTCCCCTTCATTTTTAGATGAAGAGCAAACCCTGAAAACATCCTGCACTTCCTTAATCTTTGGTAAGTGATGTTCACGTTGAAAGTCAAAAGGGTCATTAGATTAGTGAATTCTGCTGTGACTGAGCGAGTCAGTTAAACATGGGCCTGACCCACAATTGGGTCTGTACTCTTGGAAAGGACATAACTCTCCCCAAAGGGTGGCCAGGGATCTAAAGCCCATGTGCTTCAGCGTTAGCTTTTTAGGTATTTCCAGGAAGCAAGACCAGCTACAGCTCCAAGAGTTTTTTTTCTTCTTTGTCAAAACAGTCAGCATTTTTGAAAAATAGAGAGAGAGAGTTCGCCTGCTAAGCATTTCTGGGGTAGGCAAAGCACAGAGCTGGTGTTTTTGCTTTATCTCTCAATTAGAGTGAAAACTAAAATACTGAGATGAGGCCATGGTAATAGGATGGTGAGAAAAAAAAAGGAATGCAAACAAGATTTTTTTAAAGTGGCATTTGATTTTGAAAACCCTGAGTCTAACTACTCCAAATCATCCTGCGAGTCTCTAACATTTTCTCTTGGTTTTCAAATTTTCTAAACAAACTTTTGGAAATGAGTTATTTTGTAGGAATTCCTCCAGAAAATAAAGAGAAGGCAGCAAATTGTACGGAAAGCAGAGTTCTAGCAGCACGGACATGAGGGTGGGTGTGGGGTGAGGACACATGAATTTATGGCCGTTTGGTAAAAAAATGCAAAATAAGCAAAAACATGAGTGTGCTTTGGGAAACTGTCCAAGAACAGATCACCCCAGCCAGGTACTGGTACCAGTTGAACCGTAGGGCTCTACTGACATCTAGTGCACAAAAATGTCACTTTCTACGAAATGCAATACTCTCCTTTGTTACATCGACACACTAAAAAGTAAAATATTTATGTATCAATAGAGGCCAAGGGAAACCATAGCAATTAAAAACCCTCAATGAAGGGTTTCGGTGTTTTTTTTAATAACATCTCAATTGATTCCCTCTACAATCACCCTGTGAGCAAAGCAGAGAAATGATTATCAATCTCATTTCACAGATGGGGAAACGGAGGTGAGAGAAAGAGTGGGTTAGTGATTTTCCCAAGGTGATACTCCTTGTGAAAGACAGAACCAGGAGAAAAACAAAAGGCTTCTTTCATCCTCGACTTTCTCCCCGGTCAGTGTCCTCTGCGGGCATCAACGGTCTGCTGTCCCATCTTCAGAGGAACGGAAAGGCACCCTGAAGGCACAGAAGCGCGTCAGTCCTTGTTCCACGGAAGGGGGTGAGCAAAGGGCACAGTCTTATCTCAGTCCCGTGGAAATTAGGGTTGAGCATCCTCTCTGGATTTATGCCTCCCTGGCCTCTAAAACCGTGGATTAGGAAAATCCAACTCCATAGCAAAAATGGTAGTTGGGAGTGAATACAAAAGGGGGAAGCCCGAAACCAGGGAGGCATTGCCAATCAGCCAGTATCCCCCCACCTTCTGACAGAGAGAAGGTACAGAGAGACCCCAAAAGACGTCTTAGGGCTTCCTCCGTGTACTTCACACTGCCGGCAGCTACCAAGCATCTAATTGTAAGTTTGTCCACATAATAGCAAAAGCAAGAAACAAACAAAAAACTCAGGAGGCCAAATAAATAGAAATAAATTGCAAAGTGGTTACAAGAATGACTGCAGGGAGACAACCGTCTTCACATCTAAGGAGCAAAGAAAACTATGAGAAAGGACATTTGTTTTCATTTGGGTTTCGAAAAGATTTATTTGGGGATAACGGAAGCCCCAGTTTAGATTTCTGAACTGACTTCAACCTTTCCCAAGGCTTTTTTAAACAGTAAGGTCTCATGGTTAAAGTACTATAAAGTCAACTTATTTTGAATAAAATTTGATAATACCTATCCACTAAAAAGTGAACTTATGCAAACAGGTCAAAATATTTGAGGGAAAATAGAACTTGATTTATCTAGAGGAATAATGATTTGTTTAATGAACTTTGTAAGAGCATTCTTAGTGTTGAAAGATCATTACCTATGCCCTTATATATCTTAAAAAACAACAACATAATTTCAACTCATTCAACCGTCATTTAGCGAGCAAGAGAGCAGACATTTGCTCTTCATCTGACCTATAATCAACATTAAACTCTCTGAAGAAAAATTAAAATTTTTTAAATAGCTCATGATGAAATATGATCATTTTGTGTGGAGTTGGTTAGGAAAAAAAGTGTCCAAAAGAACACCCCAGAAATTTTTCAATGAGATGTCAGTGGGTATGGGTGAGGGGGCAAGGGGAGTGTATTCAGAACTTAAATATTTTCCCAGGCATTTAGTTTTAAGACTTGACCTATTAAGATATATTTTCACTGGATTCCTAAAAACAAGGAAAGGTTTTAAATTTAGGGGAAATGATGGTTATTTGCAGAAACAATATAATTATTTGCTTAGCCAGAAAATTACTATAATTTACTGAAACTCCATTCAGCTCAGGATTTCATTTTCATATCTGTTTCCTTTGACACAGAAAATGAACACATACACAGCTATCAGAGGGAAGGGGGATTGTGGGGCTGGGTGAAAAAGATGAGGGGGTTAAACAAAAACAAAGAGCCCATAGACACAGACAACAGAATGGTGGTGACCAGGGGTAAGGGGGTTGGGGGGAGGTAGAGGAGGGAAAGGAAGAGAAATGGTGATGGAAGGAGACTCGACTTGGGGTGGTGAACACAATATACAGATGATGCATTATAGAATTGCACACCTGAAATCTATATAATTTTATTAACCAGTGTCACCCCAATAAATTCAATAAAAAAGTAGATTTAAAAAAAGAAAAGAACATATTGGAAGCTGATGAGAGATTTATTAGGACATCTTTATCTGAGCAAGAGACAATTGGAAATTGGTTATCTACCAATTTGGTATATTTTTAGAATTTATGTTTTGTGCCCATAGAAGTTTTCTCACAAGCACAGTGAGGAAGTGAACTCAGGTGGTTCTAGCTTACACAACACCTGGTCTGGTTGTTGTCTACACTGAATAAACTAACTTAATCTTATACTCCCTCTGAAAGGGTGTACAACAGTAAAAAACCTAGAAATATAAACAGAAAAGAAGTTATGAAAACCTGGCATGAGTTGTCAGTCTTAAGAAACAAATTTCTCGCTGTGGTCAAGAAATTGCATGTAACAGGAGTTGTAAATTTCAATGTCTTTAGGAGCCAGACTGATGACATGGAGGAGTGGTCACAGCTGGGGTGATAACCAGGGTGGTACAGAATGTGACAAACTGTATAGCACCATCTATTACCTACCTTCAGTTAATTAGAAGAAATCAGGAATCTTGAGTTTTCATTGAAATCTCTCAACTTTTAAAATATTGACTACTAATGCAACCTAAAAATTCTGAATGGGCCAAACCAAGAATATCTATAGACTGCTTTCAACTCATGAGTCACCAGTTTATACCCAACATATAACATCTGGGCTGCATCAATTTTGCATTTTCTCGGTATATATAAATGTGTGTGCTTATGTACCTGTGTGCGTACAGACATGGATTTACGTGGCTTAGGCCTATCTACATATCCAAGGATAAGCCAGATTGACAAATTAAAACAATAGCCAAGGGTGGGGGGTGGAATCAGTCTGCTGGATTGATCCCCTTCAGCTGTGTGATAGACACTGTCAGACCCCTGAAGCACTGGGGAGGCAGTCACCCTCCAGCAGATGCCCTGCCTCCCTAGACTTCCTGAGCACCTTCCACATCTTCCACCTTTGCTGTCCTTTCGTATCTTACAGGCAGTATCTGCAGTTCTTCTTTGCAGGACTTCCTTAGACCAACTGGAACCACTTTGTGAAAGGTGCAGAGTCTCAGAGGTACATTCCCAAAGAGCAGGAAGCCTTTAACTTTCGGTCATGGGAGTATGAAAGCCCAGCTCCCCTGCCTTGGATGGAGAAAACGCTGAGCTATAACTTGCACCCCAGAGGTCCCCTGCAGGATTAGGCTGACACTCCCTTTTTGGGGACTCTGTCTCCATTGGACCTTTGTTTGGCTTCCTGCTCTAACCCCTCTGCTCCCCTGCTTCCTATTGGTCCCCCCTGGGAGCAAGCACTTCCTTAATAAATCAATTGCACATAAATCCTCATCTTAGAAGTCTACAAGGTTCAACCTAAGACCACCAACTTTCACTGCGTCTTAATTTCCTTAATATGAGGACAATAATATTACCTACCTCATAGAGGTTGTAATGGCTCAATGAGTTACCTCGTATAAAGAGCTTAGAATAATCTCTGGCAATCACTATGTAAGTGTTGGCTAAAATTATTGTTTCATAATGTTAAGAGAATGCAAATAAAAACGAAACCATCACATCTTTCACCAAGGTTCTGTTTTCTCATGGAAGCACATATTGATTTATACTTTGGAGATATATCTATTAGAGCTCAGTGTATCTTATTTGTTCTTCAAGACAACATGACCACATGACATGCCTCTGGGATGAAGAACAAATAACAATAACAAACCCAACCTAAGCACAAGAACGGTGGGTGTGTTTATAAGTGGCAAAACCACCAGACCATGGCATGGAACACCTCAGACACCTCAGACATCCTAATGAAGCATCACAATTGATTCAGCTGCAGCCCATCTGTCAAGTCAACAGGCCATAATCAGCTTAGTTCCCATGGTCCATTTGTTTCTTCTATATTGACACCGCCTAAAATTCCTGTCTTTCCTGCAGAAACAGGCCTCTCTAAATTTCTCCACTGTTGTCAACAATGCCATCATCTTTCTAATCCCTCAAGATTAAAAGCTTAGGATATTTCATTTCTAACTTCATCCCTCTCAAACCAGTCTATCATCATGTTTTGCTTATTTTTTCATAAGGTCCAACAGATCTTTTCCTTTCTTGAAGCTGCCACTGTAATATAAGCCCTAATATGTCACGTCTGGGGAGTCCCAGTGTTGACTTGCTCTCATACCTTCTTACCTCTTCTATCTTCAAGTCATCATAAGTGTAGCTGGTAGAATACTCTTCAACACTTGTGATTTCTCTCCATAGCCAAAGAGCATGTAAAATTCCTTATTATTTAGCATGCAAGTATATAGTGCTGTCTATGTGCCAGGGGCTACTGTAAGTGCTTTACAAATATGTACAACCTTCTGATGTGGGTGCTATTATTGCCCTGATTTTATAGATAAGGAAACCAAGAGATAAATAACTTGCCCAAGGTTATGAAGCTAGTAAGTGTCAAAGTCAGGACTCAAAACCACAGCAGTCGAGCTCCAGGTTCTGGACACATACTGTCAGGACTTACTGACAACACTACAACACCAACACTGCCTCTCAATCAATGTTGGCCGTCACCTTCATCAACCTTTACCATTATCTCCTCCCAAATGCCTGGCTCCAAGCTAGTCCCATTTCTGAGTTTCTGTGTGTCATTCTGTAGGCAGGACAAAAAACATTATGCGATCGGTCAGAAGATGGTTTGCTTGGGAGATTCAATCAGGAAAATCATAGGAAATAACACTGGAGCGGAAGTAAGTGATCTCTTTGTGAAATATTAGGCTACAGTTATAGGCTGATCTGCTCATGAATGACCAAACCAGTAAACATGTCTATAATGGGCTCTCAAAATGTTAATCTCAGTTTGTATAGCTCCCATCTTGAGATATATTCTTGAGGACCTTTGCAGGAGGTGATTTTATGGCCCAATAAGTCTTTTTCCTCATGAACCAGGAAGCCAACCTCAGGAAGAAACTATGGTTGGAGTGGGAATTTTCTCTTAGTTTGAGAGTATTAATTCCAAATTGCCAATATCATCTCTCCAGTATTTTTCCAGGATGCCTAAGGGGTCCTCATGCAAATAGGACACTGATGGCCTGTCTAATGTTCCAAAGACCCGAGGAGTGATATGTACTTAGGATATAATTATGACTCCACTACACGTGAATATATATGTTTTATCTGAAAGACTTTGAGGATTATAAGTAACTCTTCCATTATTACCACACAGTTGAGTATTTTCTATTTAGAAGACCTGTTCAAAATTTTATTTACCTTCAAACTAACTAAATTTGGTTGTGGTCATGGATCTTTAGAAATTTGCTAATCCTTGCCATAATTCTTTCCCAATTAATCTTTAAAGTAATTGCTTAAATGATTATAAACATCTTCCTTAGGAACACATTAATATTTGCTGAATCTTTTAACCAGAAAAGAATTGCTAGGAGTGTTTTTAGTAAACAATTACTGGATAAAGTGCTAAAAATCAACAATAATATAAGATTTTCCAAGAACTTTGCAATATAACTATTAAATTGAAGAAAATAAATGAAAGATTTCAAAAATATGTTATTCTGTCACCATCTGGAATGACTTAATATAGTAAAATACAAAAACAATACTATAGAATACATGTTATTGTATTTTTTCAAATTAATTCAATTATAGAACCATATAGTGGGAACAGATTGTGGTTATTTAATTAGAATGAACATAAGCTTTTAAATTACTGTTTTTATTTTGAACCAAAAGGGAGGTGACAGAAAATAATTGAACTAAAATTAATTCCTTTAAAATTTTCCTTTGGGGGAATATAGCAACAATTTTATTTCATTGTAAATAAGATGTGATATTAATATGGCTCCCCCAATGGATCACACATGACACATACAGAGCCATTGGCAGCAGATGAATTGGTGGCATGAAGTCAAAGCATGAAAGAGGCACAAAGTCCTCAAAGTCAAATTCTCTTGGCTAAAATTTTTAAATATTTCTTATGATACTGTCTCAGGATTTAGAACAAGGTGATAGTTTGTCATCTTAGATAAAGCTCTGACCCTGCTGGAATCTTAACTTAAACAGTCAGATATGGTCCACCCCACCTTAGGTATCTAGCTTCAGTAATTCCTGGAGGGGATCCTCAACAAAAAATTAGTTGAGAATGACAAAACCCCTTTTAAAAGATCAAGATTACATAAAGCTTGCCATACATTAATTTAGGCATTACTAATCATTGTTTAAACATTATTAACACAAAATCTCATTTCAAAAGGAATGTAATTTACATTATTAAAAACAAATAAGTGTAGAAAATTAGTAAGAGAAAATAAAGGGTAGGAAAATATTTGAAGTTACTGGAAAGGTTAGTACATTAAAATATAATGTACAGTTGCCAGAAATAGTTAAGAAAATTGGCTCTAAGCTTTCTAGAATCCAAAGCAAAGGGGGAAAAAATCTTGGTATATAAAATTCACATAAAATTCCAACATAAAAAAAGACCACTTTTTCAGTGGAAATCTTGGTATTAAGATCTGAAAATAATTTCTTCCATAATTTCTCATAAAGGAAGTCTGGTAAAATTCCATTTTCTCCATAGAATCTTCCCCAGCATCCTAGTATACGTGTCTTTTCTTTTTCCAAGTTCTTAGCATGTTCATTTGTCTCTCATTCCAAACTATTTCTTGAGTACCTCGCATTAGTGTCACATTCTGGGGGATAAAATGGTTGAACAGAATGTACCTAATCTTCCCAAGGAGTTTATAGTCTGCTGAGCCAGAGAGAGATGAATTTTTCAAAAACCATATAAACAAACATGTGTAATTACAATATATATCTATAATACAATATATAAATACATATCACTACAAACTATGATCAGTGCTATCAAGGAAAGCTGTGAGGAACTACGAAATCAAGTGGCTTGATCTACCCTAAGGGGCCAGAGAAGGCATCCCTGAAGAAATGGATGAAGTTTGTGCTTGGAACTGCAAACAGAGTCAATACTGTCTCATTTAATACTAAATTATGCTGTATATTTTTTCTGTTGTTTAAGGGGGAGGGAATCTGGTCTTGTTTTCTAAATTTCCCCTGTGGATACAGAGCTCCTCTGGACATAAATCATACTTCCTCCTGTATCCCCTGTCCTGCCTCAGCCATGTCAAGGACATTGTAGCGCTCAAGTCAACTGCATTTGAAGGAGAATAGAATATATTTTAAACAGCAGCACCACCGCCACCGCCACCAGCGCCACCACCACAATGCTCAGCAAGAAAACAGAGCTCCTTTAACCTCAATGCTTAGTACTTTAAACTAACAAATGTTTAAATTGACAGGAAATTCAAATACATCATCCAAGCACTTTATTATTATTACAAGTTTTGGGGGAGATTGGAGTTCCCCTGGAGAGATATTTGAGCTGGAGATCTGGAAAAACCCTTGCTTTGTTACAAACTGGGGATTTCTCTTCGCATGCTGTTTTTCTTCGGCTTATAGTAACTGATATTTCAATATTCCCTCTGCAGCAGAGAACCAGGCAGCACCTGCAGACCTGTTCTCTTGTTCCTACCATAACAAATTGTTTATTATTCACAAATACCACCAAATTGTTTTAACATGCCAGCGAGATCACTTGAACCAGTCTCAGTTTCTCTCTTCCCATCTCTCCTTTTCCCCTCTTTCTCACCTTCCTTCCCTCTCTTCTTTTCTTTCCTATAACCCTCACACTCATCTCTCCCCCTTCTTAACCCTACTAACTTCCCTTCTCAGGATGCACAAATAATAAAACCTGAGGATCAGATGCTGCATAATGACCCCAAGTCTCTTGAGGTCAGTGATTAAGTACTTGGTGACTTCACCCCAAGACGGGCTTTTCCTGCCTGGAGTTGCAGGAGCTGGAGCTGGCCTTGGAGGGTTACCTGCACGTCTGTAGGGGGCAGGTAAGGCAGAGGTGAGAAAAGAAGGGCTGGCAGAGCAAAAGGGAACCACCATCCCTATCCTACATGGGGGAGGAGCTGACAGCAAGGAAGGCTATAAATAATGGAACAAATGGAAGAGGGCAGAGACAAGGCTGCAACCCAAAGAGAAGGTCCTCAACGGAGGGTGAGCATGGTATAGTTAGGGAGGCTGGTTAGAAAATAGAATTTAGAAGAATTCCCAGAAAATAGAATTTAGAAGAATTCCCAGAGCTGAGGACATAAAGGAAAGAGCTGTCTCTGGCTGAGTCTGGAAGAAGGAATTGCTATTGAGGAACCATTGCCGGTCCAGACAACTTTTTCCCCCAGCTTTACTGAGATGTAATTGATATATAGCATTAAGTAACTGTAAGGTATACAACATGTTAGTTCTATACACTTATATATTGCAAAATGATTCCCCCCATAGCACTAGCTAACACCCCCATTGTATTACACAACTATCATAACAAAATGATGGTAGAGTGTGGGGATTAACAGTGGAGCTCTAGATTTGGATAACCAAAATTTGAATCCTGACCCTGTTTCTTAAGCTATTTGACCTTGGGCAAGTGGCTTACCTTCTCTGAGCCTTGTTGTCTAATCTGTAAAATGGGAAGAATAATACGAACCTACAGTCATAGTCGTCAGACAGGTGGCAGCTTTTATTATTCCTTCTACCACTGTTACCAATATAACAGTATCTACCACATAGTAGGTACTAAGTTGCAGTGTTGTTGACTGTGGAAGGCCTCTGTGTGCTACATGTGAATAACCAAGAATGTTTTTCTCGTAGCACAAAGCACAACCAATGGGCAGACTTTGAGCAGCTTCTTTCACATACTACGAACATTGGCTGGACATGAAAGAACTCTTTAGCCTTGACATTCTCCATGTGGCCACAGAGCACTGTCCGGTGCTTATTTTTCTGGATGTCCCCTTATCATGTCATCGGGTTTGCTTTATTGTTTGGAGGTTGCGCCCTGCCAATGGAAACATCAGCATCCTCTCAGAAAGCAATGCTATGGAAAGGAAAACAGGCCTCTTGACCTAAGTAGATACAATCTTGATTTCAGGCAGCCAGGAGCCGAGAGGCTGAACCTCCGTGTTGATGGTCTCCGGGCCAAGCTCACATTTCCAGTGACATGAATTTCTATCCGTAGCGTGGCAAGAAAGATGACTGCATGTAATCTGCACTCTTTATGACCCTGACATGTAATTGCCAGGGCCACCCATGCCAATTTGGATGACTAAAGCAGTGAGAAGAAGCCTTAAATAAAATAAGCAGAGATGTCAAAATAGTAGGATGGTCAGATCCCATCTGGAATACTGTGTTCAATGTTGGAGGCCATATTTTA
This sequence comes from Miniopterus natalensis, assembly GCF_054644295.1. NCBI lineage: Eukaryota > Metazoa > Chordata > Mammalia > Chiroptera > Miniopteridae > Miniopterus > Miniopterus natalensis. The sequence continues at coordinate 173,789,995 of NC_142081.1, forward strand.
AATAAATACCCTAAAGCTGTAACTCAAGGACAGCAACAAGATGAAAAAAGATAATGATGGTGGATGGAACACAGCATATAGATGTGTTGGGGACTAAATAAAAAGCTTAAAAAACAAAACAAACAACCACTGTAGAAGCACCATCCCATGGAGTGTTCACCACAGCCTCTTAAGAGCTAATGTGGTCCCCATGTGACAGATGACGGCACAAATACTAGAGAACTACAAGTAACTTTTCTAAAGTCCCAGTTAAAACGCTATGAACCTGGGTTACAACCTGAAGTCTGTTTCACTCCAAAGTCTCTCCTCTTTACAATTACAGAGATTTGTAAATGACTCTTCAGAGGGGCTGGAATCATTCAAGAATGGTTGAGGTGGAGAAAAATTGACAAAGACAAGACATGGCATTTGTCTTCATTGTAAGAAAAGCACTTTTGTTCTGTTTAGCTACAGACCTTGATTCTAGGATGGAAACTTCTTGGAAGCAGGTTCCACTTAGTACAAGTAGGAATTCTTTAACAACCAGATCTGCCTCACTGAGAAGTGGGCAGACTTAGGCAAGTTCTGAACATCCCAACACATTCAAGCAGTGGCCTAGGTTTCTTCTGACAAGGATGTGGCAGAGGGACCCCTGCATTAGGTATGGCCAGGCCGTCTCTTCTAAGACCCTGTCAATACCAAGAAAATGCAGGCCTGAATCAGCATCTGCACTGTGTGTTACCAGGTCAGTGATGCACACACAGCGGGCCAGATCTTGCGTAGAGCAGTGTCTAATGGAGGGCGCTCCCTATCTCAAATGATAGAAGGCCCAACTCAAACTAGCCTAAGCAAAAAATAATAAAAATGGAAATAAATAAGCCAGTGAGAAGATATTGGCTCAAACAACTGAAAAGTTATGTGGATGTGGCTAGAAATACCACTGAATCTAGGGACACAAGTGGTAGTCTCAAGATTGGATTTTCTTTTCGCCTCTCAACTCTGTTCCACCTCTCCTGAGTGACTCTCAGACAGGCTCTCTTAGAATATCTTATAATATAACAGTAAGAAGGTTGCCAGAATTTCTGGGGGACTACATCCTTCCAGGTTTAAAACCAGCAGGGGGGAAAAAGACTGAGCTGAGTGCGTTTGTCCCAACATTTCCAGTAAGTCCTGTGATTCACTTTGATACAACTGACTTCAGTTATGTATGTGCCTGGAACTTATTACTATGTCCAGAAAAATGAGACTGGCTTGGGCAAGGTCACATGTTAAATTCCCAGTAGCCCTACCCAGATCATGTGGATGGAAGAAGGAGAAGATGGATTTTTTTCATTCATTATTGAGGACCTACTATGTGACTAGAGCATTGTGCTGAGCACCACTGAGCACACAACGGTGACTAAAAAAATAAATAAATAAATCAAAGCTCGTTGGTACTGAATGACATTTCTACTGAATGACATTAAGCTTATTATTTTCATTCTGCCTTTGTCTAGGAAATCTTATGTTTCTTGTATTATGAAAAATGGGGATCCTCTCACTGGTTCTCAACCAGAGTAATTTTATTCTCCAAACCCCCTGGGAACACTCGATAATGTCTGAAGACATCTTTGGTTGTCACGAGCAGAGGAATGCCCCCGACATCTGGTGGGTAGCAAGCCATCCTACCATAGACAAGACAACCCCACATAGCAAAGAATAATTCAGCACAAAATGTCAACAGTGCCGAGGCTGAGAAACCCTGTTTTAATGGAAAGCACATACACGTGCATTTGCAATGGTCAGAAGTCTCCCAGTTACAGGGAAAACTCCATGGTACAGAAATAACCAATAGCAATACAGTAAGGCTCTAAAAAGGGAACTAAATGTCATATTCAGGTTGAAATAAAGGGTAGAGTACCAGGCCCGGGTTCTGTTCCATCCGAAGGCAGCACTAGTAATTGCTCACAGGTGGTTGGTCACCTACACTTTCATCCTAATTAGACCATCCCCAGCCAGAACTCACGCCACATTACCTTCCAGCTTCCAGGCTGATCCCCACCAATCAGTAACCCAGAGTCACTAGGAAGTCATACCTGCTGGAAACTAGCTGGATAGCTAATGAATTGCACAGGGTTTCTGTCAAACACACATCTTTAATTGGTCAAGAGACCTAACTTCATTTCAAAAATATTTGCTTGCATCTCAGATGGGTGTTCCAGATGTCAAGGACAGAATCCTGTTGCTGATCCCACAACCAAGCCAAAAATATTTTCTGGAAGCCCTCCAAGGAACTGACTCACACCCTTTGCAGTGGGCTAGTCAGCCAGGCCTCGCAGTGAGGACCGTCACTGCATCTGTGCTGCACAGCCAGGCCTCGCAGTGAGGACCGTCACTGCATCTGTGCTGCACAGCCAGGCCCCGCAGTGAGGACCGTCACTGCATCTGAGCTGCACAGCCAGGCCTCGCAGCCCAGAACTTTGTCAGCCCCCGAAGCAGCTCTGCCTGCATTGCTTGAGCCAGCTTGAAGCAGGCTGGCGGATTGAAGGGCGGAACACGAGAGAAAGCGACAGAAGCTGTGCTATTTCAAACCAATAGATTCTTCTTCTGCCTTCTTGCCTCATTCTGAAAGAGTAAAATCCTGTCATAATAGCCAATCCGTGAACAGTCAAATATCATCACTTTTCAGCCACGTCTATTCAAAACCTCCAACACAATCATTTTATTTATTCAGTTTTGTCAACAGGAAACAAGTCCAACCAACAGTTTGACTAAATTAGCATTGATTTTACTTACCCTTGACTTTACATTTGAACCACTATGGAGCTTCCAAAAGTCCTAGTGCCCAGACCACTCCCTAGGTGAATTGTGTGAGGTTCTCCAGAGGCGAAATGCACGAATCAACATTTTTAAAGCTCTCCTGGCAGTTCTGAGGGTGCTCCTGCCGACATGCCCATAGTGCACACTGTCTTATCACAATGACCTGAGGAGGCTTAGGAAGCCTCCCAATGACAGAGGAGGGAAGGAAGGACAGGTAAGAGGAAAGAAGGAAGGAAAGGTGGAAGGAAGGAAAGGTGGAAGGGGAGGGAGGGAGGGAGGGAGGGAGGGAGGGAGGGAGGGAGGGAGGGAGGGAGGGAGGGAGGGAGGGAGGGGGGAAGGGAAGGAAAGGTGGAAGGGAAGGAAGGAAGGAAAGAAGGAAAGGTGGAAGGAAGGAAAGGTGGAAGGGAAGGGAGGAAGGGAGGAAGGGAGGAAGGGAGGAAGGGAGGAAGGAAGGAAGGAAGGAAGGAAGGAAGGAAGGAAGGAAGGAAGGAAGGAAGGAAGGAAGGAAGGAAGGAAGGAAGGAAGGAAGGAAGGAAGGAAGGAAGGAAGGAAGGGTAGAAGAGAAGGAAGGAAGAAGGGAAGGAAGGAGGGAGGGAAAAAAGGAGGGAGGGAGGGAGGGAAGGAGAGAAGGAAGGAAGGAGGGAGGGAAGGAGGGAGGAAACCCACTTTAGACCATTGCCATAGGTTTATCATACTTGGAATTTCTATTTCATTTCTGTGTAACCTCCTCTTTATTAAGAATAAAAATAGCTCTTCGGTTCTCCTCTGCAGTAATAACTCTGTAATGCAAAAGTGGTTTCCTGCAATTTATGCAATTGAAAGAAAATCATAAGCATTTCAGGCCTGATAGTGTTGCGGCTGCTGAGATAGATCCTTTTCTGGTATACTACCCTTTTGCCCATGTGAATAAAAACATTCAGTGACAGGCAACTGCATGGTGGTAGGAGACACGGAAAAGACTTCTCAAGTTTATGTTAGTCAATTTAAGGAAGCACTGGTGACTTCTATGCATTCACATTAGCCTTAAAAAGAAACCACAGCTCTGTTATGAATCCTTGGCACCTCTTGTGTCATTAAAGCCAAGAGATGCCACCCACCTCCCTAAGCTCAGATTTTCTTAAAACAATGGGACATAAAGAAACGGGATGACTTTTTCCTGCCTAGCACTGGAAAATTCTCCAGGACTTAGCCTCTCTGCAGGAACTAAAGCTACCCTGTAAAACTTCATAATTTTTGCCTGAGAGTTATGTTTTTCTAAGCCTAGGTTTCAAATACAAACTGTTTCCTGAAATTAATGACCAGCTGGAGATAATGTATGTTTGGAGTCTGCATACGTGCAGGCCATATATCCATCTCTGGCCTTGATTCCCTTTTCCTGGGAGTGGTGCGCTTCTCACAGCCTCTAATAGCTCATCGTGAAAGATTGTCACTAAATTACTTGCTGCCATTCCCAGTGGAGATAGGAATGCTTGAGGCCAGTTCAAGCAGAAAGGCGAGGTAGATGGGAGGGCTGATGCAGGGAGGGTATGGGACAGAGGGTCTGCTTGGGGGAGCCCTCACATCCACAGTGGGCCCCGTGTGTACACTCTTAGCCTTGTCTCCCAATCATGGAATTCACAGAGTCACAAAGATGAATGGGAAGAATCAAAGATGTTTATTATGTCAGTTTAATGTCTACCCCATTTGCCACCTATGGTGCCTGTAACATACCATGAATTAATATTTTTATAAACCCTGAATTTCTTATGAATAACAGTGCCGCATTGCATTGTCCCTCCATGGGTTTAAAGGGTTAATATATTAAATGTAAACATTTAACATATACTACAGTGTTTAGAAACATGTCTTGATGTCTTTTTTTTTCTCTTTGCATGTTTTGTAGTTCTTTTTTTAAATTTATCTTTATTGTTGAAAGTATTACAGATGTCCCCTTTTTTTCCGCCATTGATCCCCTCCACTCCGCATCCACCCCACTCCCAGGCCATACCCATGCCAATGTCTGTGTCCATAGGTTATGCTTTTGAACATATAAGTTCTTTGGTTAATCTCTCCTCGCCCACTCCTCCACTCCCACCTTCTCTATGAGATCCCTCAGTCTGTTACATGCTTCTGTGTCTCTGGATCTATTTTGTTCATCAATTTATTTTGTTTTATTCCACATATGAGTGAGATCATATAGTATTTGTCCATCTCTGACTGGCTTATTTCGCTTAGCACAATACTCTCCAGGTCCCTCCATGCTGTCCCAAAGGGTATGAGATCCCTGTTAAAATACCAACAGTATATTTCACAGAGCTAGAACAAACACTTCAAAAATTTATATGGAACCAAAAAACACCCCAAATAGCCACGGCAATCTTAAGAAGATGAACAAAGTTGGTGAGATCACAATACCAGATGTCAAGTTATACTATAAAGCCACTGTAACCAAAACAGCCTGGTACTGGCACAAGAACAGACATATAGATCAACGGAACAGAACAGAGAACCCAAAAATTGACCCAAGCCATTATGGTCAATTAATATTTGACAAAGGAGGCAAGAACATACAGTGGAGTAAAGGCAGTCTCTCCAGTAAATGGTGTTGGGAAAATTGGACAGGTACATGCAAAAAAATGAAACTAGGCCACCAACTTACACCATACACAAAAGTAAACTCAAAATGGATAAAAGACTTAAATGTCAGACATGAAACCATAAAAACCCTAGAGGAAAACATAGGCAGCAAAATCTCAGACATCTCTCATAGCAATATGTTTGCTGATACATCTCCTAGGGCAAGAGAAACTAAGGAGAAAACAAATGGGACTGCATCAAAATAAAAGCTTCTGCACAGCAAAAGAAACCATCAACAAAATGAAAAGGGAGACACTGTATGGGAGAACATATTTGCCAAGGACACATCTGATAAAGGGTTAATATCCAAAATATATAAGAAACTCATACAACTTAATGAAAGGAAGACAAACAATCCAATTAAAAAATGGGCAAAGGACCTAAATAGACACTTCTCCAAAGAGGACATACAGATGGCCAAGAGACATATGGAAAAATGCTCAACTTTTTTTGTTGTTTTTTTTAATGAACCCAAAACTGCGGAAGTGGTCAAGGTCTCCCTCAAGTTCTGAAAGGCCATGGTAAGAGGGTGTGTGTAAGGAGGTGGTCAGCAGAACCCTCATGGAGGGAGAGAGGTGCTCGATGTGGCCTCTGTTCACTGCAGCAGCTCAGCTGAGGATGGGGGTGGTAGCTCTTTGATCTCCCACTTGCTGACAGAGCCACATTTGGCTCTCCGTGGAGCTGGCATGAAGCAGAGACCAGATCCCCTTTGAGCGGTTCCTGCCCGACAGAATGCAGACAGATGGGCCTGCGGGGAAGGAGGTACCCCCAGCAGAGAGGACTGCGGGAAGAACTCTCTGCTCATGGGCCGCTGTTTTGCACCTTTCCTGGTGAGCAACCAGAGGCTGAGTTCAAAGGATACACATGCAGGGCCCCAGTCCCACTGGGGGGGGGCACCCAAATGCTGATTCCGAGAAGCTGGACATGTCTAGACCTTGAGTTGGAGACTTTTAAATACATGTCTGTGGATTCACTCTCAGATGATAACCATGCAGTGGAAAAATTTCAATGCCCCAGCACCCTGGGTAGAGGTGTCATCACCAATAGGAAGGGCAGGGTGCAGGTGGTCAGGCCAAATCATGAAATACAGCCAGTATTGTAATAATGGAGCCAAGGATGTTATAATTTCCTACTGCAGCTGTAACAAATTACCACAAACTCAGTGGCTTAAAGCAACACAAATTATTATCTTACAGTTCTGGAGGTCAGAATTCCAAAATGGGCCTCAGCAGGCTAAAATCAAGGTGTTAGCAGGGTTGCGTTCCCTCAGAGAATGTTTCCCTGCCTTTCCCAGTTTCCAGACTCTGCCCATAGGACCATTTTCCTCGGCTTGTGACCCCTTCCTCTGTGTTCAAAGCCAGCAACAGCAAAGCCTCCCACAGCATCTCTCTGGTTCTGTCTTCTGATTCCCTCCTCTACATTTAAGGACCCTTGTGATTACATCGGACTCACCCAAATAACCTTGGTTAATCTCCCTATTTTTTAAATGTTTATATTGATTTTTTAGAGAGGAAGGGAGGAGGAGAGAGAAACATCAATTGGTTGCCTCCTGTATGCACCCCTACCTGGGTTCAAGCCTGAAACCTGGGCATGTGCCCCGACGGGGAATCAAACCAGAGACCTTTTGGTGCACAGGACGTTGCTCAACCAATTGAGCCACACTGACCAGGGCTAACCTCCCAATTTTAGTCAGCTGATTGGCAACCTAATTCCATCTGCAACCTTAACACCTCCCCCGATCCCATCACATAACCTAACCTATTCACAGGGCTCGGGGCTTAGGAGGTAGACAGCGTTGGGAGGCCATTATTCTGCCTACCACAGAGGGTATGTATAAATTACAGTTGGAGATCAAGCAGGCTTTTTTTAACAGACACTTATTGAACACTAATTTGCACCAGGAATATAAACAATAGACTCAGCCCAGCCAGCATGGCTCAGTGGTTGAGCGTTGACCTGGGAACCAGGAGTTCCCAGTTTGATTCCAGGTCAGGGCTTAAGGGCTTGATCCTCAGTAGGGAGCCTGCAGGAGGCAGCTGATTAATGAATCTCTCTCATCATTGATGTTTCTATCTCTATCTCTCCCTTTCTCTCTCTGAAATCAATAAAAACATTTTTTTTTAAAAAACAATAGACACCAGTAGAGAAAGCAGTGTGACAAGTAGCGTGACAGAGGTCTTTGCAAAGCGGAAGAAATGGCTTACTCAGCGTGGGTGAGGCGGAGAAGTCCTGATGCTAATGATGCTGTTTATCCAAGAATCTCACTTGTTTCTACCCCTTTCCTGACAAGCATGTCAAAGTTGCACAAAATAAGTGGACAAATACACTCATGTGAGCGCTATCTTCATCATCACTAATGTTAATTGAGCACTTACTGCATGCCACGTACTGTTCTAAGATGCTTTATTCATGTGAACTCATTTAACTCTCACAACAATCCAATGAGGTAAGTGTTATTTTCTCTATTTGATAGAGAAGGCAACTGAGGCCTAGAATTTGCATAACTTGCCCAAGCTCACAGACCTAAAAAATTCTCTTGCCCTTCCTCCTTCTGGTGGCTGGATTTGACACTGATGTGGCAAAAAGGCAGAAAAAGGTAATAGTAGTAATAGCAGTAGCAGCTGTTTATTGAGTGCTTTCACTTTACCAAGCGGAGCACTATGTGGCCTATGTACACTAACTCATTTAACCCCAGCACAACCCTGAGATATAGTTATTATTCCCACTTCACTAATAAATACTGTTGACCCTTGAACAAAGTGGTAGTTAGGGGTACCAACCCCCCACCCCATTGAAAATCTGCATGTGACTTTTGACTCAAAAACATGACTGCCCAGCCGGTGTGGCTCAGTGGTTGAGCGTCAACCTAGGGTTCGATTCCAGTCAGGGCACATGCCTGGGTTTTGGGCTTGATCTCCAGTAGAGGGCATGCAGGAGGCAGCCGATTGATATTTCTCTCTCATTGATACTTCTAGCTCTCTTTCCCTCTCCTTTCCTCTCTGAAATCAATAAAAACATATTTTTTTAAAAACACGTAATTACTAATAGCCTACTATTGACCAGAAGCCTTAACAATAAACAGTTGATTAACTCATATTTTGTATGTTATATTTATTATATACTGTATTCTTACTATAAAGTAAGCTTAGAGAAAAGGAAATGTTATTAAGGAAATCATAAGGAAGAGAAAATAGAAAATACATTCACAGTACTGTATGTATTCTTTGGAGAAAAAAATCTGTGTATAAGTGGACCCATGCAGTTCAAATCCATGTTGTTCAAGGGCTGACTGTACGTAGAAACTCAAAGACATCACCTTGACTATGGTCACCTAATCAGAAAGGGGTATTCCACTCTATCTAGCTGCAAAGCCTGTGTTTGGGAAGACAAAGCTTGGCTCAGTATAGTGGTTCTTAAGCTTTAGTGTGCATCACAATCACCTGGAGGGCTTGTTAAAATCCAGATGCTTCTGATTCTATGCATCTGGGGTGGGGCCCAGAATTTGCATTTCTAACAAGCTCCAGGTGCTGTTGGTCTTGCTTTAGGAGTCACCGCCATAGCGCATTCAGTACTGCATTGTAGTCAGATCCGGCTTTGCACCTGGCTCTCGCACCTACCAAGCTGTGTGACCTTCAGCAAATTCTTAGCCTCCTTAATTTCACATCTGGAAAATGACAACAATTTCTATCTCATTAGTTGTTGTGAGGATTTCAGGTGAGATAATATATGCAAAGCACCAAGCAAAAGGCAGACCCCTAGTAAACTTTGGTTTCCTTTCTTCACCAGTCTTCACCCTGGACTGAGGGTGAATCTCAGGAGAAATGCTTTCTGGACGGCTGCCGAGGGCTCTGAGCTCCAGGCTTCAGTCAGGAACTGTCCTAGCTAAGTTAGACCTAGAACTCGAAGCTGTGGCTATGGTAGAAAAAAATAACCTTCTTGCTCTTTCAGCACATGGGCTGTGTTGAACTTTGATCTTCGCCCTCAACAATCATGTCATTAACAAGACAGTGGTTCACAAAAGCTTCACCACAGAACCTCACTGTTATATATGATCAGGGATGCAGGCCTCCCAGAAACCTGGAAAACAGTTCATCTTAAAAGAGCAGTACTGAGGCCACTGATTCTTTTCTCCTGGAATATCTCCTGGTAACAATGACGGGCAGAGAACCTTAAAAGCATTTGTGGCTTCAAAAATCTGGGTGGTTTGTAAGGACTGAATAAAGAGCTTGAAAAATGAGCACTTAAATGATTGTATCATTTTTCTTCTTTAAAGGGTAAGCATTATCGCATTCCAAACATTCCTCTTTCATTCATGTACAGTGCCGACACCTTTTGGGTTTGGTGAAAAGTTAGCTTAATTTTTCCCAACACTCAGCCAACCGCCTAGTCCTCAAGGTGGCGTTAAATACCAGTTACAACCCTTTTCTTGCACTTTTGGACATACCTTGTAGATTTCTGTTTGAAGAAGCTAAAAATCACCAAAAGAGGCACAGACTCTGATAAATGTTTTAGTTATTAAGATCTAACAAAACAAAAAAAATCTAACAACAGAATTGGCTTATTGAATATTTTTAATAAATACCATCTCTTTCAGACACAAAATATATTCCCAGGAGAGTTAGTTCAATAAAATAAAATGAGAGACCAATGTCATGACTCATTAAAAAAAATAACCCTTCTAGAAGGAAATTGGAGCTTTAAAAAAGTAAGTCCGAGTCTCTATTTCCTAAGCAAACTTGTGTATGCTTGAATACACACACACTCACACACATACAAACTCTTTTAAAAGGGTACCCAGAATTTGTTTTAATCGGGCATGGTAAGATACACAGACATGAAAACAACTGCCATAGAGGAAGAAGTTTCTTGTACTCACAGTTTCCTAGAAACAGGAGGCATAGCAAACCATGCAGAGCCATATGGAGAAGCACCAGGGTTGGTCAGGAGGCAGAGGGAATGAGGAAAACCACGGCCAAGGGCAAGAGCCATTATTGTTGTTTTTGTGGGAAGGAACAGGTGAGGCAGATTTAGGATTGGCTCGTTTGCATAAATTCAGCAGGTCTGGGGTTAGGTACCAGGCCTGGGATAATTAGGCAGGTGGGTAGTGACTCAGAGTGTGGGAATGCAATAGAGAGTGCAGTTGGGGTGTGGGCTCTGTGTGATTGGCTTTCATTTGAAAGGCAAGGTCCTGGGCCTCTAGGAATTAGCTAGAGCTGAGAGGGCAGCCCCCCCAGAGTCAGCAAGGCCCAAGATGTCAAATCATTATGATTAATACACACAGAGGGCTGGGAAATTTTACAACACAATACCACACACCAAGCAGCTATTTAATTTTGGGATTGTTTTGTGTTTCTTCTATGGACCCTTAGTTGGCAGCTTAGACATAGACTTTTTTTCCTCCTGACAGTGACTGGCTCCGTAGTGGGTGTTGCTGCCTTGTCTCTGCATCACATATTGTTTCTGTCACCAGTGTAGTGGGGGGGGGGGGGGGTCTTAGCTTTGCAGGGCCCTCCAGGAGCTGCCTCAGCACTGAGAGAAATGTGAGACCTAAATTTGGTGTAAGTCTGATAAGTAAGAAAAAGTCCCCCGAAACTGATGAGAAAGCTGATGATCATTCCTTATTCATTGGTAAAAAAGTTTCAGGGAGTTTGGCAGACAGCTATTTTCTCAATGTCCTCAAGGGGCATATGGAGTTTTGGTCTTTGTTTTCCAACACTCATCACACTCCCTCCCCACCCCACCACCACCACCGAGGTGGGCGTGTGACCCAGGCTAGACCAATTCTACTGTTTCATCTTCCTGGACACATGAACCTTCACCCAAACTGGAACCACCCAGCCCTCCCTGAAATCTCTCTGCTGGTGCCTTCTAAGTTCATAGAGCTAGAATATAACAACAACAACAATAACAACTAATATGTGCTGAGTGATTATTAGGTGCTGGGCATATTCAAAGCACTTAAGATAGGCTATCACTTTTAGCTTGACCTTCACAACCACCCTATAAGGTAAGTACTATTACTATCAATATTATAAAAAGAGGAAACTGAGCCACAAGACAGTTAAGGAATTGGCTCAAGGTCATGATCCCGTGAGTGGGAGAGCCAGGATGCTGCCTGAGGCAGTCTGACTCCTGATCCCCAGCTCTGAATCATTATTGTCTGTTTTCTCTGGAATTGCTGGCAGATGTGTTCCCTGCTGTTTGGGAAAAGCTGACATAGGATAGAAGAGAATAAACTGTTTCCCAGGAGGAATTGTTTTCAGCTGCATATGAGAGAAAACCGAATCCAATAGGCTGAAGCAGACTTAGGGTTATTTTCCTCTAACGTAATGTGAAGTGCAGAAGGAGGCCGTCCATGGCTAGAGTGCAGGCTCTCGATGCCATCAGGGCGGGAGGCTCTCTCTCGCTCTCTGTCTTCTCCATCCCTGGTGCATGGTTTCCATCATCAAGGTTGCTTCATCACCCAACATGGCTGCTGGAGTGCCAGCCATCAGGTTATGATTCCAGACAGGATATGGCCAGAATGGGGAAAGGGAGGGGATGGTGGTTTTATCAACAAAGCCAGCTCTTGAAGCTGCTCCCTACAATGTTCGTGCCTATCTCACAGGCCACTGTGGACTGAAGGGAGCTGGGGATTACAGTCATCAGGGTGGTGTTCCTAAGGAAGGAGGAGAGGACAGGTGGCAGCTCTCAGCCTCTTCCACAAGCGCAGATATGTCCTAACAGGACATTAATGATCAAGCTTCCATGTGTCCAACTCACTAGTTCATACTTGCAAAAATCGAGAAAAGACTCCAGCCTTCTGGACTCCAACCCAGGGAATTTGTCATCACACGGAGCTCAGCTCCTAAATGCAGCAGCCAGTGTTGAATGTGGCCTTCTTTTAACCTCAGGAAAAGGTGGCCAATTTTAGTAGAATCCACCATCATCTCCATGTTAACTTGAGGCTCATAGAAGACCTAATGCAGGAGAGCTAGCTTGTTAGAAATGGACTATGCGGCAGGATGATGCCAGCTTCCACCCGCAGCCGCCAGAGACAGCACCGCCTGACGTCCCAGGCAAGTCACACAAGCTGGCTTTGAAGTTCTGCTGCATATCCCAACCCACCAAGGACTTAGACCACCAAATCCATTCCATAAGAACCTAATAATTCAGTTATCACAAGGCCTCCAGAGCAAATAAGAATGCTTTAGTCACAAAGTCAAATGACCCTTGTAAACAGGCCCGAAAGCTGGACGGCTCTCAAAATTTATGGGAGTAGTGAATTTATATTTCATTTATCAAATAAAAGTGGGCAGTGCTGTAACATTTATAAAACCCTTTCCCGCTTGTGGTATTATTTCCTCAATATATATTCGTACACACACAGCACGGAGAGCATAGTTAGGCTTGACTCACTCTTTAGAAAATAAATCAGGAACGCAAGAGGGAGGGCACTGCTGGTAATTAACCCCGAACATCTCTGTCATTATGAGATGGAAAGAGACACTGATCGTTCACAGATGTGCACGCGCCCTGTGTGCACACTCAGCTGGTCTCTCCCCGGACCCTTCGCACCCACGGGCTGTGTTCGCTTGTTCATTTTTGCCTCTGTGACTTTGCACGCACTCTACCCCCTGCCCAAAGCGCTTCTCTCCACCTTTTAGTCTGATGAGCTCCTGTTTGTCCTTCAAACTCCACTTAAATAGCACCTCCTCTGAGAATCCTAAATTCTAAATTCCCCAGGACTCCTGAAACAAATTCATTGCCTTCTCTCCTGTCCCGTGAAGGTACTTAGCATAATTATCCTGATAAATTGTTATTTCTTTATCTTGATGTCTCTCTCCCTGGCCAGGCTGTGGGCTCCCCAGCAGAAGCCGTGTCTTGTCCATTTCTGTACTCAGTGCTGGTTACATGGAAATTGCTTATGAATGTGGTCACATTAAAATGAGTAGCATTGGACAATAGTTCCCATCTCATAGGGGCTTATGGAATTATGACCCATATTATTGTTTTCCTCCTTCACATACATTTGCTCTTCAAAACTTGGTGTTAAATCTTACAATGTTCATGCGGCCCCGTTCACCTGAATAACTAGACCCCAAGGTGTGCAAGCTTCCAACTCTGATGCCAGGGAATCCACTTTCCTCTTTGCACCTGGCTTTTTTTTTCTTGCTTTTTTTTTAACAGCTTCTGCAATGCTTCCCAAGCACCAGAACCTATGAAGGAGGGAAATATTTTTCTAACTAAGCAATTACAGGTAAAAATTTTCAGTAAAACTCCCTATCTGGTCCAGGAAAATGAAGTGCTCTTATTGGATCAGACAGGCTCTGTAGCATACAGCTCATCTGTATCAAGTCAGGTTGGCAACCTCTGAGCTCTGCTGGAGCCTGGGCTTGGTCGGGGTGCAATGAAGACTAAGTATGTTGACAAAGAACGTTACAGGGATAGTGGGCAGGATGCCTCGATCAGATGTGGTTCATGTACAAGGTTATTTGGCTCAGTTTTTAGACTGAATTTTAAATGTTTGATGGACATAAGGAGTCTCAGCTTTGGAGTTAGCCAGATCAAGGCTTGAATGGTAATTTTGTCCGGTACTAAACCTGGTCAGTTTTTAAGCTTGTGAGCTTGGGTGTATTCTTTACTGGACCCCAGTTTTATCATCTGTAAAATGAGGATGTAATATTCACAGGGTCTTTCCTGGGATGGAATGAGCTTATACCTTTAAAGTACCTAGTGGCACATAACTGGAGCTCAGTAAGCTGAGTGTCAATCTCCTTCTTTCCCATTTGAAAGACTTTGATCAAGAGAAGCAGAGATCATCATCTCCCTCTCATCACCTTCGGGGAAAAAAAAGATTTGTTTTTTTGTTTGTTTGTTTGCCATTGAATAGGACTAGTATATTCACTTTCAATCATTCAACAAATATTTAATTATGAATTGGATGATAGTCCCTTTTCCCAAACAACTCACAGTCTAGAGAGAAAGACAGATTAGTAAAAAGTTAAAATTTTATCCTAAGGGCAACAGAGAGCCATTGAGGAGACCATCATCATATGTACAGTGTAGAGAGTGGACTGGAGGGGGAGATGTGGCAATGCAGGCGAGCGGTGTTTGTAGCCTGATGGGAGAAGGGGTGGCAGTGGAGAAGTTGTGCAAGGAGAGCCGTTGGATCAGGTGTGCTGATCTGAAGAGGTAGAGTTGACAAAACTTGATAGATTGGGTGTAAAGGAAATGAGAAAGGAGAGGAAACTTAGAGTATTGTGGGAGTGTGGAAGAAGGAATGATATGTTCAATTTTAGACACTGAGTTTGAGATCCTGTGGGACCTCCAAATACAGATGTCTAGCAGGCGAATAGATGCGCAGTTAAATACAGGAAAGAGATGTGGGCTACAGGCTGAGGCTTGGGAGTCAGAATACAGGTAGATGACCCGATGAGGTTATCCAAGAGGATATGTAGATTAACTAAGCCTTTGATCAGGAAACCTAATAAAACATTTCTTTATGGCTTTTAATTACGAGGTTGACTATGTCTTTGGGACCTATGGTTGTGTGGCTAAAATGTGAGCAGAGAGTAAGCCACAAACTCAGGAATGGGATTCTACTTCAGCTTCAAGAATTCATAGCTGGTTCTATGTGGCTCAAAGAAAGTGGCTGTCCCTTGGTTCTCTGGTCCCTCTTCCCCACACATGTTTTGATTTGACTAATATTCAGAGAAAGGCCAGAGATATAGCTGAGTTGATGCATGACAAATATAACCGTCTCTACCACCAAGGTTTCCATAAAGTAATTTAAGTCCAAATGAGTATGGCCGGGTGCTATAAGGACAAGACTTTGTCTTTGCTTGAAGGTAAGCTGGTCCTTATCCTAAACTGCCTATAAAGGTGCAATCTTGTTTATCCTGATATCTTTC
The DNA here is from genome assembly GCF_054644295.1 of Miniopterus natalensis. Lineage (NCBI taxonomy): Eukaryota > Metazoa > Chordata > Mammalia > Chiroptera > Miniopteridae > Miniopterus > Miniopterus natalensis. Next base: position 173,805,282 of record NC_142081.1, read on the forward strand.
AATTATGCCTTTGGTTTGCAACATTCAATACAATATATCCATAGCATGTGTTTCCTAGGTGCATGGAACTGGTTTTGCCTGTACCGTTTGGCCACGTAAATAGTACATAGTCAAGTCCCCTGGACAAGAGCAGCGTTTCTCACCTTAAATTGTGTATAGTCTTGAGATGTCCTCTGGGATCAGATTACACAGCAAAATATCCACCATGAGCAGATGGATCCAAACTCCTCTCCTTGTGTCCAAATGATCTGTATGGGCATTTTTACACTAGCCATAAATTTAATGACTACAGATCTCAACCTGTATAAGTCCTGAGGAAGCTGTCTAAGGAAGCTAATGTTAACAGGCCTATTCACTGTAGTATCTCAAATCCAGTATAAAGAAATACAGTTTATCAGGGACACAGAGTCGCAGTCTCATACAATGACTATATAATGGTCGAAAGCACTAGCTCTGGAGCTAGACTGACTGTGTTCAATCGATGGCTTCAATGCCTATTGTCTATGACCTTTCGCCTCTGTTTTCCAATATTTAAAATGAAAATAATAATCCTAGCCACCTCACTGGGTGATTGTGAGAATTAAACATAAATAAAGTGCTTAGAACAGTGCCTGGCACATAGTAAATGCTCAATAAGTGTTATATTTCTATATTCTTTCTAGAAGATAGTATGCTCAATTTTGTCTCAGTCTCACATGTCACCCAAGGAAAACAACATCACAAATATGGAGTTAATTAAGAAAAGGTGCATGGGAGTATGTCATAGAGTCAACTTAGAAGAGCTGCAGTTGGAACACTAGCTGCACACAATCTGGTTGGTGACGTCTTGCAGAAGCTAAGCTCATTGATGTGTTATGAAAAGGCCCAGAGCACTACTTAGAGTCCAGTTAGCTCTGACCAACCACATTCTAATGACCTGGGTGCAAATGAGTCAAAAACACATGGACTAGATTTCCTGTTGAATACACATGGGTTTTAAAATTAAGGGAAAGGAGCACTTGCCAAAATGCATTTCGTAATAATCACTGCAATAATGAATGGTTCACTGAGCCGGAAACATCAGTGGATCATCTGCGATGCTCATTAAACCCACAAGGCAGCAGGTTGAAACACTCAGGAAATACTTAGAAAGAGATCAAAGAGGCCCTGTCCCATCGGTGCTGGAAAGTTGAAATAGGAATCGATTTGGGAAGACGACAAGATGTTTCTTAACTCTGGTCAGGTGCATGGTGCTAAGAGAGAGAAAAAAATAAGTTGAAAAGGTGGCAACATCCCTCTCGGGTCCCCTTGCAGGACTACATTTTGGGAGATTGAGTCTCCCCGCTTCCCCAGTGAGCTGCTGGACCTGGGGTAAGCTCCTTCACCTCCCCAGGCCAGTTTCCTCGTCTGCACAGTGAGATTCTCCACACGATGTCCTCTAAGCTCCCTTGCCATTCTGAACATCAGTAGGCTTTTTGCAACAGACTATAGGGACTGGAATCCTCTTGGTGTCCAGTAAGCAAACACCATCTTTAAATTAGCAACAATAAGTTAGGTATTTGAATATTTGGAAGAGAAGAATGTTCGAGGAGAGACAACTTTCCAGATAACAGAAAATCTCCACTTTTGCCAATTGAACGCCTCATTGAGAAGAGATGAAAAGCTCACCTCCAGACGGGAATGTTTTAATACAACAGTTTGGGCCCAATCCCCTGCTGCTGCAGTCAACAGCAGTTTTTGCTAATGAGCTCTGACAGGATTAGAAATATCAAAGTAAATTAGAGATGTGCCAAATACACGTTTTGACTCAACTGCAAATGTCTGGATGAAAAAAATCAGTATTCATCCAAAATGAAATATCCTAAACAGAGAACATACTCCTGGGATAACCACAATGAATCTAAATTATTGTTTTTGTAACTATTGTTTAATCTTTAAATAGCCCAATTTTACAGCTTTACCATAAAGATTTGGAGCAGTAATTTCTGAGCATTGTCAGTTGCTAGATTGCACCTGGGATTGCTTTCCTTCACATTCACTGCACGAAACAGCCCCTCACTTTAAACTGATGGCAGAAGAGGAGGGACACGTTCTCTAGATACTTCATTTTTCTCTAGTACTTTCTTGCTTTCATCATAGTTTATATATATTTTTTTTATCTCTGGATCAGTAACGATTCACTATGGATGCTGTTGTCCCTGTTTCTAAAGGTTTTGTTCCTTGCAAAAATTTGAGATGGAGAAGCTGGGAGCCTGCTTTTCCTTCATTCACAGATACTCTTTAAATGGTCATCTGTAATAATTTCAACAATAAAGATAAATTTTTTTAAAAAGTCTTGTCCTTGAACGAATCTAGCCTAAATGAGATTAAATCATTAAAAATTAAATAATCTTGATGGTTATTTAATATTAGGAATGTTAGTATACTAAATGATTCCACAAAGGTTCTGAAAAGATGGGTGAAGGGGGTGAAAGGTAAAAAGAAAAAACCCACCTTGGAGTATGATTGATCCAGACTCAAGTCCTGAGAGAATTGATTTATGGAGCTAAAACTCATGGTAGGTTGGATTTTACTGGGAGGAATGGTAAGTACTGGTGCAGTGTGATGGCAGTTTTTTCAGAGCTCCATTGACATCCATTCCTGTCACCTGACTCATCTGATCCTCTGTCAGGAAATAGATATAATATGTTTTATTCTGGCCTCACAAATGTGACCAATAGGCCTGTGTATTCTGTGAGCAGCTCCCCCAGGATCATTTTTGTCACATTCTAATTACGAATAAAAACTGAGCTCTACTGCTTGACTTTATATTATTTTAATTTTTATAGGCACCTGTGGCTAGAAAGGATGTGAAGTTCTTCCTGAAGTTGCTGGGCTAGCACATTCTCTTAGTGTCCATACCAACAGTGAATCAGTTTCCCTTTTGAATTGTTCAAAATTCTTACCATTTTTGTACATAAACAGCTTTATAATAATTATGCAATATTACACTCTTAAGATTAATAAGTGTGCATATGTCAAAGAAATTATATTTCAACTTATAAAACCCATAAAGAGATTTTTCACTCCAAGTTACATCACCAAGGTTTGCCTACACTTAAAAACGAATATTAATAAGTTGACTGACATGCTTTGTTCATATTGTTGACTTTGTTACATGATTAGATATGAGGGGTGTGATTGGAGCTTATCCAATCACACAGTCATTGGGGCTACATAAGTTCAAGGGGGCCAGGAATGGTCCTGAAGAAGCATCTGGCTATTTGGCCTTTCAAGAGTGGGGCCAATGTCAAAGCTAAGTGTCAGCCTTTGGTCAAAGCCAACCGCAGTGCATTCCTGCCATGTTCCCAGGGCTTCCCCTCCAAATCCTTCTAAAGAGAATTCTTTGCTCAAGCAATTTCTGGGCCTTCGTTGCACTAATCAAGGTTACAGCTGGGAATTAACTTTTAAAAAAAAGAAACTGGAAAGTTAACGTTTATTTACATGAGACTGGTGTAGACCTCAGTCTGGAAGGAAGAAGCATTAAGTGGGAGAGATCAGCTGCGGCTGGAGAGAAAGACAGAGACTAGAGATTTGGGGGAGGGATGCAGCTGCTATAAAGATGCACCTCTAGGGAAAGAGAAATGTTTAAAGATGATGTTTAGGAAATTTTGCCGTGTGTACTGGTGTGGAAGAGTTTTCCATTTGCTGCCTCTTCAAAGAAACTTTCATAAGTTTTCTTTCAAGACTTTGATGTGAAATTTCTTTTCCTTCTAGATGAATCACATGTTTCATATTTTTGAGAACAAGAAGGTGTGGTCTTATTCAAATGGCAAAGAAGGAAGCCAGAGTCACGCTGTCCTTACAACAGTGTTCACATTTAAAAGCCTAATTGGAAATGACGAAGGGAAATATGTTTCAAGCACGTTCGAAATGTTTATTTTGACTCAACAATTCCACTTCGAGTACTCTAGAATAATTAGAAATGCGGGCAAAAATCTGCATCCACAGTTATTCATTATACCATTATTTGTGGGAGCAAAAATTGGAAATCTCCAGAGGGAAATGGTGCAGGAAATTACATACAATCACATGATGGAATGCTCTGCACCTATTAAAATAGTGTTTACCGAGAGCCTTTTATTAATTTGGAAAAGTCTCATGTATATTTTTAAGGGCTTTTTAACAACATAAAACCCAATTTTATGGCTCTGTGATGTGTTTTTACCATATAAAATATATGTCTGGCACAGGTGTTTTGTTTGCATCACCCCAAAAGTTTTCCAGGCTAACATGGTTGTGGCCAGGTTAATGGAATAGAACTTGGAGCTTCACGAATTTCTGTGCTTTGTAGCTCTTTGACAACAATTTCCCCAGGGAAAACCCAGGCCCACTTGGGAACGAGCACTTCCTCAGCTCAGTTCTAAGTAAATGATGGAATGGCTTTCTTAAAAGGTGAGTTTGTTAGACCCCTCAGTTTTTCTAAGAGAGTTCAACCTTACCCTTGATATTCTACCTCCATTCCCCTGATCCCCACCATAGTTATCACCCAAACTGTCTCTTAAGACCCGTGGGTCTATATCAGTGGTTCTCAAAGACTGGCCCCTGAAGCAGCAGTAGCAGTAGCACCTGGGAACTCATTAGAAGCATAAATTCTTGGGCCCCACTCCAGACCCTCTAAACCCCGGCTCTTGGGGTGGGCTGGTAATCTAGGTTTTTAATAAGCCTTCTTGGAAATTCTGAAATAAGTTCAAGTTTGGGAACCACTGTTCCATAATTAACTCCAGGCACTCATTAGGACTAGACCTCACTACTATACTACCCAAGACTTACCAATCCCTGGATGAAAAATATTTTAAAACTATATTTACAGGTAATTAATCATAGGATATAAAGTCTATCTATTTTTTCTTAGAATCTAAAACCTACCCCTGTGGAATGATAAAAAGTTGTGCTGGTCCCCATATAACTGCCTTTCCTGAATTCCACTTGGCCTTTATCAAAGGATGCTACCAAACGCAGGTCACAAAAATCCATCATTTGCCCCATTTGGGATGTTGCTAAGATAGGCCTTCCCTTCTCCACTCTGGCCCTCTCCCCTCTCCCTTGAAACGATATATTTTAAATTTATTTACTTCCTGTCTGTCTCTTCCATTGTAATAAGGTCCCTAACATAAAAACTTATTTAACTACTATATTGCTAACATCTAGAATAATGCCTGACCCAGAGCAGGTGCTTAATAATAATGAAGTGATAAATGAATGAATAAATGGCATCATTAGTTACATTATACAATGGCCAGGTATCTATCAGATTAGTTCTGCCTGGTTATAGTATCAACAATGGCAGTATATCTGTTGATCACTTAATTTTTTTTTAATCTTATGAACACCAAGCATTTTGTAATTGAGCGGTCTCCCTTTTTGGGGAATTGGTAGCCTACAAACTTAGAGCAAACTTTGTGGAGGGCCAGAAGCAGGGATAAAATTTTTATGGTTTGGAAATTTTAGTCAATTCCTGATTCCATTTTATGGCCTTACCCATATTTTTCCTTCCGCTGTTCCTGTTCTTAACTGATGTCATATCGCAGTTTGGTGACTTGGAGTGCGAGCCCTCAGGCCCCAGTGTTCTGATTGAAATCCTAGGCCTATCACCTTTGTCATGTGACCTGGGGCAAATTATAAAACCTTTGTCTGTCTCAGTTTTCTCACCTGCTAAATGAAGATGATAAGTTTCTACTTTTTATCATAAAGTACTTAGAATAATGCCAAGCTCTTAATAAGTGCTGTTGTGATGGTGGCGGTGGTGGTAAAAGAAACCAATAAATAAACACAGAAACCAATAAATAAATAAAATGTGCTCAAGTGTTCATAGTGGTTATCTCTAGGTGCAGAGTTGGGAAATCATTATTTCCTTCTTATACTTTCTGTGTTTTCAAAATCTTAAACAAAGAACATGTAAAAAAATAAAATAAAATATGGCACATGGAGTTCTGGACTTTCATAGCTGAGTTTTAAAAACAAGACAGGGAATTTACTGCAGTCAAATCCCTAAGGAGCAATATATAGCTCTGTCAGAAAACACTCAGCCTATAGTTGTCCTAAGATATGTGAGTGGAGCAGACAACTGGGAGAGGTCCGGGGAGGGGCGATTCAAGCATAAAGTCGGCGGTGCTGCTTGCTTCCCCAAGAAGTCCTAAATCTACGGACATGAAGGACGTGGTGATGGTCTTGTATTTCCCTTATGTGTTGTCCACCACAATAAATGATGCCATTTTAGGGTTTTACTGCCATTTCTAAACTTTTATCTATTTGTTTCATATACTCAGCCTAATTTTAAGTTAAAAGGCATGAGATAAGTAGCAAACAGTAAAAGGCACGGTTGTAAGAAAAGCCACTTAAAGTGTTGGGCGCATTGCCTGGGGAAGCCGGGTGCTGAATGGCCTCCATTCGCCCTCCAGACCCACCCTCGCCTGCTCGCGTCCTGGGACACCCACTTCCACGGATCTGTCAGCTGGGCTCCTTTGCCCTCTGCTTTCTGTCTGGTTTAGCCCATGGCCATCCCTAAGGATGAGCTGAGGGCAGAAAGGGAAAGACCCTGGGTGTTTGCTCCAGGGCCCTTCCTGCAGGGCCTTGGGTGGGCAGTGGCTGTGGTCCTCCAGCCTCCTCAGCTCCTGGCAGGCAGGCCGCCCCCTCTCCAGCCGCGAGCCCCTGCCCCGGGCCAGCAACTCCTGCCCCCCCCCCCGGGGCCCAGGCTGGGGGCCTTGCCGCCAGCTCCAGCCGGCCCTGGGACTTCACACCGTAACTCGTTGGGCTCCCTTAACCCTCCACAGATCGTCACTAATCTCTCCGCGGTGACCTCGTTTAAGTGTCGGGGGGCCAAGACCCTGACTGATACAGGGGGAAACGCGCCAGGAGAGACGCGGGGAAAGAAAGCAATGGGTCTTGTGCGCACAGCTCAGCTCCAAGCCTCCTAGCAGCCGGGTGGGAAGAAGAGCGTGACGGCGACACAGCTCCCCTCCGGCGGAAGGAAGCAGGCTGGGCAGCACAGAGTTTTTTCTTTACACTGAGGCCTGAGTAGAGCTTTTCAGGTGCGTCTCCACATCACAGAAGGTGCCTCCGAGGTCATGCCTCCCGGGGCTCTAAACACTCATGTAGGAAGAAGGGCTCAGGCTTAGGATCCAATTCAGAAACGGTGCCGGGGTGGGGGGTCGGCACCGGGCGAGAGGAGCAGCTGTCTGGCCACGCAGATCATCGTGCCCGTGGGATAGGTCACCAGGCTGCCAGGGACGTTGTCTCGTTTGCTGTGGTATCTTCTAGAATAGCGCCACAAGGCCCAGGGAGATGCTCAATAAGTAGTTGTTGAATAAAACAATGAATGACTTAAAATCTTTGCAGTGCCACATTTTGGCTTCTTAGACATTATAGCTTCTAACTGGCCCTTTTCACTTAAGGAGGAAACGCGATGCTGTGGCACGTGGCTCTCAAGCCTGGCTGTGCACTGGTGTTATCTGAGGAGCTGTGCGAAATACTGTGGCCGGGCTCTCATGCCAAGTTATTCTGAATTCATGGGTCTGGGGTTCAGCCAGGGCTTGAGGATTTTTAAAAACACTCTCCAGATGATTCTGATGTGTGTCCCAGATTGAAAACATGGTTGTGCAAAATGTTCTAAAATTGGAGTCCAGAGACCTGGAGCCAGGCCTCCATCCACTAATGACAAGCAGAGAGTTCGATTCCTCTGAGCTTCAGTTGTCTTATGTGTAAAAGGAAGATTTGAAAAATCTGCCCTGAATGCCTCGCAGGCTGGTTGTGTGAAAAAGTAAAATTATGTCTGTAAAAACTCTTTGTAAATTCTCAAACGCTGTATGCAGATATCACCATCATCATTAACATGTGACATGAAATGCGTTAGCCTATCAACACTAACAGCACAAACACCCGCTCAGTGTTGAATATTCTTCCTTGGGTCACATTTTAAGGTCCCAGCAAAATCTGTGTTTGATATTGAAGACTTTCTTGACATATTACTAGAAGTTTGTTAACCATTACCCCCCAAGTTAAACAAGACACATTATAGTCAGCAACAAAGTAGAAAAAAAAAGGCTTTTTGCCCAAACTTGATGAGCTTGGAAAAAAGCCACGCCCAGAAGGTCAGTTTCCATGGTCGTCTGCCCGCACATGAGTTCAGCTTCAAGCTTAGTCATATTGGAAAGCCCAGCTGTGCCCATGGATGGGCTTGGCCCCAACACGATTCTGTTCCCCAGCAGGTGTGTGACCCCACGGTGTGATCAGTATCTGGGGTTCCTAGTGTTTTAGAATCCTTGAGTCTGATGGCTCCTTTCCATTGTTTATTCATCCCTTTAATGTGTGTGATCATAGGAGATTACATTCCTTTTCTTTTTCAAAAACCCCAATAGATATTTATAAGAACCCAGTCCAAAAAAGTCAGTATTCCATGTTCTACAAGTATAATTCTGTTTAAATCTAGTGGGGCATTTCGAAACTTTCTTTGGACTATAACAAATAGTAGGATTCCAATGATACATGTTTATAACACGGTAGACTGTCTTCTCTTCAGCTTGAAAAAAAGTTGTTTTCCTTATAAAATGTTTAATGTTTACCAGACATCATTTAATTTCTATATAATTTGCCAAGATGGGGAGTGGGGAGAGAAAAACTTAAACTTTTCTTTAAGTTCCCTTAATCATGTAAGTCTCATGTTGGATCATCATCACACAACCATTTTCTACAGCAAAAAATCTCCTTCTTAAGTCTGGAAACCTTGTCAGTCAAGTCTGAAGTCTTAGGAAAATCACTCTGTGTTAATGCCATGATTTTAGTTGGACCAGGCATCTTTGGCATCTCTTCAAGCTTCCTCTAGGTCCAAATGTCAGCTTCTAAACTCATTGGTTCAGATACTGCTGGGACATACTGAATTGGGGTGGTATCCATTTCTTTTCTTTTTTAATTGAATTTATTGGGGTGACATTGGTTAATAAAATTATGTAGGTTTCAGGTGTGCAATTCTATAACACATCATCTGTATATTGTATGGTGTGTTCACCACCCCAAGTCAAGTCTCCTTCCATAACCATTTATCCCCCTTACCCTCTCCTACCTCCCCCCACTCCCCTTTCCCCTGGTAATCATCATATTGTTATCTGTGTCTATGAGGTTGGGTTTTTTTTGTGTAATCCCTTCACTGTTTTCACCCATCCCCTCCACCCCTGTCCCCTTTGACTGCTGTCAGTCTGTTCTCTGTATCTATTTTTTTGTTAGTTCATTTTGTTCCTTAGATTCTACGTGTAAGTGAAATCATATGGTACTTGTCTTCCTCTGACTGGCTTATTTCACTTAGCATAATGCTCTCCAGGTTCATCCATGCTGTTGCAAAGGGTAAGATTTCCTTCTTTTTATGACCGAGTAGTATTCAGTTGTGTAAATGTCCCACAGCTTTTTTATCCACTCAGCCACTGATGGGCACTTGGGCTGCTTCCAAATCTTGGCTATTGTAAATACCGCTGCAATGAACATAGGGGTGCATATATATATATTTTTTCTTAATTAGTGTTTCAGGTTTCTTTGGCTATATACCCTGAAGTGGAATTGCTGTGTCATAAGGCAGCTCAATTTTTAATCTTTTGAGGAACCTCCATACTGCTTTCCATAGTGGCTGCACCAGTCTGCATTCCCACCAGCAGTGCATGAGGGTCCCTTCTCCACACCCTCGCCAGCACTTGTTGTTTGTTGATTTGTTGATGGAGCCATTCTGACAGGTGTGATGTGATATATCATTGTGGTTTTAATTTGCATCTCTCTGTTGATTAGTAATGTTGAGCATCTTTTCATATGTCTATTGGCATCTGTATGTCCTCTTTGGAGAAGTGTCTATTCAGGTCCATTGCCCATTTTTTTAATTGGATTGTTTGTTTTTTTGGTGTTGAGTTTTATACGTTCCTTATAAATTCTGGATATTAACTCTTTATCAGATGTATCATTGGCAAATATGTTCTTCCATTCAGTGAGCTGTCTTTTCATTTTGTTGATGGTTTCCTTTACAGTTCACTTGAATGGCAATCTTTTCATGCAAAAACTTTTGAGTAATTATATTTCTAATTAATAGGACCTCCCAGTTTATTCATAGCAAATACTCCAACACATGCGACTACTGTATATCTCTTTTCACTCTTAAATCCACTCTAAGAAAACAACATGTTATCAGACTGTGATGACTAATGTGACCTAGTGACTGTCTCCTGGCATGACCGCATGTTCAGAAACTCTTCATCCACTTCCTGTGTCTACTTGAAAAGCTCTATTTTATGGCAATAAATACCCCCTTTCCAAGCAACTGAAAACATTGGCCAAAGTAAGGGCAAAGGCATCTAAAATTTATATCTGAAGTGCAAAAGGTGGATTATTCTAAATTTTTAAAGTTACTGTTCACTTTTGATTATACAAATAATATATTTTATAATTAAAATTACCAAAGTAACCAAAAATAAAACAAGAAAAGAGTCACTGATCACACAGATACCGTTATTTTTAATACTATGGTGTCTATTTTCTACACATAAAACATACATATTATTTTTATTCTCTCTCTCTCTCTCTATCTCTCTGTTTCCAGGGTGGGGCAAAAGTAGGTTTATAGTTGTTCATATGGAAAATAATACAATAATTAATAAATAAGTACCAGTTTGCCTTCTTTCTGCTAAATAATCACAAAGCCTTCCCAATGCTTAACCACTCATTAGTCAACTTCAGCATGCATCCAAATATCAGATTGTTTTTTTCTTTATAGGATTTGTTTTGGAAATAGCCTCAATTGCTTTCTGAAATTGTGAGGTAGGGGAGCAAAATTTTTCTTGTTGTTTTTTTTTTACATCCATCATTGTTAAACATTAAAAGTGAGAAACATTCCAGGTCCCCTGTTTAATAAACTTAGGAATATAAGCATACTGTTTAGTTGTTTTGAACTTGACATATGTCTTTCAATATCTGTGGCCGAGATGGTCACTAAGTGTGGCCTATTCAGATATCCACCCTTGTTATAATTTGACCAGCAAACACTGGCTTTCTGGCCAATGGCCCTGTCAGAAGAAATCAGCAGTGAGCCCATCTCAGCCATCTCCTCTTGGCATTCCCAGAGAGTCTTGAATAATTGCTGTTAGATTCATCTCTCTAAGTAATTTTAATTTGCCAACTTCTCATTAGCGTTTTTAGATTGCTAAGTCTTTTTGCCTGGATTCCAGGGGGGAAAAAGGAAATAACTAAGCTTTGCCATATTTGGGCTAGTACTGGCCAGAAGGAGACCTGGGCTTTGGTCCCAGTTCGCCACTAAACAGCTGTATGACCTTGGCCAACTCTCTTCACCTCTCTAGTCCTCAATTTCCTGGAGCTGATCTCTGAATTTCCTTTCAGCTTTAAAAATTGTTTTGACAGTGTAATTTAATTATGCAACAAAATCTCAAATCTAGTTCATCTTTCTTCAGACTTAGCCAAGGGTAGGGAAGGCAGGATGCATGCACCCCTTCATTCACCAACCATTTGTTGGGCTTCTGCCATGTGCCAGACACTCTGCCAAGTGCTGGGGGCACAAACCTGAATATAATATAGACCCTGCCTCAAAGTTCTTGCAGTCTATTGGGATTTGGGGGAGCAGCTACAAAGAAATCAGCAAATATGATATAGGACTATGTTAGAGAGCTGCATGGAGCTCAAGGGAAGCCTAGGAAAGGCCATGCAACTCACCTGGAAAGAGTCAGGGAAGGGCCCCTTGAGGAATCAATAATTAAACTGAATTTACAGAATGAGCAGGAATTAGAAAGGCAAAGAAGAGAAACAGCAGCTCATGCAAAAACATAAAGGAATAAAAATGGCCTGGAAAGTGCATGGGACTCAGAGAATGGCAAATAATTTTTAGCTGAATGAATAAAACGAGCCAACTACTAAACTACATTCTAATCCATTCTTTCAAGGAACATTATTCTCTAGATGTTTCTAAATAGGTGTGAGCTAACGAATCTTACTACTTAATGAAAGCTAGGTAGTGTCCACTGTCACAGTGGCTCACAATGGAGAATTTTCATTTTCCACACACCTATTTATAAAACTTTAAAGTTCTTTGGTGCAGAATAGATACCCTACTATATCCTATCTTTTAGGCTTTTGCTCTTTCATGACTACACCACTGAAAATATTCACAGTTAACAAACAGGAAGTTAGGGATAAGATAAAGCTTTTCAGCTTCCTGTAAAAGACCAAAGAATACTGTATTTCTACGCGAAGGATGTGGTCCTTCTAATTTGATGAGAATGAGAGTCATAGCAACATAAAGCGATGCCCTGTTCCTGAACATTCAAACACATAATCACAAGATTTGCGGACAATGACCTCCCATATCCTAAAGTGTTTTTACAAGTTGTTCCTAGAGCTGATGCCTTCAAAGGTTAAAGGAATCAATCAATGAAACAAAACTGTAAAAATCTTCAGCAGTCAACAGCTCTTCGTAAACCAGTTAAGCGGCTACAGAACTGACTTGTGTACAGGACACTCTCTGGAACTTCAAATTAGAGGAGCTTGTCTGACCTTTTGTTTCGACCAAATGTCTTTTCAGGAAATTCACTTGTAAGAAGACGTTAGCATCTTGGGAGAAAGAAAGCTGAAAAATGTACACCATCTATACCCTTCAAGAGTAAAAGCGCGCCTACATTCCCAGCATGTTTACGCAACTGCCATGAGGCTCAGTTCAATTCTTTTTATTTAGGAGGAGAAAAGCAACACCTGGAGGACTCAACAGGCCTTTCTGTGACACTCTTTGAAATGCTGGACGTTGTATTGCACAAAGGGGACATTCGTCAACTTACGAAGGCACGGAAGAATGGAAACAACCATCAACTAGTACAGAAAAATTAGCTTGGACACTTAACAAAGAGCCAAAGGCAGCGAACATCCCACACATGGCATTGCAGCCTCTCCCCCAGCTCTCTGCACCCCTCCCATCCCTTTTTGCTTTATCATTTGCTGAAGACGGGAATCTACTATACCAGCAGTCATAATGCATTACCGTGTGTCTTGAAAGACTCTCTCTCATATCATTTTCTTATTAAAATTATTTGCTCTCACTCACTTAGCTCTCATAGAGGTACCAACAAAATAGGGGCCATTGAAATTACATAAAACAACGTGAAGTTCAGGCATGTTTCGTTGCCAGTGTCATCAGTGATTTAAGCCATTTCAAATACAAACCATGAACACCTGTCAAAGCAAAATGTTTTGCAAAACTAAACACTTTCCTCATACACTTTCCCTTATCTGCCCCAGAATTAACAATATGCCTTGGCTCACATTAATTTTGCTTTTATCTGCCTCTCCTCAATAGTCATGATTTTATTTACCTTTAAAATTAATCGGTAAAATATGGGAATTCGAAAAGCCAAACATGAATCATACTCTCATTCTTTGGGTTTTATCAGGTAGATCAGGCTGAAGTTAATTTTCTTTCTTTTTCAAGGAAAACATTCAAAAATATTACCTCCTTATGCCATCATCTTTAGTTGAAGGGAGCTCTTTATTCGTTTCCAAGGGAAGTGCAGATTGTTCTAGATCCAGTTTCTCAATTCTCAGGAAGACGCGTTCAAGGTGAAGGACTGAACTTCTGGCCGGAAGTCACTGGCTTTGGGTTTGGTTACTGACAGTCGCCTCTTTCAGGACATAAACTCTCCTTTTTCTCTGGATCTCCATATTCAGATACGCACAGTAGCAGGTCTTCAATGACCATTTGCTCAATTAATTCATTTAATGGCAAAAAGAACATAAAAGCTGCAAATAAATTGAGAATAAAATAGTAATAATAATAGTAATAGCTAACATTATTGAGAGCTGCCAATGCCAGGCAATATTTTAAGTACTTTACGTAGATCAATTTGTTAAATTTATACAATCACCAAAGGAGGTAGATTCTGCTTCTATCCCCCAGATCTCAGATGAGGGAAAGGAGCACAAATAGGTTAGTAATTTGCCCACAATAATCAGGTTGGTGGGTGATGGATCAGGGAACCACCCCAGGCAAGCTGACTCCAGGCCCATGTAATTCACCACCACAGCTATTAATTGCCATGTTTCCATGGAGTCCGTGGGTCCCCTTAACTTCTGCGATCTACTGTTGCCCAGACTTTGTGGCTCTTCCCCCATGACATTCCGTCATGTTCCATTGCCCCACATTTCAACAGAGGAGTTCTGGGGGACACCCGAGGCCTCAGGATGGTTAGCTGACCAAATCCTCACTGCAGGCATTACAAATGTGGAACCAGGATGGTTAGCCGGGAAAAAAGAATCCCCAGAGACAACGAGGCCTGCGCTCACCTGAGCCCTCGCCAGTTCGTGAGTGCTTCCTCCGTGCAAGATGCTTTTCAACATATAAAGGTGTGTCACAAGGAAGGGGGGTTAAACTAGTTCCATGTGGGTCTGGAGAAGACAATAAGGACTAATAGTAGAAATTACTGGAAGGCTGACTTTTTCCCCCAAATCCTTTATTATTATAAACACAGAGAAAATTTGAGAGAATATTGAAATAAACACCTATATACCTATTTCCTACATTCAACAATTAACATTTTTGTCATATTTGCTTTATCTACTATATATAAGTATATAGGTTTATTTCCTGAATCATTATAACGTAAGTTGCAGATATCGTAATATTTCACCCTTATTTTTAAAATGCATCTCCAATAATAAGGGCTTTCTCCTACATAACCACATACTGTCATCCATACCTAAGAATATTAACAATAACTGGGAGGAGGATTTTGACCTAATATATAAAAGAATTTGTTCAGAAATAGAGTTCTCCAAAAATCAAATATGAAGTGAATTCTTCATCTTTGGTATAATGAATTATTTACCACCTCTAAAGGAAAGCACAGGACAGCTTTATACACATGATTCAAATTCTGTCTCCTTCCTGGATTTGAGTTACATCTTAGCCAAGGGAAGAGAGCAACATTTAATCTGCTTCTCTAGAAACAATTGTCCTTTTTTCCCTCATAATCCCTGGTATCTGCCCACTTGGGCCACCCAGACATCCCTCCTGGCTCTACCACATCATCACTGACTCTTAAAGTCAGAAGGTTCCATCAAGGCCACTTATGTCAAGCTTGCTTGACACTTGAAGGTCCCTTCCCTCCATCCTGCACCCACCTCCCTCACTGCTCCAAAGCTGAGTGTGCAGGAGCCCTTCAAAAGCTCCAGGCCCGGCCTAATATCTGGGTCCTTCCTGGCCTGAACACAAGGTGGGGCAGGGCAGATCTATGAGCCTGGAGGATAGCGCTGAGGATGACCTGAGTTCAGGGAGAGTGAAACAGCCAGACCATCCAAGTGAAGGGGCAATTTGAAAGGACTAGACCAAGGGCCAGGATCCACGCTGGGGAATAGGGTAGAAACTACATTAGTCAGGGTTCTCCAGAGAAGCAGAAGAAATAGGATATGGAGGGATGATGGATCCATAGATAGATGATAGATGATGGTAGATTAGATAGATAGATGATAGATAGATGATAGATAGATGACAGATAGATAGACAGATGATAGATGATAGATAGATAGATAGATAGATAGATAGATAGATAGATAGATAGATAGATAGATAGATAGATGATAGATAGATGATAGATAGATGATAGATAGATGACAGACAGATAGATAGATAGATAGATAGATAGATAGATAGATAGATAGATAGATAGATAGATAGATAGATAGATAGATGATAGATAGATAGATAGATAGATAGATAGATAGATAGATAATAGATAGATAGATAGATAGATGATAGATAGATAGATAGATAGATAGATAGATAGATAGATAGATAGATAGATAGATATAGATAGATGGATGATAGATGGATGATAGATGGATAGATAGAGATTTAGTCTGAGCTATTAGCTCACACAATTATGAATGAGACCCAGTGGTGTCAAGTCCAGTCCACGTCCAAAGACTTGAGAACCAGGAGCTCTGAGGGCAGATGGAGACCAACGTCCCAACTCTGCAGTCAGGCAGCGGGAATTCAACCTTCCTTTACCTTGTTCTATTTTTTTACTTTTTTATTTTTGGTTCTATTCAACAGATTGGATGAAGCCCACTCACACTGGGGAGGGCCATCTGCTTTACTCAGCCCACCAATCCAAATGCTAATCTTTTCCAGAAATGCCCTCTCAAAATAATGTTTAACCAGCTACCTGAGCATCCCTTGGTACAATCAAGTTGACACGTAAGATAAAAGAAATAACTAGGATCCCAGAGATTTAGATTCTAGCCTAGCTAGAACCCCTGGGCTGTTAGTGTGGCACTCCTGACGAGTGTCCACAACCCTGGCTGAGTCGGGAGGGAACTAAGGGAATAGAAGAGGGGGGGTCGGGGTGCAATTAAGCTCCAGGAAGAAAAAGAGGTGCATGAGCTGGGAGAGCAGGGGGAATTTGATCTTCTAATCTAAAAGGTCTGATTCACTTCAAGGTGCTCCATCCAGAGCCCAGCCTCCTCCGAGGGCCTCTGCCTTTCCTGTGCTCCACCTTAGTATCTGAATCTTCCCCATCCCCCAGAGAGAAGAAATAACTAATACCTTTGCAGGTATTAGCACGGGCTAATATGTATAGCAGGGGCTATACTTCAGTGAAGGAGGAAACTATGGGATGAGAAAGACAGAGAAGCTGTGGTGCAGGAAGAGAAAAGAAGAGAGATTCCAGAAGGAATGTTTCTGCTCCCTGGGAGGATGGTCACACAGCATATAAGAAAAACCCAGGGTCTGTCAGAATACTGGGCAGGCCGACAGGCCAGCATGCTGTGAACAGGATGACAGCTCTTGACCCTGAAGTAAAGAATTAATTGAGCATTCTCAAGAGGGCAGGTGTGGCCTTGAGCACTAGCAGTAAGACCATTGTGTTACAAAGGACACTGCAAGTGTCTTATGACAAAGGGCACAGGGGAAGAGCTACTCAGAGCTTTAGAGGTTATCACAGGAGAAAAACAACTCCCCCATACTCCCCCATTTCTCTAGAGAGAAACCAGAAATTTGTTCTTTCACTTCATTAAGAAAATATCACCTTGACTCAGCTGGGCGTGGCTCAGCGGTTGAGGGTCAACCTAGGATCCAGGCGATCGGGGTTCGATTCCTGGTCAGGGCACATGCCCGGGTTGCGGGCTCGATCCCCAGTTGGGGGTGTGCAGGAGGCAGCCGATCAATGACTCTCTCATCATTGATGTTTCTATCTCTCTCTCTCTCAACTTCTCCTTTCCTCTCTCTGAAATCAAGAAAGCTATATTTTAAAAAAGAAAAGAAAAAAAAAAGAAAATATCACCTTGTCTTTGTGTCTTACCTTCAAAAAGTGATGACTGGACAGAGACGGGGGGTGGGTAAGAGAGGGTGCTTCTGAGCCTCCCCTTTCCTTCCTCCCTGCCTGAGAAGAAAGGAGAGATGAGAAGGAGCCCAGAGTCCAGAGGGGGCCAGAGTAGAGGCTGCCCCTCAAGCCACACGTCAGGAGACACCTGAGCCCCAGACACTGTGGCTTGCCTTCCTTCACTGTACTCACGGTGGCTTTGACTGAATTCCATTTCCCAGGATTGCCTTTCCTGCCTGTTTCCGGCTAGGGTGGGCCATACAGACTTTTTGTGTGAGAGAGCAAAAGCGGAGTGGCAGCCGTATTGCTTCCTGTGCTCAGAAGCTGAGCTCTGGCATCAGACTCGCTGTCATCTGCTGGCCCACCTCGTTGGCTAGGCCTCAGCTGGCTCTGCTGAGCACCCTCTCCCCCTGGGTCTTCAGCTTATTCCGCTTCTGTGCCAGGTGTGTGTTTAGCTTCTTGATGAAGGGCCATAGTTTCGTCTTGCAAGAAGCCACATCGTCAAGGCTGGAAGCAATGAGAACCGACTGGGATTCCAGTTGGTCTTCTTGAGTTTCAGCGTGTCTTTAACCTCTACCACCCAACATCCATCTCTTCCTCCCAACTGCCTGCCTTGTGAACCTCAAGCTCACAATCAGACACAAAGACCCTGCAAACATCAGACACAAGGCTACATCTCATACACAAACATAAGATATCTATGGTATATAAACAACACATATACTATACGTGTATATGTGTATATACCCACATTTTTACATATATGCTTCCCTGGTTGAACCCTGACTGACTCAGTACTCTAGAGGAGAGTTCCAGATCCTCCCCAAGACATACAACTCAATGTTTTCAGGTCACATTAATTTTCCACCCAGATTGTTATCCACAAATCATTTTATAATCATTTTTCCTACCAGGAGAAATAAAAACACTAGAGCCCAGTCATTTCTAAGCAATTTCTCAAACACCCCAAAGCTGACAACTTGTATTAAACATTCTATGTTCCATTTCAAGTGGAGAAAATTAATTATTCCCATGCTATCCATGTTTTTGTAAAAATCTCTCCATATAATAAAATGCCACATATTAGATGTGCAATTTTGAGCAAGTAACTTCAAATCTCTGGACTCCATTTCTTCATGTTTAAAATGGAGCTATAATGAGATTGTTGTGATGATTAAGTAAAAAGACTTATACAGTATCAGGCACAGGATAATTATTCAATTGAAAAAAAGGAGAGAAAACAAGGTCATGATTTTTGCCTGAAGGAAAGAGAAACTTAATTATCTAGAAGAAAACTTGGAATCAAAAAATTGGGCACAGATAGTAAAGAAATAGCACTGAAATTTTTCCAGCTATCTAGGGTCTTGGCTAAATAAACTTTGAAGGGGCTTTTATCTTAAGAAGGAAAAATAGAGGAATGGTGACCGAAATTGGATGAAGACTTCAAGCTTGTTGAGTAAACTGTGCTTGAGAGATGGGGCACCTGCTTCCAGGCACCACAAGGTAAATGTAAGAACCTCAGAATACTGAAAGAGAAAGTAATATTTTATCCTTTAAAAAAATAATTTTAGAATTAATTTTATTTATAGTTTTAAATGGAAACAATTGCTTATGGTGCAAAGTTTAAGATGTATAAGATTATATATAATGAATAGCAATTTTTTCCCCCCATTTTTCCTTTCCTCCATCACACATTTCTGGTGTATCCTTTCAGAGATAGTCTACACATATGCAAATATGCACACACATAGACACACATGCACACATATTCATGAAGAAAATACAGGTCAAGCAGAATATTATATATGTCTATATATAATTATATTATGTGTACTTTATATATACAATCTTTCTTTTAATATAACTTGCTCTGAATAGTCTTCTGCTCTTTGCTTTTATACTTCACAATGTATCTTAAAACTTCTCCACTTTAGCACAAACATGCCTCCCTCATTTTTCTTAATGGCTGCACAGTGGTCAATTGTATAGATGTACGGAAATGACAATAATTTTTGACCTGTACAGTTATATTGTTGCCAGTCTTTACCATTAAAATAATGCTGCAATGAACATACTTGTGCACACATTATGAGTTGTAAATACAGTTTGTCTTTGGTCTTCGGACTTTGTTTATGGTGATTTTGCTGTTAAGACTTTTTCAAACAAGATGTATCTTTGCTCCTGAAAAATGCTGATTTATCAAAGCTTCATGAGTACTCAAAAGCTTGTTCATGAAAACTTGGACTAAAACTCCCAAAGAATATAAATTTAACAAAATGTTGCCTGGATCTGACTTAAGCATAAAATCATAAGTGGACAAAGTTTTCCAAAAATGTGTTTATCCTAAGAAAAGCTTGAATGATTCCATAGATAAGCATTGGAGTAATAGTAAGAAATGTCTAATTTGGGACACACACAAAAAAACACCTTATTAAGCATTGGTCTAATTAGATCTTTTTGTTTCAAATTTCAATGTTCTTAAGGTACCTGTACTAAGTATTGAATCAGAAAATAGTACTAATTTAGCAACAATAAAATTATTATTAGTGTTAAAAATTAACTAGGGAAGAGCCACAAGATATAAGGCACACTAACAACTCACAGGGGGGAAAAAGCAAAAAAAAAAAAAGTTCCTATCTGCAAACACCAACCTAGTCTCAAACATTTCGCAAAGCTACTCCCTCCCAGAGACACTCTTCGGACAGGCTGTCCAGAGAAACTTCTCCTGAGAAGCAAAGAAGAAACCACCTCCAGAAACCAGAGCATTCGGCCTCGGGTGGCCTTTGACTTCACAAAGGCATCTCAGTGAGTTTTGTCCCCTGAGATGAGAGGGAAACAGAGTAATTCTGTTCTCCAGTTGTCAAAGTCCAGTGCTGTCCCAGAGCCAAGCCGAGGGAGGTTACAGGAAGAGAGATACAGGCGATCGGACGACACAGGAAGGGCGAGGGCTCCACAGCCTCGAGCGGCCCACAGGCGATCCCAGCAGGCACTCGGGAAGAAAACATCTGTCCCCTCCACTGAGTCGCACTGTTGTCCCGGGAAGGCGGCCATCGCGTAGCAAGTGTTCTCTCTTCCTAGCCTCTCTCGGGAGGGAGCCACGTGTCTGTGACTTCAGCCATCTCGAACAATTGTTTCTTTTTGCGCCTGGTGTTGTCACAGATGCTCCTGGTCCCCTTGATGGCTCCGGCTCACGGATGGACCTTTGCCATCCTCCACGTTGACTTCCCTTTGGATTTCCTCCCTAGGTTCTGTCAACTCCAGCTCCTGAGACGGCCTTTTGGTTTGTGGTCTCCATTTCAGCAGCTGAAAGGTGAAAGGAAATAATGTGGTAAAAGGAGCTGCTCTTCACTCCCCTCAGCTAGGGTGAAACCCAAAATAGCCCCGTGTTCTCTTTATGGCTTCACTCTGGACCAGTGTGTCTAGAATACGGGCCAGCGAAAGGCAGCTCTTCTGTGGCCAAGGACAGAGGAAGCTTTCCAGAGTCAATATAGACGTCTCACGCCACCAGCTCTCCCTTTCAATATCTTAACCAGACGCGCTGCCCCTTTCCTTCTGTGCCCACCCATTCATCTGGAAAGCACTGTGGATTCCGCAAAAGAGTGAGCATCTGAGAAATATCGGGACTGGAGGAAGTGATAAATTAGGCAGATGCTGTTGATAAAATGGTCTCTAGAACCAGCTGTCTGTAGATATGCCAAAGCCCAGACTAACACAAATGCAGATGCCCTTCTTACAGATGAGGCAAAGAGACCAGGGGTGGTTTGTGTTTCTTCCAGGGTCATTCAGTTGCAAGTGGCAGAGCCAGGATCCTGAGCCAGGCCTTTTGACTGGAGGTCCTGTGCTGTTTCCATGATCCACATGTGAAATGATTCTGCAAATCCAAAGGCACTCGCAGCCATGAGCAACTCGCTCTCCATAGGGCGGGATTCTGTGAAAGGATTGCTGGACCCTTTCTTTAGCCAGGCTCAGCAAGGGAAACATCACAGACAGACAGACACACACACGCACGCGCACGTGCACACACACACAAAGGCATCTTATGTGCAGGTGCCTTCTCAATTTTCAAGTCAGAAAGCAAACCCTTAAGCCCTTGAACATCTAACAAGTTGCACGTAACCCTCCATAGCCAGGACTGGGATGTTTCCATAACATTGAACCATATAATATCAACCATTCATTTGTCTAAGACAGTGAAGACTGTTAACCAATCCTTCACAGATATCTCAGAGGCGTTTTCAGTTTTTAAGAATTACAGAGAGTTGGATAAACACTTCTTGCTGTTTGTCTTTTGACTCTGGTGACTCCCAGATGATGCTTGTTGAAAAACAAAAACAACAACAAATTTGGGAAAGGAAACAATATGGATTTTGCCTAGAAGGCTGGATTTAAAAGTTTGATTTGTCTCACAGGTTTGGCCTTGGAAGCGAGAGTTTTTCCTTCGTTCTACAGCTCAGTTTACTGCATCTCAATTGCGCTATTTTTTCTTGTGCTTGACTTAATCTTGTGTTGTTCATATAGTAACAGGTTTGTAGCTAGAAGCAATAGGCTGTACCATCTAGCCCAAATGTGTGGTGGGCTGTACCATCTAGGTTTGTGTAAGTGCACCATATGACATTTGTACAACAACGACATCATCCAATGAAGCATTTCTCAGAACATATTCCCACGGTTAAGTAGTACATTACTGCACATGCGCATGCACAACACAGGTAACCTAGTGCTTCCCTAATGGTCAGTCCTTCTACTTTCCCAGACGTTTCTGCAGAGTTATTCCTTTCTGTACTAGGGGACTACTGATCTCTCAGATCCTTAACAACATTGTAACCATCTTGAGATCTTCTATTTCTCCCCACCCAGACTAAATTCTACTCTCCTCTCCTCAAAGTCTGCATTCAAGGAACTGCGAGGATCCAGCTTTGATCAACCATTTGGGACACTGTCTTGAGATGACCCCAAGAGGTCTCCTTAGACCCGTCACAGCTCCATGAAAGTAAACAGGCCCATAAACTGCATATCCCTTCTCCACCTGTCTTCACTGAGGGGCATTGTTTCCTTTCAGGAGCACAGATGGACACACCAATTCCTTCTTCCAAAATGTAGATGCTGTAAGCTAAGCCCTGCTGGTACTGCAAATGTGAGCCACACCGCCATGCCCGAAATTGGTATCTCAGGAGGGGACAGGCTCAACGACCTCTGGTGGAGACTCTCAGATGCTCCACAAGAAGAGGAAGAGCTTGGGGGGGACAGCTGAGCTGGGAACAGGGGCGTCTCCCACCCTTACTGACCCCTGGGAGCCCTACATAAAGCAGACCTAGCCCTGGGAGCCCGTCGGGAGATGCGGCAAGCCCAGGAGAGGGGGGCCGAAGCTAACAGAAAGCAAATGTCTGCTTTGGCAATGTCCACGGCTGACGTCAGTTTATTTTCCTCTCCATTGTTAATGAAAAAAAAGCCGCAACAAGACAGCTCTGTGGAACATGCTAATGACAAAAATGTTCGGTTTGACTTTGATCGTTTGCACTTCTGTGATAAGCCACATGTGGCAGCAGCCTTAGCTTGTGACTGCAGCAAATTATCAATTTGCAGATCTTTTCCACAAAAGTTTATCTTCTGGGGAAGAAAAGACCGAAGGACTGAGACAAAAAAGGATTACTCCAGCAAAGCCACAAAAATATATTTGAATTTATGTATTATAATGAACTTGATTCCATTTGTAAGCATGATGCCCCCAGATTCCCTAGATTTCTGGTGTTACCCTTTAACATCCAAATGAAATGGCTAGAACCCTCATCCCAGGTGCTGTGGGAAGTCTCCCCCCAACCCCCGCCAGGGACTCCTGGGAGCCGGGGCAGATTCTCCTCCTGACCAGTGGGGGCTGCACCCTTCTCTTAGACCAACACATTCAACTCTACAGAGGTCACCCTCTCTCACTGCCTATTTCTATGCCATGTTAAACACTTGCAAATATTCTTTTCCCCCCAAAGAATCACTAACCCAGGGTGATTGTGCATCACATGGTTTGACTAAAAGTTGGGGAAATGGAAGAGGAGATTTACAACACAGCAGGGTAAAAGGCAACAGTTCAAAGTGTGTATTACACATCCCTGGGGTAGAGAATGTTTTCCTCTGGTCACTGTCACCAAGTTCTTGGTTTCTTTGCCCCCCAGGATCCTCCTCTCAACTCTAGCTCCCAGCCTCAAACCTCTTAAATAGTGTTTACTTTCTTACATAGAGTCAGATTTCTCTACTGTGTGTGTACACACACACACACACACACACACAATTCTCTGGGTCTAATTTTGCATTTCCAAATAACCCCTGGATTTAGTGTGCTCCACTAAACAAAGGACCACCTTACCCCAAGACTCCACTTTTTGACAGCAGAAAACCCTCACAGAAGCTTTTAAATTCTAGGATTCCCATTATCATAGTCGTATTCTCTTTTTTTGGTTGTTAAATATACATAACATAAAATTCACCATTTGGACCATTTTTAATTACACTCATCAGTGATATTAAATAGCCACACTCACACTGTTGCGCAACCATAACTAATATCCATCTCCAGAATGTTTTTGTTCCCAACTGGAGACTCCTTTAAACAATAACCCCCCCCCATTACCCACCCCCACCCCCATGCCCTGGTAACCAATATTCTGCTTTCTATCTCGTGAATTTGATTCTAAGTGGAATTATGCAGTATTATTTGTTTGGGTGTCTGGTTTTATTTGCTTAACATGTCTTCAAGTTTCTTCCATGTTGTAGCACCCATCAGAATCTCATTCCTGCTTAAGGTTGAATAATATTCCATCGTATGTTTGTTTATACCCTATTTTGTTTACCCATTTATCTGTCAACAGACATTCAGGTTGTTTCTACATTTTGGCTGTTGTGAATAATGCTATGAAATTTGGTATACAAATATCTGTTCAAATCCCTGCTTTAATTCTTTCAGGCATATATCCAAAAGTGGAATTATTGGATGATAATCATTCTTTTTAGTTTTTGAAGAGCCACCATACTGTTTTCCACAGCAGCTGCACCATTTTACATTCCCACCAGCAGCACACAAGGGTTCCAATTCCTCCACAGCCTCTTTAACACTTTTTTTTTTGCAATATCCATTTATATGTGTGTGAAGTGATATCTCATTGTGGTTTTGATTTGGATTTTCCTGATTATTAGTGATGTGAAGTATATTTTTCATAATCTATTGGCCATTTGTATATCCTGTTTGGAAAAATATCTGCTCAAGTCCTTTGCCTATTTTTAAATTGAGTTGTTTGGAAGTTTTTTGTCATTGATTTGTAGGAGTTTTTATATATTCTAGCTATTAACCCTTATTATATACATGATTTACAAGCAGTTTCTCCCATTCTGTATGTTGTCTCTTCACTCTCTTGATGATGTCATTTCATGTAGAAAATTTTTAATTTTGATGAAGTTCAATTTATCTATTTTTTCTTTTGTTATCTGTGCTCTTGGTGTCATATCCAACAATCATTGCCATGTCCAATATCATGAATATTTCCCCCTATGTTTTCTTCTAAGAGTTTTATAGTTTTAGCTCTTACATCCAGGTCTTTGTTTCATTTTGAGTTAATTTTTATATATGGTGTTAGGTAAGAATGTATCTTCATTCTTTTGCATGTGGGTAGCCAGTACCATTTGTTGAAAAGACCCATTGAATGATCTTGACACCCATTGAAAATCACTTGACATATATGTGAGGGTTTATTTCTGAGCTCTCTATTTTATTCCATTGGTCTGTAGCCGGTCTTTATGCCTTACCACACTGTTTTGATTACTGTAGCTTTGTAGTAAGTTTTGAAATCAGGAAGTGTGAGGCCTCCAACTTTGTTCCAATTTTTTAAGATTGTTTTTGGCTATTTGGGGGTCTCTTAGGATTCCATATGAATTTAAAGATGGGTTTTTCTATTTCTGAAAGAAGAAAAAAAAACACACAAAACATTATTGGGATTTTGATAAGGATTTCATTGACTCTGTAGATCTCTGTGGGTGATTATAACCTTTTATAAGTTAGAATGCTGTGGGCTACAAGTATAGAAGTCTCATCTCCAACTCCAGAGGCAGGAGAGGAGCCAGGTATGGAGCAGTCAGGCTTCCT
This sequence comes from Miniopterus natalensis, assembly GCF_054644295.1. Taxonomy (NCBI): domain Eukaryota; kingdom Metazoa; phylum Chordata; class Mammalia; order Chiroptera; family Miniopteridae; genus Miniopterus; species Miniopterus natalensis. Next base: position 173,830,767 of record NC_142081.1, read on the forward strand.
TTACCCTAGAGTTCCCTTGACTCTTCCCTTGTGCCTATTTTTCCCAGGCTCACTTCTCTCACAGTCACAAGCCACTGGTCAAGAGCAATAGGACAACATACTTTCTCCTTTTGTCCAGCAAGTTGGAAAGAAAACATATTCTCCAACCACAGAAGAAAAATTCCTTCCTACAGTCTAATTGCACCAATTTAGGTTAGCTGCACACCAATTACCAATAATGGTAAATACAGACATTGATTGCTCAGTTCCTAAACCAACCACAGGCATGAAATGGGATTACTAAAGTTGGCTTAAAATAATTAGGTTATAGCATTGAAGGGAGGGATATGGTCAGCTTTCTGAACTGTGCAAGGAGAAGGGAGATGCCTAACCAAAATTAAAGTTCTATTAGAGGGGGGAAAATAGGATAGAGAGCAGGTAGGCAACCAGTAGCACCCTCTAGCTTTCTACGCTCAGAGAGCTCTAAGTGGGGCCGGAGTGTGTGAATAATAAATGATTTATTCCTCTTGGCTCGAGCAACTCCTGAAATATCATGGGAGCATACAGCTATGGAATCAAAGGAGATTTTATTTGGCCATAGCAGTAAATTATGTAAAAATATGAAGGAATCTCTACATGGAATACACAACCTCCAAACCACTGAGTCCAAAGCAAGTGGAACAATGTTCATGCCTCAAACTTGAGGAATAGTATTTTGTTTAATTCAGTATGGAGGGGCACAATGATAGTAGCAGTAATGAATTGTGTGAGCAGTAATGAATTTGTAGGTTTTCAAAACTACATTCTAATCTATGTACTCACTTGATTGTACTTAAATGTGCCACAAGTAAGGGAATCATTCTGCCCATTTGACCTCTTAAACATTTTGTTTTTGTTGGTTATGCAGCTACTACTTTATGGAGATACCAGCCTCCTCAAGTTCATTCTGATTTTCACAAGCTGGTTGAGACTGCTCTGAACCATTTTTGTAAATCTTCCTCGAATAAAATTAAGTAATCTTATGTGAGTACAGAAAATTTTCCCTTTTCATGAAATAGTTAGTTCTTCCAAATTTGGGGAAAAGTCATAAAATATTTTTAAATCAACTTTATTTTTTAAATTGGATTTAATCATATTTGACTCTAAATGTAGCCAAGCCAGCGTCTTGCTGTTAACAACAAAATCAGAGTAAGATACGTCAGAAGTATTCAACTGAACAGAAATTGGTTATGAGTGTGACGCCACTGAAAATAGTAATCTCAGAATCCTCCCATTAAGAGTCATGGTTCAAGAGCTATGTCTAACTTTCAATATGCCATTCAGCCCGTCAGAAGGAAATTCTCAGCATATTCATTTTTGCCTTATGCACTGCAGTAAATTTTTTTAGAATGTGTGCTATACCTGTTGAATGACATTTACATTAAAGCGAGTCAAAAATTTAAATTCAGAAAGTCAAAAATACCATGGATTTGTAATAGCCTAAGACAAATTAGCCTGCCTAGAGTTTGTGGAATGTGCTTTTTAAGTTAATTTCAACCTGAGTGCACTGTGAACAAATTAAACTTTCCAGAAAAGCAGGTAATTTTGACATCTCCAATTCACGAATCCTCCTGAAGATTCATTTCTTTAGCAGATGCAAAAAGAGAAACCACCGAGGAAAGGGCAGTAATAATCTCAGGGAGGACATTTCACAGCTTATGTTTCACTTCAATTATCTCTTTGCTTCCTGTGGAAGTTTGATTTATTACTGCTGTCAAGAAAACACCTCAGTTTCCAGTAAGAAGCTGAAAAAGGCTGAGCCACCCACATCTCCAATGTCCAAGGTCCCAGCCACATGGCATCTGAGAAAACAGGAGTGATCAGGTTCCGCTTTCCAATGTCAGTTGAGGAAAATCAAGCTTTCGATTTTTCCTATCCGTCTACTGGTCATATCCCTTTTGAACTTCATATTTTAAAGTAGTAACAACTTCATGAGTATTATAAACCAATGAGCCAAAGACTATTTGAAAAAATAAACTTATTTTAAAAAATATTTCACGTATAATAACAATTCCCTCAAATCCCTATGAAGCAGACTTAGTAAAACAATTAAAATCTCAAATAGCTCAAAGTCTCAAGAAATAAGCACCTTTTGGGGAGGGGGGGGAAGATAGATACATCATGAAGAAAATCTATATTTAAACTAATTGAATCTGAAAGCATTCTGGCTAAATAAAGCCTCAGATATTTATTCAGGAGACTTTGTATCTTTATAGAATTGGAGCCATCAAATTTCCAGAAAGTCTACAATTTTGCATTTTGTATGAAAGTTTTCAGTTTCGTACGTATTCTCGGGAATCCTGAGTGTCTGTCCCTTTGGGGGTGTTTGGGGGAGACCATAGTGGGAGACCAGTAAGTATAGGCCTTGGGGTTTTTACGGTGGTTCCGGAACCTGCTGTATGTCCTTGTGGACACGTCGCCTCCCGCACAGAAGCCTTTCCTCCTCCCGCCTTCCCACCAGCTTCAGGCGAGCGCCTCCAGTAGCAGAGGCTGAAGCAAGGATCTGAGGGCGAGCAGCTTGTTTGAGAGGCAACACCAGGCGATGCTGGAAGGAGGAGGTGGCACAGGGAGAGAAGGAAGCCTATACAGGCTATGAATGAGCGGTTACCACTGGGGGCAACTGGGGACCTCAGTGAGATGGGGTGGGACGCACCCCACAGTTTTCCCACCAGGGGGCAACTTTCAATTTGCATCCATCGTTGAGGGGGTGCTGCTTCCAGGAGTATGAATTCCTTAGCACTTTTCAGTCTGCCCCCCAGGCAAGCGAAGGAAATTCCTGTGAAATCCCCAGAGAAAAGAAATTCCCCAGAGAGAGAAACAGACACTTGCCCTGGGAAGCTATGGGTGTGCGTCAGAAATAGTGCCTAAGGAGAAGGTGAGGGCAGGTACCAATGATCTCTGCTACGCTGAACAACTCCGATTTGGTCCAGACATCCACTTCTCCCCAAACAACTAAAGCCTCAAGGCAATGAGTCACCTCCAGCCCCAAGGATGAGGTGGATACAAAATAGTCTTGTTTACTTTCACAGTGATTTCAGAAATGGACATGTAACGTAAGTCTGGCCAACAAGGTATGGTCAGAGGTCATTGGGACAGAGGATGATTCTGGGGGAAGTTTCTTTCTCCTAAAATAGATGGTTAAAAATACATTTTCTCCCTTTTTCCTGGAAAATCGCCATCTCTGGAGGTGAGTGGTGGAGCTGCTGCAGCAGTCTTGCTACCTGAGGATGAGGCCTGCGTTGAGAGATGTAAAGAACCTGTCTCCTGACATCACTGAGCACAGGAATCAACCAACCCTAAATCCTATCTTACTTCTGTACATACTATTGATAAGGTACTGAAGCCCTTATGTTTAGGCCAGTGTGTTTTTAGTTTGTTGTTACTTACAGCAAAAAACATCCTTAACAATATTATCTATAGATCAAATAGGTAATATGAATTATCCATATAGTTTTTATTATTTCTAGTCCTGTTGTGATTAAAATATATTCATTCATAACTGTTACTAAAATATTATAATATCTATCCCATTTATATCCTCAATCAAAGATAACAAAAATACCACGAAGGGTAGAGAGTTCATGAACATTTTTTATCTTTTTATCTCAAAGGGGTATTGTTATACTTGAAAGAATTTAGAAATGTGGCTGGACATAATGAGAAAGAAGCTATTTTATGATTATAAATACCAATCCATGGTTAATATTTATATAGACTTTTATCATTTTTAAAGCATTTTCATACCCATTGTGTCATTGCTTTCATAACAAAGTTGTAAATATGTTTAAGCTAGTATTTCTATTAATCCCAAGTTATGTATGAGGAAATTGAGTCTTACATCTATTAGGAAATCACTCTGTGTCTCAAACCCGGCTCCTCTGATTACAAATACCAGGCTGTTTTCTTAAGGGTGAAGCCTGATACTTAGAGAAACCTTAAGAATTCCATCCACAGCCCACACTGCTCAGAAAACTCACACACCACTCTTCAGTAACAAGGATGAGATCCTATTAAGAAATAAGAGACCCAAATAGAAGCATGCAGTACAAATAAATTTCTAAGTAATTCTGGTAAGCAATTATGATTGAAAGGGCTGCTTTGAGGAACAATGGAGTGTTCAACAGCCACCAACTTGCTTTCTGGAAATCACATGGAGGGGGTAAATTCCATGGCATTTTCAAATAAACAAGAACCTTAAACTTAAAGAGGGATACTTTTCCTTTATTTAGGCACACCCTGTGTTTACATTTCTGCATAATTCTGTAATACTTCTATTTATTTGGTTTTATTTTTTATTTTATAATTCAAAGAGTAATACATGCTTGGAACACACAACATGGAAAACAAAGAAAATAGTCTTTTGGGTTTATCTTAATGCTTCCAACAACATTAAAAAAGGCATGAATAAATGCAAGCATGAAGCATGTTCCTGGATAGGAAGACAATATTGTTACAAAGTCCATTCTTGTCAAATTAATATGTAAATTTAATGTGATTTCCATTAAAATTTCAGTAGGATTTGGTTTTATCAAAAAATTCTAAAGTTTATATCGGTCATAATTAAGTTGGGTTTTTAGTAACAGAAAATCCCAAATAACAGTGGATAAAAGCCTATTTCACTTAAGTAAACCTAGCCTAGAGGTTGGGTTTTTAGTCATAGAAAATCCCAAATAACAGTGGGTAAAAACCTATTTCGCTTACATAAACCTAGCCCAGAGGTAAGTGGTATAGGGTTGGAATAGTCCTTCTTGTATCTGGGAACTTGGCTCCTTTCCTCTTGCCGCTGTGCCATTCCCAGCACTTGGCCCTACCTCTGGTGGCTGCTCAAGTTCCAACAATGATGTCTGCAGGGGGAAAGGGAGGAGAAGGGGAAAGGGCATGCTCCTTTCCTTCGTGAACTCTTTCCAGAAGTTGAACACACCCCTTCTACTTAAAATCCATTGGCCAGATAGCAATCAGAGAGCCACACTAACTTCCAAGGAGATGTGGAGCTGTAGCCATCTTTTGTGGCAGCAAGTGCTCACCTAAAAACTGAGGGTTTATTAACATAAAAGAAGGTGAGAATGGGTTTTAAAGTATGGCCAGCAATGTCTATCACATCATTTGTCTTCCATACATTAAACAGCTGCAATTACTAAAATATACTCCTACCTACTCCAGAATATAAGAACAGATAAATAGATCAAAATATAAGTTCAAGAGTAAGAATTTAGTATATGATAAAAAGGGGCAGCTTAAATTATAATCTTAGGTTGGAGAAAGGCTTTTAAGTATGACATCAATGACAAACAATGAAGTACTGTTATGGTTAATGATATAAAATTTTTATTGCAAAATTTCTATACACAAAAATTATAAAATAAAATAAAACATAATTAAAATTTAGAGGAAAAATATAACACATGGGTTGGGGGGAAAAAGGTGACTACTTTTAATATTTAAATAGGTCTTAAAAATTGGTGACTTTTAGCTAAAATGGAGTAACAAGGATTAGATTTACTCTCCTATATAAAACAACCAAAACCTAGACAGATATATGAAACAACAGTTTTCAAGATATCATGTAACAAAGGACTGTGGTCCCTAGGAGGCAAGAAACAAAAAAATTTAGCCTTAAAATTGCCCCAGATTAGAGTCTGGGGCAGGGGTAGGGGACCAAGTGGAGCACAGAAGAGTCCCTGGGTTAAGGAGACAGAGATGAAAGAGCAGGGAAACCAAGGAAGCTGGAGTTCACAGGGCAGAGGACCTGAGAAAAGAGAGATACACAGAAGTCCAGAGATGTATTCAGCAGAGCACTGATTAGTATATGTGTCTGAAACTACCTGAGGTTGGAGAAAGAACCACCCAGAAGATTTGAGATAACAGTTCACAGTGGCCATCGTGCCCTTTCTTGCCAGCTAGATTGAAAAACCTCACAATTCATGGAGCACTGAGTAGGGCTCTCTAAAAGGTCTGGCCTCAGTGGTAAGATATAATGAGCCACAGAATACATGACGCTCTGGTCCCTCCTGACAAATCTTAAAAGCAAGACCAAGATCTTAACTGTTTCCATTTAACTGAATCTCAAAACAGAGCTCAAGAATGTTCATAAGAATATAAAAATACTCAGCACCCAGTGAGTTAAAATTCAAAATGTATGGCATTTAATAAAATTACTTGGTATGCAAAAGAAAAAAAGCAGACAACTATAACCCATGGTGAGGGGAAAAAATCAATCAAAACTGACCCAGAACAGGCACAGACAAATGAATTAGCACACAAAAAACATTAAAACTGTTATTATAACTATATTCCATATGTTCAAAAAGCCAGAAGAAGGACAGACGATGTTAAGTGAAGACATGGAAGGTAATTTTAGAAAATCAAAACTGTGGAGATCAAAACTAAAATGTCTGAGACGGAAAATACACAGGATGGGATTAATGGCAGATTAGACATTGCAGAAGAAAATACTAGTAACCATGAAGACATTGTCCAAATTAAAACTAAACCCACTAATCCAAACCTCAGTGCACCTCAAGCACAAGAAAGAAAACTACACCAAGGCACATCATAATAAAATTCCTAAACGGAGACGGGGCCATTCAAGGCAACACCCCAAAGGAGTCTGGCTCTCAGCCTGGCAGGCTCAAAAAGGTGATTCTCTTGTGCCCCACATGTGATAAGAACCAGAGAGCACGAATGACGTTAGCCAAGCTTCTGAGAGACCTTAAATAAACTAAACGCTCCGAGCAGAGCATCCTGTGTAGTTCCTTCTGAATAGGCATTGATGGATACATGCTCAATAAATAGCAAGTCTTTGATGAGGGCTGACCTTAGGTTGATGTTTTATCATAATACTAGATCTGGATTTTACCTAGATACATGAATGCTTTGGTCACTTTTTAGCTAACATATTTTTCATTTGCAGTTTGTGAAAAATCATTCTGAGGAGCCAGAGGCAAGAACAGTAACCACAGACCTGATACAGGGTGTAATGTGTTTCCCTTTCTTTGTTGTAAGTCCCCTCAATGCACAGAAGTGTTCTTCCTTTCCCCTGCAAGAGGACAATTGGGTTTGGCAGTGTTTGGAGTAGAAAGTTTTCTTTTCTTCTGGTGATGCCAAAAAAAAAAAAAAAAGTAGATAGCAGATGCCCCCGAAGTCTAGGGTATTACAATAAAAACCTCTCTTCATGGCCAAGACAGCAGCTGAATTGACTTTGTCCTGGACTTGGTGTCAGGACTTTGGTCAGGTATCCAGGACAGAGACCACGTCCTCTGTCTGCAAGTACCTCCACCAGACCCAGAAGGAGGCGACACTGCCAGGTCTCTCCTACTTGAGAGCCGCACTGTCTTTCTATCCCTGCCCCTGCTCTCCTCCAGCCAACATGAAGGAAGAGAGCCACAGAAGGCCCTCCCCAGGAGTAAAAGCCACACGCACACCCGTTTCTATGAGTTGGAAAGGATGCCTTGCTTCCTACCTGGTTAACTGCAGCATCCAAGAGCAACCGATAAGCACTTTTAGTGATATTTCCCCTTGGCCTTCAGGGTCTCACAGGCACCACTGATTTCTGGTTGAGAGTAGAGCTCCAAATCAGAGCACTAGCTTCTCCACCTCAGTTTTGCCTTCACTCATTCCTTCAACAAATATTTATTGAGCACTTACTATGAGTCCAAAACACTACTGGAAATTCAACGCGTACAAAATCAGATATGCTCCCTTTCCTTATGGAGCTTACAATGTAGTGCAAGAGGAACACATGAATGAAACTATTGCACAAAATCATGTCAAGCGGCACCGGTAGTGGGCACAGTGGAAATACGCATGATGGCCTGAGAGGGGCTGAACATGTGAGTGGGGATAGGGCCAATGCTGGTGTTATGTGCTTATTCCACATATGATAATTTTATAATACATGGTTATTACATTTATGTGGAAAGAGTGGCACAGGTAGTTCATCCAAAACCTTATAATTTTTAGTTGTGTGTTAATGGGATAGTATAATAGGAAATTTGTAGTCAGAAGACCTGAGTATGTGTTCTAGCTCTGCTAATTATTAGATATGTACTCACAGACAAGCTGTGAAGTCCTATTTCCCTACGCATAAAATATAAATAATAATACTATCTGTCCCTCCTAAATTACAAATTTGTTGAAGAAATAAATAAGATGGCATATGTGAAACCACCTATAAACTCTATATGGTTATGGTTACAGAAAAATTCTTTCTTTTTGCAGACATTTTAAGTAACATAGGATCATAAGGTACATATTATGCACTTTATGTCTTCACATAACAATATAGGGTGAGCACAATACATGTCTAAAACTTAATAATATACCTTGGTCAGCCCTTTAAAGTTTTGTTGTTATATAGAAATATGCATTTTTATCTTTATCACAGATGCTTATATCTCTTGGCTTTGTTATTATTCAGGTGCATGAAGGACAAGATGTCGAGGGGATAAACTGGGGCTTTTCTTTTCCAGATTAGAGGACACCAGTACCAGCCCAGCATCCTTTAAAATGAATCCACTTCGCCTTTATTTGGCCTATAAAATCTGCATCCTTGGGGAAGGCCTGACTTTACTATGTGGCAAGAAATCAAAGGAAGGGGTAGAATGAGGCTAAATGCAGCCCATGGGCTTTGAGACTTGTTGGCCCTTCACAGCCTTGCTGCCGCCAAAGGGGCAGGTGTGGGAACCCCTGGGGCCCAGGAGACTTGCCTGAGACTCCAGGGCAGGAGATTTAGGAGTGGAGGGGAACGTAAACCCCAGGCAGATCCCAGCTGGGAAATAAAATGGGTCAAACCAAGAGCACAGCTCACTCACAAATCAAAGCAAAATTCTCAGTTGGGCTATCATCAGGAGCAACCTGAACACCAGCCAAAGGAAAAACAGGGAGGATTATAGACTTCCATAAAAATAAATCCCCACAAATAAGCAGATCCATTTTCCCTAATGAGAAGGTGGGGGCAGCAGTGCTGCCTTGGTTCATTCAAGATCATCACAGTCATTCTAGCACATTCTACAGGGCAATGGGTCACATCGCATGTGCCTTGCAGCACCAAGCACAAGAGCTGGTACCTATTGTGTGAACTGAATTGAATCAAATAACTAAGGTCAACAAAGGAAATTAATTAACTATTTTTTGAACACATGCCGTATGCAATGAACTCTGCTAGGTGTGTACAAGGTGCAACTATAAAGCAAAGAGGAAGACTTCCTTGTGTATTTGGCAGGAGCAAACCAGTTACTTTACAGTGTCATTTCATGCTTTATCCACATCAAGTCCATTTTTGTTGCAAAGTTGGAAATCTCATTTAAAGAAAAAATTCCCAAGAGCATCTAAGAGCCCTCCTCAACCATGCTGGACTTCATTTGCCTTTCCGGGCTAAAGATCATCCTATTTTACAAATGAGGAAACTGAGGCATGCAGCTACTGATGGAAATAGGATTCAAACTCAAGTGTGTTGCATCCCAGAGTGACAGTGACTCCCAGGAAGTTGTCTCTGCCACTAGAGAGCAGAGGATCTAGGAAGGAGGGCCACTGAGTACGTCCAAATAGATCTGAGCACACAGAAGCAACAGTGCTCTGGTCCCAGAAGGTGGAATCCAGGCATGTTGGCTCTGACTTAGTGATGAAGCTGAGGGGACCCCCATGCTGGTTCTGTGCTCTGGAGAGGACCTTCTAATGACCCACCTCTCATGATTCACTGCCTTCATCCAAATATTTCCTTCTTAAATACCTACAGGTCAGGAATATCTATAGTTGTATTCCAGCAGATATTCCAACATCTGGAAGACAATTACTGTGCCTAGGAGTGTGTGATCTTCTGATTGGTCAGACTGATTGGTCATGCCTGTCTCTGGAACCAGAGGTTGGTCAATGACACCCAAGCCAACTGGAAGCTGTTACCACAAGAGCAGACTTTGTAGAGCAAAGAAAGAGGAAATAAATGTTAGGTGGACAAAAGCAACAAATGTCTACTGCACTGACTGGTGACTAAGATACATGTAGTCTCTCCTTTCAGCCTGTGGGAAGGTAGCTCAGGCCTAAAAATAAAAATAAAATCAACAGGAACAAAAAACTTCCTCATTGGTATCCAGTGGAAGATAATTCCATGCTTGCTTGCTTTTTCTGATTAACTTCTACACTGATGATCCCATTTATATTTTTTTCCACAAATAATTGTGCAGATTCTGGGTTGAAGTCTTAAAATAAAACATGTTAAGAAGGAAGTTGTTCAATCTGGGGGTAGTGGCCATTTGTCATTTTTTTATCAGATTCTGTTTTCCACAGTGCCTCACCTCCACCTCACTGCCAGGGACTACGGCTGAGAGTATAACCTTGGCCCAGCCACTTCTGTGGGGCACTGGAGCACAGACAGAGGTGACTGTGTGCTGTTGGTGGTGGGCAGCCACATCCAGTTCCAGAGCAGTCGTAGTACACATGGCATGGGGCAGTACTCTCCTTAGATTCAGGCAAACCTTAACTCTATCCTGACCCCAGTTTAGGGGACCCTGTGCTCCTCCTCATTGACCAAGGAATCTACAAGTCTAACGGGGCATGCTCATTCAGAGCCTGAACTCTTTCCTAGCTTTTAGCCTGTACTCCAAGTGCCCAGGTCCCCAGAATTCTCCGCCCAAATGACTCCAAGGTCGTTTCCAGAGCCTGTGCAGTCTTCTTCCCTGTCTCCATCCCCTGAGATGAGACCATTCACACTTCTAGACCCAAACGGTGGTCCAGGGAGGACTTCTGCAGGAGCTGTGGATGGCGCTTGTATATTCAGACTGAAGTAGGATGGAGGGATGTGCTGGGGGCTGGAGGACAGGAACCATGGGATTCTAAGGTGTCAAAAATTCTAAATTTGAACTTGATCTTTCAGCTAATTATAAACTATATTCGTCAAGGAAGAAGGATTTATCATATTTTATTTAATTGACTGTTCATTTGATTTATAACTTGCTTTGATTTTTAAATATTTAAACATATGGTACTGAGCCTCCACTCTTGCCACAACTGTTAATACAAGACTTGGTCTTTGGTGCCAGAGGCAGCGTGGCGGGTGAGTCCTCACCAGACTGCTTCTGGCGCATGGTTTGGTAATTCTCCACCTATCCAATTCCTTTTCCAAGCCTCAGTCTCCTTCCATGCAGTAATTGCCTTTTAGAAATCTCCTTCCCCTCCCCCTCCTCCTCTCATTTTTTGCTTAAATGGGACAGAGTCAATTTCTCTTGAATGCAACTAAGTACTTCAAATGAAAAAAAAAAAATCTCCAATGGCCTGTGAGTTCCCTGAAAGGCATGGAACCACCTGAAATAAACCCTCCTCTGCTGCTGGCTGCCTCCGTCTAGTATCCTAACCCTCATTTATGAAAACTCTAGCCTTTCTAGCACTCACGTGATCTGGGAAGAGAGAGCTGTTCTCTACAATCACAGCCACAGTTCCAGGGCCTCTGGGGACTGTAACCCGCACAGCTGTGGGTCTGGGAAATATCGCTCTGTTTCCAGCCCAGGCCTTAATCTTGAGTCACCTTTGGAACTATAATGCAAAGGATCACTCTCCAATCATAGATCCAAACATCTCATCTCTGAGGCTGTCTCAAAGGTAAAAGTTGGAAAGACTTAGATTCAGAAGGAAAAATAATTTATAAGAGCATACTACGCCTTGGCAGGGGCCCCTCCAACCCAGATTTCAACTGAAAATATTAGGCTTCCTATATCTTGTGCCATGATCCCAAATGCATTAGGGACCTCTGTCTTATGGCATTATAAACTATTCTACAAGTATACATTATATACACACACACACACCCCACATCACATACACACAAACACACATACACATTTTATACAGGGGACGGCAAAGACCGTCAGGATAGTCACCCATATATTCATTGTGATTATTGATTGGTGGTAAGAATATGGATTATTTTTTTCTTTCTACTTACTTATATTTCCTACTTTTTCAACAATAAGCAGATTTTATTTGTGTAATTAAAATCCAACAAGCATGAAAAAGAAGAAAGGTGAACTGGGGGGAAACAGTTCAAATCCTAAAACTGTGAGTTTAAGTTTTATGCGAAGTATAAGATTAAAACTCATGAGTCTCCACGACTGATAAACTCAGCCAAAATCTTATTAGTTTTATTTGCTGAGAACTTCAGAATTACAACAGATTCAAAGTTACCCTGGAATCACCCCTTAATGATGTGTTAGTATTCCTTTCAAAAAGATATTTAATAAGCTTGTCTCTATTTTTGTGTGAATTGTGTTGGCTCAAGTGTCTTTCCATTCTGTGGAGTTTCATTGAGGATTCCTGGAACCACTATAAACACACATCAGTACATCTCCCAATAGAGAAGCCTTCTTGCCATTTCTCACATAAAGGTTGGAAGCTGACTTGAAATTTGGACCTCATTTTTTCTTCCATTCATATTTTAGGGACATCTTTCCATAGAGAGCAATTTCTTTCTTTTTCCCTTCTTAATTCAAAGACTGCAACCACCGACCAAAGCGCATATGTTTATGATAAAAATGTATAATTTTATAAATTCTCAACCTAAATTTGCCTCAGTGTATGGAGGGGGGAAAATTCAGGATCCCCAATAAACTGATATTCTGTAGAAGAAAAAAATCTCAAATCAGTCTCTAATATGATGGACCCTATAGAGTTTTCCATGTGGTACTCATTAGAGGGAGAGTGAAAAACCTGGAAAAATAAGTATCTGCAGAAGGTGGGCATCAGGCAAAGTAAGTCTTTTTACAGTTTCCTTTAAGCAGCAAGAGCTAGAAATAGGAGGTGTAGGAAGAGACTGGCTAAGAGCTTGCCTTTGGCAATCAAACAGGTCTGGAGGCAGACCCCAACCTCACCATGGATTAGCCTTATGATGTGGAAGAAACTACTCAGTCTCTCTGTGTCCTGACTTCCTCATCTACCAAAAAAAAAATTCTTATGGTATCTAGTTCTTAGTTATTTTTTTGTTTGCTTTCACATTCTTATTCTGTTTTATTTTTTGAGGATTAACTAAGATACAGCGTGTAGAGTACCAAGCATCATGCCCAGAACATAGTTCTCGATAAATGCTGGCCTCTCAAAGTCTGTCTAGGGAATGCTTCCAGCCAACATGAAGTAACAGGAACCAGATTTACCCTCCTGCCTGGGCAACTTAAAAAACAGACAAAGTATATAAAGCAAAAATGTTCGAGGCATTGGACATCAAGCAACGAAGGGCAATGATCCCTCATTGATGAGGAACAAAGGACCTGAGCCCTTTAATTTCCCCAGCGTACAACCTGGGAAGTTTCCAGACCACAGAGCAGGGAGGGAGAACCCAGGTACAACCTGGCAATCTCTCTGTGTTAAAAAGACAGAGCTGGGAGTCTAGGGAGGCCAAGGAGTGTAGAGTTTCAGGGCAAAGTGCTAAAGAATAGAAAACTATACAGAGTGAGAACTCTAGAGGTCTGCAGAGGATTAGGATGAATATTCATCAGTACATGCATATAAGGAAGCTGCCCAAAGCCAGGAAAAGAACCACCTTGGAAGGATGAGAGGGAACAGACCCCCAAAATCACACCATCCCAGGAATAGCTCTTGTTCCTACCAGCCAGAGTGGAAAAACCTCATAATTCATGGGCATTAGGTAGAGTACCTTGAATGGTTTGGCCTCAAAAATGTGACAAAATTAGCCCAACACTAAATGCTGCTTTGGTGTCACCAAACGAAGCTTAAAAGCAAGCCCCAGTAGGATCAAACCGTTTACCAAGTAAGTTAATTAATGTATTAGCTTTCTATTGCTGCATTAAAAATTACCCCAAAACTTAGTGGCTTAAAACAACATTATTATTCTTTCACACAGTTTCTGTGCGTCAGGAATCCAAGAGCAGCTTTGGTGGGTAGTTCTCGCTCAGGCTTGCTCAAGAGGCTGCAGTCAAGCTGTCATCTAGGGCTGCAGGACCAGAAGGCCTGACTGAACCTGGAGGATCGATATCCAAGATAAATCACTTACATGCCTGTTGTGTAGAGGTCTCAATTTCTTGCTGGCAGTTATCAAGAGGACCCAGTTCCTCACTACCTGAACCTCTTCATAAATGAGTGACCTAATGACACAATAAACTTATAGGCAGACTGATCAGGAATATAAAAGAGAAGACAGATTTCCATTATGAAAAATGAGAGAGGTGACATCACTAAAGATTCTATTGCTGATCAAAGAATAATCAGGGAATATTATAAACAACAACAATGACAACAAATTCAACAACTTAGATGTAATGGACAAACTCCTTGAAACAAACTCCTGATGCTTCCCAAGAAGAAATAGATAGACTGAATACCTTTATATCTATTTTTTTTAATTGAATTTTTAGTTTAAAAAATCTTCTCATGAAGAAAACTCAAGGGTCAGGCGGCTTCCCTGAAGAATTCTACCAAACATTTAAGGAATAAATAATTCCAATTCTACACAAACTCTTCCCAAAAATTGAAGGGGAGAGAATATTTCCAACTCATTTCATAAGGCCAGCATTCAATTGCCAAAATTAAAGATAGGGTACGAAAAGAAATAAAACTACAAATATCCTTCAGGAACACAGATGTACGATTTCAGGAAATCTAATCTAAAAATGTGTAAAATGAATAATATATAATAACCAAGTGGGATATATTCCAGGAATAAAGATTGTTTTGACATTCAAAATCAAGCACCAATAGTTGTATATAGCTGTATATATGTAATTCACTGTTTTTACAAACTAAAGATGAAAAGGTATATAACCATTTCAATAATGAAGAAAAAGCATTTGGCAAAGTCCAACATCCATTCTTGATAAAAACTCTCAACAAACTAGAAATATAAGGGAACTTCCTCAACCTGAAAAAGGGCATATACAAAAACCTACAGCTAACATCATACATAGTAGTAAAAGACGGATTCCTTTCCCTCCAAGATCAGGAACAAGATAAAGATGCCCACTGCCACTACTTTTATTTGTCAATTACACTGGAGGTTCTAGCCAAAGCAACTAAGCAAGAAAAAGAAATAAACAGTACTCAGATAGAAAATGAAGGAAAATTGTTTTTATTTACATATGATATGATTATGATTGTCTATGTAAAAAAAAAAAAAAACAACTATGAAATATACCCAAAAAAGGTACTAGAACTAATAAGTAGGTTTAGCATGGTTGTAGGACTCAGAATAAATATTCAAAAATAAATTTTATTTCCATATACTAGTAAGAAACAATTGAAAATTGACATTTTAAAAGTAGCATTTACAATAGTATCAATGACAATAAAATTATAGTGATAATTCTGAAAAAAATACAAGTAAAATCTTTGCACTGAAAACTGTAACATTGATGAGAAAAATCAAAGAAGATCTAAATAAACAGAGAGATATTTCACCTTCATGAATCAGGCACACATTATTAAGATGTTAATTCTCCTGGAATTAACCAACCAAATTCCAATCAAACCCCAGCTAGCTTTTTTGTCAAGCTGATTCTAAAATTCATATAAAAACAACTTGGGGAAAATTTTTTGAAATGCTTATTCTACCTGACTTCAAGGCTGATTAAAAAGCTACAGTAATTAAATCAGTATATTATTGGTGCCCAAGTAAATGAAGATCAATGGAACAAAACAGAAAAGACAGGGATAGACCCACATATGTATAATTAATTGATTTTTGACAAATATGCAAGGGCAATTCAGTTAGGAAAGGATAGTATTTTTAAAAGAAATTTTTGGAACAAATGAATATCTATATGCAAAAACAAGCAAAAAACCCTCAGTTGAATCCAACCTCACACCAGATACAAAGATTAACTCAAAATAGATCACAGACCTAAATATAAAACCTAAAACTGTAAAATTTCTAGAAGAAATATAGAAGAAAATGTTTGTTGCCATGGGTTAGGCAAAGATTTCTTAGATAACATCAAAAACATGAGCCTTAAAAGAATAAAAATTTATAACTTGATCTGCATCAAAATTAAGAACCTCTGTTCTTTGAAAGACAGTATTAAGAGAACAAAAAGAAAATCCACAGGTTGAGAAAAAATATTTTCAAATTATATATCTGATAAAGAACTTGCATCCAAAATGTATTAAGAATCCTCAAAACTAAATAGTAAGAAAACGAATAAATTAAAAGTGAGTAAAATGTGTTTCCTTCACTGTATTTTACTTTTTCCCATCACCATTTATCAAAGGTGAGTAAAAAATTTAAACAAACACTACATCAAAGAGGATATATGAATGGAAGGAAGGAAGGAAGGAAGGAAGGAAGGAAGGAAGGAAGGAAGGAAGGAAGGAAGGAAGGAAGGAAGGGAGGGAGGGAGGGAGGGAGGGAGGGAGGGAGGGAGGGAGGGAGGGAGGGAGGGAGGGAGGGAGGGAGGGAGTTTTCGCCATCATCATTTGTCTTTAGTGAAAAATCTGCCTCCGTGCTGGGGGAAGAATTCCCGCTGATATCTCTGAAAAGGTGTTCAGGAATCTAGAACTAAGGCCTCCCAGCTCCCACAATCAAAGAAAAGTAAGTAAGATAACTAAACTTCAAAGATACTTGTTTTTGGAGACTTTGTCTTCTAGTCTGTAGGACCTCTTGCTAAATTTCACAAAGCTTATTTCAGTTCCGGTTTTCCAATGTAGCCTGCTGAATTTTTAGCCTTGTGATACTTTCATAATATGATTAAAACTGTTAAAATGTTTATAGTGTTATTGAAATTATTTTTATTGGTGCATTCCTAAAAGATAATGATAAACTATTCGAGACATGTATCTGTTCCATTGCTCGGCTTTTCTCCCTATTCCCAGCCCCTGCCCTTTTCTTTAAGTCAAATACTAAACAGTGAATGTCAGAAGTCACTAGAGGGCAATAAGGAAATAAAAATTGCTAGTTTTTCAAGCAACAATTGTTTAGTGCCAGAATCCATATGAAAACGAGTGGTTAACTAGGCTTGACCTCATTCAGTGAAAAAACAAAGGATATTGAAAGCATCTCATACACACACAAAAGGAATTATTACATTTCATTTATAGTCCAATGAAATCTACACAATGCAACCGAAAACCATTTGCCTATGGATGGTTATCTCACTGTGACCAGATGTTTCCTTGAACAAAATTTAGACCAACAGTGGGTGAAGAGCTTTCTAAATGTTATTTATATATATTTACATGTTACCCAATGGTCCAGTGGCATAAATCTATTTGTTTTTCTGGGATTCAATTTTCTCTTGATTGCCTTGATTGGTCTAATAAGTTTCAAGTAATTGTGACCGTCACCATATCCCCAGACTGGATACATTTGGCAAGAAATAAGTAGAACTTCGGTTTTCTCTTCACCCACTCATCAAGGTTATTATGTGCTATTTGTTTGGTACTTTAGTCCTCTGGCTCACAATCTGTTTTGCTAAAAAGACATGCATGATATAGAAGAATTTAAGGCAGGATTATCTCCTGGCAATCAGTGACCAAACATGATTGCTAAATTTGTCAGTTGTGAATACCTTAAAGAACATTTGGGAGAAAGACCTTTTTTTTTCTTTTTTCTTTTTGTCTTACTTCATTTGCAATAGAAACTTTAAAAGTGGACCCTGGAAGAATCATTTCCTTTTTTTTTTTTTTTAATATATGTTTATTGATTTCAGAGGGAGGAAAGGAGAGGGAGGAGAGATAGAAACATCAATGATGAGAGAGTCATTGATCGAGCCCACAACCCGGGCATGTGCCCTGACCGGGAATCGAACCCCGATCGCCTGGATCCTAGGCCGACGGTCAACCGCTGAGCCACGCCCAGCCAGGCTCATTTCCTATTGACACTTAAAATGTTCTTATTTTCTTTGCGAATCTAGTGAGTAAAACTTTCCACTACATTTCTCCGCTGACATGACCAATATAAAAGAACTATTTGAATTTATTTTCTTAAATGGGTTAATTCTTCATAAATAGTCCCTGGTTTTTCTTTCAAGAAAACAAATTAATCTCATTGGTTTTTTCAGATGTAAAAAAATTTATCAATTTATCTTGTACATGGATTCTTCCTAAAAACTTCTGATTTTATCATTTATTCCAAAGACGGCTTCATGAGCATGTGATCCGTGCAGTCTCATGGTGTCCCTCCCCTCTGAAGGGCTCCATGCTTGGTTTAACACTCTGCTGTCACTGTTTGAAATTTTTAATAATTATTAAACAAGGGGCCCCACATTTTTATTTTGTATTGGGCCCCCCAAATTATGTAGCAGGTCCTGCTCAGTTTATGTAATTGCTCATCAAAGTTCAAGTGAAAGACTAGAATGGGCCTTATGGGGTATAACAATAATAGAGGACATTTGTTGAGCATTATGTGCTGAACTTTATTGGCATTAACTCATTTGAGCCTTGAGAAAACTACCACAAGGTATGTTATTATTTGCCTCATTTTACGGAAGGGAAAAATTGAAACACAGAGGTTAATGAAATTAATCACTCAGTTAATTGAAGGGCCAGAATTCGATCCCAGACAGCCTGACTCCAGAGCCTGCTATGTTACAAGTCATGAGAGCAGTTAAAGAAAGCTTCAGAATCACTGGCTTCCATAAATAGTCTCCATCCCCAGAAACTTACACACCCAATCTTGTTCTGTGCCTCTATTTCCCCTGTTCCCACCCCCTCCCACCCAGTTTTAGACATTACCTGGGTAACTGGCATACTGTGAATGTTTTATTTAGCAGGATTTATAGAATGCCCCCATTTCTTTGGTCTATAAAGTATCCCATCTGCAGTATATCTATGGACCAAAGGATCACATTTTAATTCCTCTGGGAGCATCCACATTGTCTTCAATGCATCTGGGAGGTTTAAGGTTGATTTCCTAATTCATTTATTTGTTAACTCAGGAGACACTATTCCTTTTTACTTCTTATTTAAGGTGGGCTCGGTGCCCTGGCTGAACTAAAAATGCATTTTGCCCCATAAAAGTTGCTCCAGCAGACTTCTAATTAGTTTGCCTTCTGTCAGCAATGGGGAAACCGGCTTCTGGACACTAATATTTTTCAGGCAGGGAAAGTAATAAAACCTGGCAGTCAGCATGTATGAATAAAAACAAAAAAAGCAGAAAGGAATTCCCATTTTGTGAGGCATGGTAATAACTCAAGGCCAAAGCGTCTATGTGGTAAGTGATTTATTTTAAAGTATTTTTAAACATATAAAAGAAGGTGTAGCATGGATACCTCATCAGAAGAAACATGACTGAAGGCACTAGAAAGGACTGCCAACATATGCCCAGTAGAGACAGGGAGCAGAGTTTAGGCCAAAGACCTGGCTTTAAGTCCTGACTCTACCACTTAATAGGAAGTGAAAGCTTAGGCAAAGTTTTCTCATACAGGGTGTTCCCCAAAAATGTATACGCAATTTAACAGCTGATAACTCACTTAATTTTCATTCCTTTTCAGATTTAACTGATTTGAAATAATGGGTGAAGCCAGACTAAGCTTTGAACAAAGAAAATTCATCCACTAGACTTTTTTATGGGGATACATAAAAGATGAAGTTTACAGTACAAAACCGGCAACATTTGATGAATTGAGGGCACACAAATACCGAACGAAAAACGAAATGATTCTTGATGTTTGCGATTCCATTGTTTCATGTTATCAGCAGTGCCTGGACCAGAGCAGTCATCAGTTTGAAAACAGATGTTGACCAAAAAAAAAAAAAGCATTCATTTCTGTAGAGTCTTTTAAATTTTAAAAATGAACTGTATGTTAAAAAAACACTGACTTTGTAATCATTCAAAGTGTGTGTATATATTTGGGGGGCCACCCAATATGTAAAATGCACACCTACTATGTGCCAAGCTTTTTTGTTAAATTCTGGATACACAGATGTGGCTGGAAAACCCAGCATGGTGCCCTCCTTCAAGGCACCTGTGGACTGCTGCACATGCGTAGGACACTGTGGAAGGCACGGTGAGTCCCAGCATCGCGCCGTACCCCCTCCGAGGAGCTGATTATCCTCCTTACCCACGGGCTAGCAGAACCGCCCGTGCTGGGCTGTGTGCCGGGCTTCCAGGTCCTTGCTTCCAGGGACAGGTGAGTTCACTGTTTGCTTCGCGCCCCTCAGGGAGCAAGGCTTTGCTCCTGCCCACGTGCTGGGTACAGTACCGACTCTGGCTTTCTGACGCCGCAACTCAATGTGCTTACGTCTGGGCTCCCTCTGCAGGGAGAACCTCCAGCAGCCTGTAGAATGGGAAGGTTCGTTTAAATGCCTTTGTTGGCAAGAGTCACTCTCTACTGAGAGTCCAAGCTAAACACGATGCCACACTGTGAAAACATGCACCGCTTCTGGTCAGTGCCACAAAACACCCCCATCTAGATGCATGACCCTCAGCAACTGTGCATCCGACACCCAATAAGGCAGAAGCACGCTCCCCAAGAATCTAAGGTACCGTGACCACAGGAAGTCCTACCTCCCTGAAGCATCAATTCGCTCAAAGATCTGAGAGGAAAACATATATTCGGCATTTTTATATTCTTATACATATGAATCTGGATTACCCAAATCCGGCATCAAGAGAGTAGAAAAAATGGAACAGACTGACAGCTGTCAGGGTGGGGAGACTGGATGAAAGAAGGTGAAGGGATTAGCTAAAGGACATATATGCGTGACACATGGACACGGACAATAGTGTGGGGATGGCCAGAGGGAAGTCGGGGTGGGGGCTGGGTGGAGGTGGGAAAGGGGGGAGGGGGGAATAGGGACATCTGTAATAGTGTCAACAATAAAAATAAAGTTAAAAATAGAGAGGAGAGAAAAAAAAGACTGGATGCACGACTAATGTGCAGTGTTGGTTCTCTATCATTCAACCCAGTTCTCCAAATTTATATGATAGAATATTTCATCCGCTGACCAGCAGAACAAGTAGGAATTGTTATGGGGCTTTTAAGATAAAGCCAGAGCTCTCAAAGTTTCTTGCTTGTAAAAGCATACTTTCGGCTACCTTTCCAGACTGAGCAGGCCTGACATGGTAGGGCCACACGTTAATTCTCTCCTGCTATTGGATGTTTCCATGAAAAATATGAGAAAAACACTGATCCAGGTTATCCTTGTACACTCTGAGTGTTACTGATTCTCGCAACACCAAACAGGTTAAATATTAGAATTTTCAATCGACAGGAACCCTTAGAAACCACCTCACCCAGGGTCTTAGGGGCCATGGCAGGGGTGAGGTGAGGCCAAGGGGGAACAGCTCCATCTCCCCCGACGCCATCCCTCTGCCACCGCCGTTGCCCATTTCCCTCATCAGCAGGATCCACTTTGATCCTAGTTTTTTCTGTCTGCCTAGCATTTCCAAGTAAAATTTCATTTAAGGAAAAGGTGCTAAGAAAAAGTTTGAAAGTAGCTGATCTGATCCAACTCGTATTTTGTGACATCCTGCCCCAGCTCAGTCCCCCCACCCTGACCTGAAGCCAGGAAGCACCTAACTGCAGGGGCCCAGCGCCAGCCCCGCTTCAGAGGCTGGGTGGCGTCTCCAGGCTCCCTTATGTGGCTGTCACCAGGACTCTGGCTAAGCATTATGGTTGATTAGCCCACGGAGGGAACTTGAGAAAGTATTGCTTCCTGATCATCTGTTTCGAGTGGTGGATCCCATCCAGCATTAGAGAAAAGGAGACATGATCCCTTCAGAAGAAGACACTCAGAAGCTGCTGCACAAAGCCCCCAGCCCCTCTGACTTGGCCCTTTTTCCTGCAGGGAGCAGCCGACACCTTCCTGCGCTCTCCCTGCTCTGTCCCCTTCAGAGCCCAGACTCAGGAGTTTCCCTAGACTCCCTCTGGTCATTCATATGCCATTTTTACAATTTTCATTATATCTGCATACCAACTGCTCTTTCATTTACTTAATGTTATTCTTTATATCAGCTCATGTTTTAATGTTGGCCATGCCCTACACAATAATATCCATTAAATGATGAAAAAGTATGTCTTTTGACTGATACACCTTAAGTACAAAATTATTAAATGAAAAATTTTGCGTCTACGCCAAATCATCTCATGTAACTTCTTTGGGAAAACACTGATCTAATTCAGTCATTCAGTAAATAGTCACTGAATCCTTGCTCTGGCAGACTCTGCACTAGGTGGTAGATACACAATAATTAGTAAGGGGCTAAGGTGAGTTTGTTTTCTCTGGCTAAGATGATGTAAATAGTGCTGAGGTTCCAGGTTCCTGATAAAAACATGCACCCTTGAGAGAATCAGTTTCAATGGTGAATGTGTTTTGTGTGTGTTTTAACCAAGGCGTGTTATCGTCATTCATAGCAGAGTCTCTTGCCTGAAAGGAGGCCTCACGCTCTCTGCAAGCACGTTTGCTGAAGGAAAGTCGATGCTCAGATCTCCATGAGACAGGAACCTAAATGACTGCTAGGGACTCAGTGTGTCGTCCCCCGCCCCCAAAAACAACCATAGTAATTACCTACCCTTTTTGCTCCAGCCTGACTTTTTAAAATCAGGTGCCTGTACTTATATATGAGGATTTCTGGTACCAAGAATTAACCAGTCAGGCACAACCTTATTATGTGATGTGACCAATAAGATGCAGCTCTATTGTATGACCTACATATTTATGGTTCAAGACAGGGCATTCGCACCAGATGGCTATTGTCATTTTTTAAAAAATAGGCAGGTATTGCATGTTTTAGAAGTTCTTGCAGTACACTGGTTGAAAATCGCTGCCCTAGGAGACAGAAAGAGCTTCACCTCGCTCGGAGGGTCTCCCACAGTCTGGGGCCAAGAGAGGACAAGCAGCACATGAGGTCACTGCACACAGGGGCTGTGCCCGCTCAACACTTGCCTTCAGCTGCTAATGGTGTTGAGGGTTCTGCCCTGGGAACATTTAAAGTACTGAGTCAATGAAGATGACTAAATATTTTCTTAGGGCTAAGACTAAATTCAACTAGAAAAGTGGGAAATTTTCAACCCTATTTCTCCATAATGTGGGTGTTTGGGGTTTTTCAAAATACTTTTCCAGTAAATTGCATACTGGTTGTCCACAGACGTAAACAGCAGCCCAAGGGCAGATGGTGAAAACCAGGGCCCTCAGAGCATGAGCTGTAAGAACATTTCCCCCTCAAATGTCACTGAATTTCTGCAGCCAAGCTAAGCAGCGTGTGTGCCACATTCATTCTCAGGGCAACGCTTACACTCACTCCCACCAGCAAAGGGTATGCGTCATGTTTGGGTGTCTTGGGCTGTGTAAATTGTGGTAAATGGAGTCAGTGTTCTTTTTCCAACGTAACTGAGCAACAAAAATCATTGCTCTTGATAATACAAAGTTAGGGTTGTTGACACAGGCTCACTGGGCACATGACAGGGTTATAGGCCCTTTCACAAGGTTTCCACTATTTTAAGGTCAGTGTTTGTCCGGTGCAGAGTTGGGTGCCAATTTAAGTGACTTTTTATTCTGATGGTGTCTCTGGATTAAAATACAAGTCTCTCGTCAAGTTAAACTTTCCAATCCAAACCTCCAACTAGATTTTTTAAAAATGTGTTAGCGATATGGTCAAGCAAATCTAATAAAAAAGGCCTATGGGCACAGACAAGGGGAGACCTAACAGGGATGGATAAGAACACCTCCGTTATCATCAGCTTGGTAGATTGTCTGGAAAACAAAAGGCTGCAATTATTCCCCTCCCTCTATCTATGCTCTGCAATATAATGTTGTAGGTCCTACATCAAGAAATGCAACTGTTTCCCCAGTCCTTAGATCTGGGCTGGCCTGGTAACTCACTTTGGCCACCAGAATGTGGAAGAAGTGTGGGTGTTGAAGGTCCTGCACACTTCCCTCCTCTTTGACTCTTGCCTCCACCACATGAGCAAGCACGGGCTAGCCTGCTGGAGAAGGAGAGCACACATGGCCCACTGTCAGTCAGCCCAGTTGCACCAGCTGTGATTCCAGCTGGTACCTGTGGCACCTGTGGGACATGGTCCAAGAGCCCCATGTGACAAAGTCTAGCCAAGATGAGCTTGTTGATCTGCAGCTGGCTGTAGATGCATGAGCAAGCCCAATTGAGATCAGCCAACCCTGGCCCAAATATCAGAACCACCCAGCTACCCATTGACTTGTGAGCAACAATATGTAGTTATTGTCTTTGCTTATTGTATTTACCTTATTGTCTCTAAGGTTGGGGTGGCTTGGAATGTAGCCATAACTTATACAAGCATAATCACCTTCATCATCAATAAGCATCATTCATTTTAACATTCTTTTCCATATATTCTTTCATCCTACCCTCAGTTTCCCCTATTAATAACATCTTGCATCAGTGGGGTACATTTGTTACAATTAATAAGCTAATATTAATACATTAACTAAAGCCCATAGTTACATTAAGGTTCACGATGTTGTACATTCTATGGGTTTTGACAAATATGTGATGACATGTATCCACTATTACAATATCAGGCAGAATAGTTTCATTGCCCAAAAAGTCCCCTGTGGTCCACTTAGTCATCCCTCCTCCCCTCCCTCCGAACCCCTGGCAACTACAGACCTTTTTATTGTTTCCATAGTTTTGTCTTTTCCAGAATGTCATATAGTTGGAATCCTTTTCAGATTGGCTCGTTTTAACATTTTTTATTTGTCTAGCACTGTGCTACTTTTCCCAAATTATCCTGTTTAACCACATAGAGTGCTATTATTATGCTCAATTTATAGATGAGAAAACTGAACTCAGAGAATGTAAGTTACCGGCCCATGGACACCCAGATACTATGTGCTGGAGTTTCAGAAACTCAGACCTGTCGGACTTTAGAGCCAGAACTCTCACCTGCCACAGAAACATTTGCAAAGTAGTAACCCAGAGTCCACATCCAGCCTCCTGCTTTGTTTCATTTGGCTCACCTACCACTTTAATTACCAGAAAAGCTCAGTTTTTCTTAAAAAATTATAGTTTGGCATTTGCAGGCCTGCGTTCTCACATGGCAATCATGTTTGTCAGCTTGGGCTACTATAACAAAACACCTTAGACTATAACCAATACCATTTATTTCTCATGGGTCTGGGGGCTGGAAATCTGAAGTCAAGGTGCAAGAGACTCAGTTCTTAGCAAGAGCTCTTCCTGGCTTACAGACAGCGGACCACCTTCTCACAGTGTCCTCGTGTGACCAAGACAGGGCTCTCTAGCCTCTTTTCCTCTTCTTATAAGGACATTTGGTGTCTAATCACATCATGGGGCCTTCATCCTCATGACCTCATCTACACCTAATTACCTCTCGAAGGCCCCAACTCCAACTATCATCACGTTGGAGGTTAGAGCATCAATATACAAATTTGGGGGTGACACAAACACTCCGTCTGTAACACCAATAATTGGTTAAAGCCAAATAGCAGCTGCCCCATTAGAGTGTGGCAGTTTCCTTCTCTAGAGTCTTCACCACTCCCCATTGTACTGGGCCTGGGCCTGTTTACTTATTTTAATGATCTCTCTGGCCCCACTAGAATCTGAGTTTTCACTGTACTCTCCTCCAGAGATGCCCCTGGTCCTGGCTGGGAGTCTTACAAGGTGAATGTAAGGTTCAGCAGTAAATATAAAACAGCTCATCTGGGTCTTAGGATAAAATGTGACTAACACATCCTGCTGCCTCAGGACAGTGCTGAACACGTGGGAAGTCCTGACCTGGAACATGGAGAACTGTAAACAAAATGATTGATAAGCTGGACTCCATTAAAATTAAAAACTCCTGCTCTGCAAAAGACAATATCGAAAGAATGAAAAAACAAGCCACAGACTGGGAGGAAATATTTGCAAAAGAACTCATCTGATAAAGCACTTTTATCCAAAATATACAAAGAACTCTTAATACTCAACCATAACAAACAACCTCAGTTTTTAAAATAGGGCAAAGACCTTAACGAACACCTCACTAAAATAGAGATAAATTTTAAAAATTGAAAAGATACACAGATATCAAATAAGCATATGAAAAGATGCTCCACATATGTCATTAGGAAAGTGTAAATGAAAACAAGATACTGCTACACACCTATTAAAATGGCCCAAATCCAGAACACCAAGTGCTGGGGAAGATATGGAGCAACAGGAACTCTCATTCATTGCCAGTGGGGATGCAAAATGGTAACACTGTGGAACATGGTCCAGCAGTTTCTTATAAAACTAAAGATACTCCTACCACACAACCCAGTGATTATGCTCCTTGGTATTTCCTCCCCAAAAGCTGAAAAGTTATATTTACACAAAAGCCTGCACATGGATGTTTACAGCTGCTTTATTCATAATTGCCAAAATTTAGATGCAACCAAGATGTCATTCAGGGGCGAATGGATAAATAAATTGTGGTACATCCGGACAATGGAATATTAATCAGCACTAAAAAGCAATGAGCTATCAAGCTATGAAACGACATAGAGGGACTTTGAATGCATATTACTAAGTGAAAGAAGTAAATCTGAAAAGGCTACCTACCTACCATATGATTCCAACTATACGACTTTCTGGAAAAGGCAAAACTATGGAGATACTACAAATATCAGTGGGTATCAAGGGAGTGGATGGAGAGGGGAAAAGGCAGAGCATAGAGGATTTTAGGACAGTGAAAACACTCTGTATAATATTATATACAGCAAGAGTGAACCCTAAGGTAAACTATGGACTTTAGGTGTCTACGATGTGCCATTGTAGTTTCATCCTTGGTTAAAAAAAAAAAAGTACCATTCTGGTGAGTGATATTGATAATGGGGGAGGCTGTGCATGTGTGGGGTAGGGAGGAAATCCCACATTTACAGCAAGAGGGATGAACCTGGAGCACATTATGCTCCAGTCACAGAAGAACAAATACCTTGTGATACCACTTGCATGAGGTACCTAAAAATAGACTCATAGAAGCAGGGAATTGAATGATAGTTGTAAAGGGATGCAAGGGGGGAAATGGAGACATTTTTTGATGGGTATAAAGTTTCTGTTATGCAAGATCAATAAGTTCTAGAGATCTGCTGTACAACAGAGTACCTATAGTTTACAATGCAGTATTGTGCACTTTGAGATACATCTCATGTTAAGTGTTCTTACCAAAATAAAATAAAGTAATAAAAACCCACAAAAAAACATAAGGAAAGTTTTAAAGATGGTGAATATGTTTAGTACTTTGGTCGTGGTAATGATATCATGAGTGTAGGCATATGTCCCAATTCATCCAGATGTATATATTAAAATGAGTGCAATTTTTATATATCAATTATACCTCAATAAAGTTTTAAAAAGAATACAACTATTTAATATATAATCGTACACTGACTGCTGTTCAGTGTGGTGGTGTAAAGCTCACCCACACTAATCCAAAGATCTTTAGCAAAAGTTCTGCTACAGTCCACAGCTGTGTATTTACAACTGTTTGGGGGGAAAGATCAAGAAGACCCTGATTTTGGAGCAATATGGAGCAGAGAAAATAGAAACAGCACTAAGATACAAAGTAAAAACCAAGACTACAGAGGACAGGGGAGATCAGAGCCAGAGCTGACAATGAATTTCAGAATCTTGGGTAGACATTAAACTTGACTTGATGTCTTTATTTCGGGGCCTAGGCCACTCTTATCTAGATCATAAGGATCCAGGAAACCCCAGATGGTACCCAAGTTACACAACCACTGTGTTTAATCAAGAAGTTCCCATTGAAGTCTCCCATCTGGTTCCATTCTCCCTGCCCCAGGCAAATGCAAACCACAGGTATTCGACCTCAGTGGGGGGACAGGGTGTCCAGACAGAGCGAATGTGCGGGCCATGATGCGTGTATTTTCCCAGCAGCCTCTGCAATTAGAGAAGCTTGTAATTCAAGGTTTGCATAAGTAGTTGTTTAAGAGAAAATGGAATCTGTTTGAGGTTCCTAGATGAGGTATGAATAACTAAACCCTTGACTTGCACTAAGATTTTTACTTTTAAAAGTATATCTTCAGAGTACAGGACATTTTGCCATTTTGACCTGGTGGAAAGTTTGACCTCAAGCTCTTGACACTAAGAACTATTTCGCTATACATTTTAATCAGTATGATATCAATATTGATGAATTTCATATACCATTTTTCAGTCCAAACTTAAGTAAGCCAGTATACCTATTAGGAATTATATTCAGCTATGAATGAAGTGAGACGTGATAAAAATAATATAGTGATTGCAGTAGAGTTTATTCTCTCATGTAAAAGAAGCCTGAAGATGGGCCCTCCAGGAATGATACTGTGATTCTATGCAGTCATCAGGGCCCACGCCTCTCCCGTCATCCTACTGCTCCATTCTCAGCCTGTGCCTGCTACCTTTAAGGTCCTATTCTTATCTGAAGGCTGCTGGAAACCCAGCTACGACAGGAGGAAAAAGGAAGGAAGATGAAGGGCTGGTTTCCTCTTCTTAATGAATGTTTTCAGAAATCCTACCCATCACCTCTGCTTACACCTCATTGGCTAGATCACAGACATGTGGTTACGCCTAACAGCGAGGAACACTGGGAGATGTCGTTTTCAGAAGGACACTTTGCCCAGGTTTCCACTGAGAAAGTTGGGAAAGTAGATATAGAATGCAACTTTAAATCTAACTACACCACATCAATTCTTTGATTAATATTGCACTTCTAAATTATCTCAAGAAAATTTTGTTCTACCCCAATTAATATTGCAGAAAGAGTAAAAATAATATTACGCATGATTTGGAAATTCAAACTGTCCCATGCGAGTCTCGCTTGAGGTGGGTCTGGAGACATGACTACCTCCACTGCACAAATATCAAAAGATAAAGGATGTGGGTCATAAACTAGGAAGTGGCAGGACTGCAGGGAAGGATCCAGTTTCTCCAGTTAGTGCTTTCCCCTGAGCAGATGAATGTGAAGGGCTCCAGATTCGCCACCAAAGACTGGACACCCATCTTTTCCAGGAAAATGGACACTGCCCTCTAGACAAGCTGAGGTTTCTCACTCCAACCAAAGAGTAAGTCTTTGGACAGAGAAGGCCCAGCACATCAAGGCCTGGGAGAAACAACCCAGCTGCCCTGGGTCTCTGTTCTGTTCTCCCCAAGCATCCACGAAACCCTGTTAAAGCTCCAGACCCCATTTCCATTTCATTTTATGCCAAGGACAAGTTATTTACAGCTTTCCCCACTCCCACAAGTCCTCGCTAGAGCTCTATTGATCTGATTTAATTAAAATCAAGTCTTGAAAAAACTCACATAACAGGACTTATGTTCATTGTTCTTCCTTCCTAATTTACTGGAAAACTGTACATAGACCCAACCATATGATGATCCAAACATTGACTTCTCACTTCTTAAACTAGCTATATAGTTCAGGTTCGCAGGAAGCCCCAAGATCTCAGGTAACTTTTCTAGGGTTCAAAGATGTGAGCTGTGTTCCCTTTAAGAAGGCCTGGAAATCTAGCATTGAAATAATGTTTCTAAATCAGATTCTCTCCGTCTGTGGGCTCCAGCTGCTCAGGTTTCATGAGGATGACTTCTCAGGGCCTTTGGATCTCATTTCACATCAAGCTAAGTCTGGTCTTGATTAAAGTTGCAGTGAGGAGAGCATATGGCAGTCAGAGAGGCGGAGGCTGGGTAATAAGCCCCTGCAGGCTCGCGCTAAAGAAAGTAAGAGCCCGTAAACTGTCTGCCGTCCATTGAAGTTGGGCTCCGAATGAAACACGAGCTTGTGCATTCCGTGTTTACGTATTCGAGTTAATTGAGATTTTAATTATTAAAAGTAAGTAAAGCCAGGCAAGGGATTTAGTGAACTAAGTATTAAAATAACACATCATTGAGGCCAATGTTCTCCAAAGTCCCCCTAACACAATGTGTGTGGAGACTCTTGGCTGTCATATATTTTCACCGAAAAGCAGGGGTGAAGCTGAGACCATTCGTGTTTTACTAAGCTTTTGCATCTGCAGAGAGGAAAAGATAATGCCTTTAGCTTTTGAATTCCATTAGGACGAGATAAAACACTTCTAGGAAACACTTCCACGGGCTGCAAGAACTCACCATACACAGAGGGAAGGGAGGCCCCCTTCCTGTCGTCAGGGCCCCAGGCAGGGCCAGGCCAGGCCAGGCCAGAAGTCACACAGCTTGCTTGGGCAGACACAGCAGGGGAGAGTCTCTGCACAGAGGTCTCATTGCACAAGGACTCTGCGCATGGGTTT
This sequence comes from Miniopterus natalensis, assembly GCF_054644295.1. NCBI lineage: Eukaryota > Metazoa > Chordata > Mammalia > Chiroptera > Miniopteridae > Miniopterus > Miniopterus natalensis. The sequence goes on from NC_142081.1 coordinate 173,860,929, forward strand.
TGTGTTCAGTGTTCAGGAGTTCTTTATGCTATAGGAAAAGAGCTTTAGAGGTAGTTTCCCGACCTCATAAATGTTTTGCTCTTTTAATAAAACAGTGTAGAACAGCGATTTTCAACCTTTTTTTTCTCATGGCATACATAAACTAATTACTAAAATTCTGCAGCACACTAAAATATGCATTTTTGGCTGATCTGACAAAAAATAATTTTGATTGATTTAAATAATAATAATAATTGTAATTACCTCCCCTTTTTGCTCCAAAGTGACTTCTTTAAAAAAAAAAAAAATCAGATCAAGTGCCTATACTTGTATATAAGGATTTCTGGTAACAAGAATTAACTAATCCAACGCAAGCTTATTATGGGGACAGGAACAGTAAGATGCAACTCTGTTATGTGACCTATATATTTATGGTTCATAACAGGGTATTCAGCCCTGGCCAGTTTTCTCAGTGGTTAGAGCGTCAGCCCATGAACTGAACGGTTCCGGGCTTGATTCCGTCCAAGGCATATACCTCGGTTGCAGGCTCCACTGAGGCCCGAGTGGGAGGCAACCACTAGATGTGTCTTTCTCACACTGATGTTTCTTTCTCTCTCTCCCCCCTTCCACTCTTTCTGAAAAGCAATGGAAAAAATATCCTTCAGTGAGGATTTAAAAAAAAAAAGACAGGGCATTCCCACAAGACAGCTATTATTGTGTTAGCTGTTGTCTTATTTTTATTTGACAGTCTAAGGGAAAAGAGGTCAGTGTCCCTGACTAAGTAGTCAGCTATTGCATGTTTTAAAAATTCTTGCGGCACACCAGTTGAAAATGGCTGGAGTAGAATATTTCAGAATAAGACGGCATTGCAAGCAGGGTGCTCCCGTATTTAAGATGTCTGTTTCCTCTCCTGTTAAAGCAATGTGCTGTTCAGTCCTTTATTTTATGCACAGGTTTTGCTACGTTTCAAAAATATTAATTCTTTCAAAAGAATTAGGAAGATGTGTTTTCACTGAAGCCAGCAGAATAACCAGGTTTGACCTGGTCACTTGTACGCTGGGATCTCCTTCACTCACAGTGCCCTGCTCAGTGAAAAGCAATGTCCTCGTGCAAATCATACCTCCCAACCTCCCTACTTCCCAAACTCCCTCGTTACCTGGCCCTGTGTTTTGCACAGAACAGTCCGCTGCTCTCAAAGCTTAGCCAAAGGGAAGTGATCAAGTAGAGAACCCAACTCTCTTTTCTCAATAAAACCCGGAGAAGTATTCTGTTTAGGGAGACAGCTCCACACTATTTCCTGCTTCCACAGTCTTGGTGTGTCTCCCTGGTGGCTCAGAGACACCATACACAAAGCTGCCTCTGCGGCTAGAATTCGCTCGTGAGACACACGTGGAGTTGGGGTCACCACTGAAGTTAGGACCGTCTGCCTGGGGGACCTCGAGGGGTACTGAACAGAGGGCTTCTGGTGTCGCCCAGGATCGTTGCTGCACGTGGACCACAAGGAGCAGGAGCAAAGGGAATTCTCAAGACACCAGGAACCTCTCTCCAGTCTGGGTTTCTGGTAATAACAAGCAGGCCGTCACCCAGGGGGATCCTGATGAGAGACGAGCGCAAGAGGCTGTGGGGACGAGCAGGCTGACCATTTTCTCTAAAGCCTTGGATAAACAGACTACCTTCATGTTTTGTCCCTGGGGGTGTTATTTTGCTTTCAAAGACCTTGAGCCTTGAAGAAATTATGGTGCGCCGCCCCCACATCCTTTCATAATTCAATTTTTTTTACAGTCTAAATTAAAAGCTTAAGGAAGTCCAACAAAATTCCAATTTTCTGTAAAGCTACTTATAGTACTTTTGCATCAGAATGTACATCAACCGTGTCCCTAAGCATGCTTTTTGGTGCAGTTTGGGTTTTTTGTTTGTTTGGGGGTTTTTCTCATGAAAGAAGCCACGCATTGATTTACACTCTGGCCCAGCCTCCTTGGAGAGGGACACTTTGAGTCACAGTGATCCAAATGAGAGGCGTTCCGAAAAGCAAAATCTGCACGACTGAGCGCGGACATCATTTTCACCTCTCCTTGCCTTGATGGGGAGACACGTCGCCAGTAGCAAAACTCAGAGCCCTCCCTGACAACAGCCCCCTTCCACCTCTCCTTTCATCTTCATCTTCTGTCCTTACATTTTTAACATTTGAAGCTGCTTTCTGTTTCCTGCATTGGCTCTGAGGCAAAAGTTCCAGGACACTATCCTGGCTACAAGAGACCTGACCCTGGATGACTCCTGTACCCCTGATGTTATGCACGATGCCTAGTTGTTAAAACTCAATACAAATAAGGTAGAGACACGAAGCACTGTTACAGCTCTCGGCGAGCTGAGCGCCTACGGTCTCCATAAACAGCTTCATTAGTGTTGACAATAAGCCCACACCAAAGAAGTTTCCTTGCATTCGGCCACCGGCTGCAAGATCCTAGAACCGCAGGATCTCAAAGGATGCCAGAAAATTGAGCCCCTTCAACAAAAAGTCTGACCTTGATGGTGTAGAACCTAAACAGCTGGGGTTGAAAGCTTGGTGAGGGAGGGAGAAGTAGAAAGAACTTTGTAAAATTTTGCTTAGAGACTGTAACTTAAACTGAGGTATGTGGTCACTGACAGGAGGCAGATTTAACTGATCAATTCAGTAAAGACATCGATTTTAAGATCGATGTTCTCTGAAAAACTATGTTGTTAAAAAATAAAAGAGAAAGAAAAAAAGCAGGCTTAGAGAAGCCAAATAGAAATCTACATTTTCGACAGGAAACATTTCTGTAGAGATTTTTTTACAAGAAAGAAAAGAGTTTTTATTAAAGCCATAAGCTTTTTTTCCTTTCCTACCAAATTGTGGCTTTTTCAAACACTCTAGCAATATTATTCTGCTGAATTCCTGCAATTTCTTAGAGAGTTTCTTAGCAATATTACTCCATCTTCTAGAGGAAAACTGAAATATTTGCTTGATATAACCCTAAGGGTTTCTGAAACTGAGCTCTCTGCCTGCGACCTGGGGAGTTTGGGCCACATGAAGCACTAACAATCCGAAAAATCTTGGAAATCTTAGAGGATCATTAAAGAAACCACCAGCTTCTCTTCTATGCTTAAGAACAAAGAGCTATGTTCAAACATTTAGTAACAAACTGAATTGTCTCAGTAAGAACTCCAGGTTAACAGGACGATGGTTTGGCAGTGCCCTTGGGGTCCGGGTCTGTGTCTTGCTTTAACAGCGTTTGGATGGAACAGACCCGGGGGGACACCCCTTCCCCAGCCTCCACCACCCTCCCCCCCTTTTCCAGCCATTGCCCTCGGAACCACCTCCGCCCCCGTCTCCGAGACCAGCCAGCCCTGCTTCCGACCTTAACTCCTTGCTGCCGAGAACCACGAGCTCCCGCATCCTGGGAATTGTCCACCGAGGTGGGGGCCACCGCCCGTCACCCCCCCCCCCCCGCGGCCCCACACCCACCTCTCTCGGGGCTCCTGTTGCCACTGTGCCCACGGGCTCAGGGGGGCGCCGTCACCCTTGCCCCCAGTTGGCCGAGGAGGGGCTTGAGGGCGCTGGGTGTCTCTTGAAGATGCAAACCCAGCGGTGGCCCTGTTCTCTTCCAGGACGTGCTGACGCCTCCGCAGGATGAGTGGGTGACACTCGGGACGCATGGCCTTGGAGAGGAACCGGCCCCGGGCCCTTTTGGACCTGCAGGCCCTGGGTTCCGCCCGCACAGGCCCTCATCGCGGTGACTCCCGAAGGGCCCCGTCCCGGGCAGGCGTGAAGCTCATCCGGGGGATGGGTGGCACCTGGCCCCTCCGAGGCCGGCGCCCGGGCTGGGCCGGCGGGCATCCCTTCGCAAGGCGCACCCTCGAGCACGACTGGGAGCCCTTGGCGCCCAGAGGCCTTCGAAGGGCCCCTCTGCGGTGCCCCTGGGATCTGGCTTTTGCCTGAGCCTCTCCCCAAAACCGCCAGCCATTCTTTCAACCACCCTGGAGCCCTTTCCCATGCATTGGACCAAATGGAAACAATAAAGCTTTTTGCAGCCAAAAAACAAAACAAAACAAAAACAAACAAACAAAAACCCAAGATGATGGTGTTAGGGTGCAGAAACGGATTTTAAATTAACACACACGCGCGGACACACACACACACATTTGTTCTAGCAGAGGGATTGCTTTCTGAGCCTTGGAGATCAAGTGCATAAATTCTTTGTTAGGTATAATAATGTAGTTATTTAACACTTTATGTTTTCTACCATACTGTTTGTATTTTATGCCATCAATTTAAATTATTCTCCAGATTTATGGAGAGCAATAAAACTAAAGTTAAGTTTAGATTTTATCAGAGGAATTGCTATTTATTTCTGTTTGTCTTGTTACTACCAGTATTCTCTCATTTCTTAAGCAACATTGCCATCTGGTGTCTGAATCCATACATTTCCCAGGGAAACTCCAGGCTTAAATAAACCCCAATAGCACCAAAAATTGGAATTGATTTATGTCCCTAGAATTTCCTCCAGTTGTGGGTCTTGGTTAGAAAGGGAGAGGTCATCCTAAGATATTTTACAATTTTAGTTTCCAATAAAAAAATCTATCATCATTTCTACCCAAGCATCTCTATTATAACTATCAGCCCATGTGTTTTAAATCCTGGCACATTCAAAATTGACGTTACATTTGGCCCTCTATATCAATAGTTCTTTCCTGGAGCTTTTTAAAATGTGCTTTTCAACTTAAACACTGTAGTGATGAGAGATTCTACTGGGCTTTAAAAATAAAAGAAGAAATGCTTCAGTTTTCATGAATAGATATTGAAGCAGGTTCATTTCTAACCTTCTCTTTGGGACATTCGGTACTTTGCAGTGTAAACAGAAAAGTCCAAATTTCTCTCCTCCATTCAATGTTTGGGAAAATTCCAATTGAGGTAGGCCACCTGTGAGGTCTAATATTTGGATGTCAGCTTCACTTTATTTTAGATTTTTCTCTAGAGACTCATATGAATATTCATAAAGACATTCCTAGCCCTGAATCACCCAGGTGGCCAGCTCCATCTGGCAGACAATCTCGACCAGGCAAAACACGACCGGTGGGGACTCATTCAGTTTCTAGCCATGACTCTTAACTCTCAGTTATATGCAGCGAACGCAGGTCTACAGGGTGGGAGGAATGACTCATGAGTTAGTAAGAAATACATATTCTGACAGCTCAACAAAGAAGCTGTCCAAATATGAATCATGAGAGGGAAATGTTAACCTCTAGGGAAAAAATAAAATGCTACTCTTTTTCGTCCCATCCTTTTATTGAAAATCTAATTGTATAGCCCACTATTGGCCATGTTTTTATATGTATGTACGCAGATAAATAATACACTTATTAAATCTAGTAATTTACCTGTTACTAGAGTGTAGCAAATAATATTCTCAGAGGCTTTTAAATAACATATAACATGACAAATTATTTATGCAATATTTTGCTTGTGGGTCATTAAAGCCAGACCTAGAAGAGTGTTTTGTGAACTTGTCTGCTGATATTAACAGATGCCCCTGGGGACCCTGATGTATGTGCTTGGAGTAGAGGCCAATCATCTGTCTCTGAGAAGCATGCCAAGTGAGTTTCATCACCAAGCAAATTTGGGAAACCCAAGTCAACATGTATACTGAAGTGCCGCAAGATGTAAATAAAAGCATAACCCTGACTTACTGGAAGTTTATAATTTAAGAATTATTAATTTTTAATAACTCAAGTATTCAAAAATTTAGAAAATAATTATTTGAAATTTTCATAAAATTAATGCATTATATGATTCAGATATAAATGCATCTTTGAATGGAATGCTATTCGGTGTGTTCTCGGTTTGCATAAAATCCATTGGTCTCTTTCATTGATTCATAGTTACATTGTTTAGGTGCTTATTTTTAAGAAGAGTAAGTTGATGCGCGTTAGGAAGATTGGCTAGGAAAATAGGAACCCTGGACAAGAGAAAGAAGAAGGGAACTAGAAAGAGAAAATAGAGGCGAAGATGCAAGGGGCTAACGTGGCAAGGGGCTGAGGAAACACGTGATTGCTGGAAAAACAACACAGGCAAATATCGGGCTCAAGGGAATTTTATTTCATGATCCAAATGACAGAAGGGTGAAGAAAATGAGACACACAAAAAAAGATAAGCAGAAGTATACGGAACAGGGATAAAGAAGAGATTTCTTGTTTTGGCCTTTTATTGACTAATTTATTGGATGAAAAGTCTTATCAGGTGATAAGAGTCGGGATTCTTCTTTCACTTGTGAAAATTGATAAAACCTAACTCCCAGTGGTCAGTAGCATCTGCAATTCTCAAAAATTAAATAGGTCCTCAGGAAGCATTTCCTGAAGCGGGCCTTCTAGAACAGCACCTGCAAGAGCCACGGGGGGGGGGGGGGGGGCTCCGTGGTGGAATAATTTGGGGAGTGCGCACATGGCACCACCCTCAAAGTTGCCCACAAACAGTAGAGGACTGAGGCTCTGCAGAGTCTTACAGAGATTAGTTCAACTCACTTTTTAACTCATTTTTCAAACCTGTATGACCACTGAATACTTTTTTTCACTCCACATCTTATTAATACCTTGTAGAATCAGTGAAAAGAGTATAAGCTTGACATTAGAAAACCTGGTGTTGAACTTTTGCTCCAATATTTACTAGATTTGTGGCCTAGGGATAGGTTACTTAATAATGAGCTTGAGCCTCAGCTTCTCTATCTGTAAAATGGGTTTAATAATATGTAGTTACCAAAACGTCTGGCATATAGTAAATGTTAAGTGAACTACTAGTTATTAGTATTCTATAGAGGATATTCTGGCAAACTTAAGGTCATCTTAAACTTTCTGTCATATTATCAATATAAAGTATGTGTATTAAACTATGCCATTAGAAAAAAAAATTTTTTTTCTAATAAAAAAAAAAACCTAAAAGTTTTTCCCTTATTTTTCCTCCCCCTACTCTCTTCCTTTTTATTTTCAGTTAAGCAATTTCAAATCAAACCAAAAAAGGTTAGAAGTCAGTCACATCATGTCAAGGCCAGTGATTTGCAGCAAACAAGTGTCATTTAAGCCACAGGATATACATGAATACAAATGGGTCTTGCATCAAAGATAAACATTGTCTTAGTCTGTTGAGCTACTATAACAAAAATGCCATAAACTCGGTGGCTTAGGTAACATTTACTTCTCACAGTTCTGGAGGTTGGGAAGTCCAAGGTCAAGTGCCAGCAGATTTGGTGCCTAGTGAGGACAGGCTTCCTCCTTCATAAAAGACTGTCTTCTGCTGTCTCCTTACATGGTGGAAGGGATCAGGGATCTCTCTGGGGTCTCTTTCATAAGGGCACTAATGTCATTCATGAGGGCTCTACCCTCATGACCTAGTCACCCCCCTAAAGTCCCACCTCCAAATACCATCACATTGGGATTAGATTTCAACATATGAATTTGTGGGGGGCACAAATAGCTAGTCCATAGCAACTGTTTCCAAAATGAAACCGTCTTTTGAGAAGACAGAACTTTCACTTACACAACAGTAGAATAGGTGAAACCTGGTTTTCATGCCCTCAATCATCTCATTCAAAGGGAAAAACACCTTTCCATGACATACCACTTCCAACTCCAATCACTCCAATCAACTCCAATTAAGGGCCCTAATAGTTCCTCATCTCTCCCTTTATCCCTATGACTTTCCGAAAAGAATCTAAAACCTAATTCATACTGTGGGGTTACTGCACCAAGTCACTTACATTTGCATTCTAACATCCTTCAAAATCTTGAGTCTGAATATAGCTCGAAAAGTGAAATGTCAAGAGTTTACTAAGAAAGTGTGAGCGGGGAGGGCTTCCTGGGAGGGCTTCTGAAATTACTTCTGTGGAAAGTAGATTTTCCAACCTTGACGATGTGTCTTCTCTTGCTGTAATTAATGCCTCCTTTTCAAGGGTAAGTACCAAGTCCTTTATGGCCTCCTTGCCATTTCTAGCCCATTATTTAAGCTGTACCATATTTCCTCTGATGATTCCCATCATGTTACATTAGGCTGGGAAACCTCCCTGAAGGGGAATTATCACTCAGTGCTAAGTTTGGGCTTCCAGGAGACAGTGCCATGGAGACTAATTCAACCCACTATCCACATCATTGATTTAAGATTGTCTCCCACACAAGAGGCCATTACTACTTGGGAGATAATCTTAAATCATCTCCCAGTGACAAGAGGCCAGTCACTGCCCACCTTTCAGAGAGATCGCAGACCCATCCCACAGGCATACACTGCCCGCGAGTCCTGAGCTGAGCACTCTCTCCACGACTAAAAGCCTGTTCACTGCTGTGTCCCAGGGCCTAACGCAGTGCCTGGAACCTCAGTTAACAGGCATTGGCAGGTGCTTCTTAACTGAGCAAATGAAAAAATAACTTTTTCTGTTTTCACTTCAACCTGTGGCCCACAGAGCTGGGCGAACCCTGAAGCCTGTTAGTCTGAAGTCATGGCTCTGAAACCTGGACTAAGAAGACAGAAGATGACACTGTAATGCCCCATCCCTGGCATCACAACACCAGAAAACAACTGCAAAAGGATCTCAGGATCTTCTGATCGCAATTGCAATGGCACTCAGGATCTTCTGATGACTGCCAATGACTAAAAACCTTTTCTAAACATATTTCAAGTCACATTTCAATACATTATTTTGGTTGTTTCACTAAAATTGTGGCTTAACCCATATTGAAACAAAGCTATAACATACCCATTTATCATACTCTTGTTTCTCACCCCGTAGAAAGGAGAGTTAACTGCCTAGTTTTGATATATAGTTGCCAGTGATACTATGGAAAGTATGATATTCATGCTGGCGCCCACTGGGCAGTTTTCTAAAAGTGTGAAATTGCCCCATCTTTAAATTTAAAAAATTAGTTCTTGCTTCATTTTCAAGGCCCCTGTCGACTCACTAAAGCCAACAGACTTCACTGCTTTGGTATTTAAATAGCATATACCAAAATGTCACCCATATGGTTTCTGAGCTCACATTTCAATGACCTAATGCAGTTTGTAATACTAGTTTCTTAAAAGTTCCATTTCATGTTACCCTTAATTATAGATATGACATTATTCAAAGTCATACTATTAAGAAATCTTGCCCTCAAAACTTTATAGAACGCTATTGGTAGCGATCTACCATGTGAAGGATTTGTAGGGCGACTAAAAGTGAATTAGAATGGTCTGCAAATTGTCCTGTTACTTAGAAATATAGCAGGTGACACACATAGCTGGGTAATGAGAAGTGTGAGGATTGATCTTATGAGTTTCTCCTCCCGTACTCATTTTATTATTAATGATCCCGGGATCATAGGTTCAGTAGGTATTTGTTAAAAGACTGAGCAACTCACCGTGGATGACACATGACTATTACATTCTCTTGTGTAGTTCACCACACTTCCACCATTGCCTGGCATACTCTATATTACAGGTATTTGAAACCCTCCAAATTAACGTATTTAGTCTCTTCAGTTGATATGTGGCGTTTTCTCTTTTAAATTTGCTGTATGACTCCATTTTTTTCTCGCTTCCATATGTGCTATGACGGGAAATCACCAAGAAATGCAACTGGACATGACATTAAGCTCCATGAGAGCTGGAACTCTGTCCACAACCACATCCCTAGAGCATGTGCTGTATCTGGCACAGAGGAGGTGCTGTATTTGGCACACAGTGAGTATATGAATGAAGGAATGAACCAATAAACAAAAGAACCGATACCATAGGCCATGGAGCAACAAAAGAAAACAGGATGGAATATTATTCCAAAATAGAAGGCCTTGGAAGAAGACCGCGTGTTGTGCTGGATGAACAGGTTCGTTACCTGTAACACCGAAGACATCTGGATTTGTTTGGGGGAGCAACTGAAATAATTAAGTGAAAGCTCCATGAAAATGGTAAAGCACTTCTCAGAGAGAGTGTCTTGAATACGAGGACAGTGAATTGTAACATGAACTAAAGCATTTAAGCTACAGCGTGGAACCGGGGCAATCACAGGGCTAACCCAGGCAGGGGCACAGTTGGCATTTCCTGAACGAATCCCGGCCCACTCCAGGCCTCCCAGAAAAGGGAGTGGAAGACACTGCTGAACTCGGGAGTCTGGGGGGAAAGCATTTTATGGCAAAGAACGTACAGACACAGAAGCACTCTTTTCCTCAATTTTATTATCTGATATTAAACAATAATACAGAAACAAATATTTACCCAGATTACGAAGTAAGCTTTTCATTTCTCAAAGTCACTAAGGTTAAGGTGCATACTCAGGTGAAAAGAGCATAGGTCAGCCTCCTTTGGTTTTGTGGATTCTTTCAAAAATTATTCTAGACAACTCACCATTCCCTGTTGTGGTTACAGGTCAAATCAGAGACTTGAGAAATGGCAAGTGGCCAGAAAGGGCACAGAGCAAATAAACTGAATACAGGCGACCTATTTCCAAATCAGGGCATGCACCTCCACATCCGACTCCAAAAAAAATCTGATACGTAAGCATCCTCTTTACTTAGTGAGATTTCAGAAATGACCTCTTAACATACAGCGCAAAGTAATTGTTGCATGGTTTTACGATACGCCAACTATTCCAGGAATGCATTTACTGTGTAAATCAAGGCACAGCTGTAAGATTTTTGTTCAAAACTTTACCAAGAATTGTCCATCATTCAGAAAATCATATCCAGTGACAACACTGTGTGATGTTGCCGGTACAACACACGCTGCCCTGCACCGGGAGCTTGTGATTCTACATAGAGCTGAAAGCATCTGATGACTTAATTCTATCTTTCAGAATAGTTATACCCAGGCTTTTTTATTCAAATACATTTTATTCTATTAAAAAGTGCCTTTCACTTTTTCTGCTTTACATTACAGTTAGGGCACTATATTCATTGTTTAAAAGTAAATATGCAATATAGATCACATTGACTTTGAACTCAAATCAGAATAATATATTTGTTTAAAAAGGGGACATGGACTCTGGGAACCACTAATCTCATCTAGCCTCTCACTCTACAGTGAGCATAGGCTCAGAGAGGTGAAGTAACTTGTTCAAGGCCACAAAGCCAACTAATGACCCAATGGGAACCGGAGTTACCAGGGCACCAGGTTCTCCTTACAGCACACTGCGTGGTGTCAAAGAGATAACTACACAAATACACAGAGTGGGGGAATTAACCTCACACTTCAGCATGAGTTGGTGACCATTAGACCCAAGGGCAGGGACTGAGGCATCTCTCCCTCATCTCTAGGGACAGGTGTTTTAGAGAAATTTGGGGTTTTCCACCTAAAAAGCCTCGGGTGCTGGGTTTGGCACTGAGCTGATGCAAACTGAGCTGTGGCCAATTCAGAGCTCTCTCTAAAAGGTACATGGTGAAAGCAGTTATTTGTCAGGCTGTATTTAAGGGCGGCTTTAAGGTAATAAAATAAAAAAAACCCAACAACCTAAAAAGACTATTACTTAGCTTGAGAAAGCCACATTCCATTATTATCTTGAACTTACAATAGTACTTCACAGTGAAGAAATTAAGATACACGCTCAATTTAAAATCAATAAATGGTGTCCCTGGTTTTAGGCCTTGAGTTTAGGTACTTTTGGTCAGACGGAGTTCATAGGAGGTCTGAATTTGTAAACAAGTAGGTGGAACAGGTATGTAAAGGGTATGTCCTGGGTAGCTTTTATATTTAAAACGTATATTAAAACTGTATGAAACATTCCCAGGAGATAAACACAAGGTAATTAGCATTTATCTCTATGCTGGCTTCTGTCCAAATCACTGCTCCACATTTATGAAGCAAGAAAATTCTCTCAGCTCAGCAGCTTCGATGTACAGGACTCAGCTAAACCAAACTGGGCACTCAAAGTAGGAAAACAGAAGCAAGCCAATGATCTATACAGCCCCTCAACTCGTCACCATCTACAGTTAGCCTGAAGTCACCATCACTGCTACGGTTCCCTGGCCTGAGATTCGGGCTGTCTTCCAAACCTCAGAAGCAAATGAAAACACCCAATATTATTTCCCAGTGAAAGCTAATACCATCGATTATGATATTCCTGATCAATTTGTAAACTAAGATTTCTCCTCTGTAAAGGTTTTCCGTTTTTGTTCATATAGTTGCCATAAAAGGTCCTGGACCTGGGTAATGGACTCTGCTTCGAATGAATGTGACCCTAAACACCTATGCAATCGCTTTTATCAAAGTAATGGGCTTTGTATCTATCAAATAAAATAAAATGCAATATATCTGAAGTTACAAATGCGTTAAGCCAAACCATTTAACTCTCTGTGTGGAGCGATACACAGAATTGCCCTTTCACAATATCTTAAGTGAGGTGTGAGGCAGATGCAGCAGGCAGACAGGTCGCCCGGGAGGCTGGCCGTTGCAGACGTGCTACTGCAGATGTGCTGTGGCAAAGGAACATGTCTGGTGGCTCTAATACCCTAGGGAGAAAAGAACACAGTTCATTACGGTCACTTTCTCAAGGGTTTCTTTTGGAAGGACCTGGATGAAGCAGGGTGCTTAATCTAGGTTTATGTCCATAAAAAAAAAAAAAAAAAAAATCAAAAGGATTCATTCATTTTATGTCCATAAAATCTCTCAATTGGAGGCTCCTCCTATGTGACCTAGGGGACCTGTTCAGGTGCCACCCACCCAGAAATGAAAGGTGTCAGGTGGAGGTAAAAAATGTTCCCTAAGAAACAAAACATTCATTTTGCTGCACAATGCTGAGTGTTAAAAAGAGCATTAAAAAGACAGAAAATTGTTCCATCTAAACCATCGTACTTACTTGGCAGTCCACATCTTATTGGAGAAGGGCTCCGGCTTCGAGATATCTAGGAAATAGAAAAGTGGAATGTGAATGACACAGTAGACGGAGCCCAATGAATGAATGAATCCTTTTGATTTTTTTTTTCCCTAAAACATCAGCTAAATAGTTGCTCAGAGACACTTTAGAACAATGATTTTCCCCGCTAAGATGGAGCACTGCATTTCCTTTTTTTACTCCCAGAAGTAAATGGGCACTCAATTTAGTTTAAGTTATATTATTAATTAAAAGCTGGGCTCGGTGGCATAGTTTTCTGTTGCTTTTTGTTGTTGCTGTTTAATGGTTGCTAAATACTTTGAGATTGAATGCTCAGTGGCCATATTGAATTCAAAGCTTTCCAGATAATTATTATTACTAATTAAAGCTCAAATGGTCAAATTCTGTCTGGCAGATCCTTTATATGAATTCTCCTGCACCCAAAACACTGCCCTATTAAGGAAAGTCACTAGGCAGCCAGAAAAATTCATTTTCAAATCTCACCTACGCTTTCACTAAGCAAAAGCCACCACCTGAACCTGCAAGCCTGCTACGGCTCAGAAATAACTGACTGCAAGCATCGCTCTTGCTCTGAGCTTTCAGACACTTCACAGACGCTCAGGAAGACGGCAGCTGTTCTGCACGCGAGACCTCAAGTGAGCCGAAAGACCAGGCTGGCCAAAAATATTTTTATGTTAATCTGCAGGACCACCACCAGTCTGGCTGTAAGGAGAGGGTGGTAGAAAGAGACAGAATTTTGGCAGCAGCTTCACCTTTGAAAATATATTTTTTGTCTAAAGTTTAAATTACTGTTCTCCCTGGCACACAGTGGAAAGAAGAGAGAAGGTGGGTGGAACATATAGAGGGGCTTATACAGAGGGATGGTGCCCGCAATTGATAAGCCCTTTCCTCTTAGGATGAGAATTGTGATTCTTGCAGCATAAAACTCTCAAGATTTCCTTTTTATTTATCAGTCTACTAAATGAACTATGTAAATACTTATTCCTGGATAAGGACAATTAAGTTATATTAAAATCTCCAAGAGCAAAAGAGCTCTACCTTTTCCACTCTCAGGCCATTTCCTTCATCGGGACTTTTTCTCCACAACTTCCCAGCTCACTGAAATTCTGCCAGATCCACTACCATCTCCCCCAGGCACCCCTTCCTCATCACCAAACCCAGCAGGCATCTTATGTCCTCTGATAACTCCAGTGCTTCCTGCCTCTTTTATGAACCGAATCATATATCACATTCAATAACTTTGTTTAAATCATATTGATTTTCCTATAGTGAAACCCATCCAGGGAAGAGACCACTTTTTAGTTATTTTTGTGGCCCACCCCCCACCCCCAATCTAGCATCGATCAGATTCAGAAGGAATGTTTGATGAAGACATGATCAAACATAATGGAGTGGGTGGAGTAACAACAGATGCTCACTAAACTCAGAAAGGTGGGTCCTATCACTGCAGGTGTTTTGTTTTTGTTCTGCTGGGGGACAGGGGGTTAGATGTTTGGGGCTAGGGCTGCAAGGCCAGAGATCATTTCAGAGAAGTGGGGTGTTACCAAATATGGTTCTTCTTTTCCACCACTCTCTCTAAAACAAGACTGAAGCAAATTTTTGTTTTTATTTGAAGGAACAGGACATTGTTAGCCTGTCTGGTGTCCACGTCTTAGTCCAGCCCTGTATTAGCTGTTGAATATATAAACAGTGATGGATCACAACAATGTCCTTAGTTTTCAGAGATGTTATTGCCGTTATTTTTTCTTTGACAGAAGTATTAGTAATCCTCCCAAGAACTAATATAAAAGGAGACTAACAGTCTTCCTACTTTGAAATGGGGAGGAAAATGAATACCTGCAATGCCTCTCATATGGTATTGAAATCCAGACCATTTGAGCAATTTCTCCAACTCATACAGTAAGTTCCAGAGAAAGCAGGGGCCTGTGCTGAGGTCAGCTGACTAAGGTGTTCCATTCTCTATTCAGAAGGACAACTGGTATCTAACAGCTCACTTTCTTTCAAAACAAAACTAAAACTATGAAATAAAGTAAAGTCTATTAGCCTTTCAACTAATTCAGAAAAAAACTACTTCTATACTTTTCTAAATGATTAAAACCTTAGTCCAAGGTAATGTAAAATTCAGGTTGGGGTTACTGCAACAGGTTCTCTTTCTACACACAAACTTATAATCACTGCTTTTATAGGCTACTGTTGAATTTAGAAATGTCAACCATAGGATGACTTTGTGTAAAATGATTAGATATGTACCAAGCTTAAACCAATATGGCTACGGGGGCAGATGGGACTTAAACTCCTGCTTCGACTTCGGCTTACAGGTCTCACAGAATTCCACTAAAAAGACAGAGAAAGAAAAATAGTCATTAGCTCATGAATGCTCACGTGGCTTAAAATGATATGCATATCCCACAGAAAGAGAGGTTTTGCTGATAGGATTATGCTTGCCCATTACTGGTCACCAGCTTGAGGTACACTCCTTTCATTTACTACAGTTGCCCAGTATTTGACAATAGCTTTAGGGTATTTCTCAAATAAAATCCCATGACAATAAACGTTGGGATGTTCAAACTCCTGGTGCTAATAGAATTTTGTTTTGATGAATAAATTGTTACAAATTACATTAAGTTTGTAAGTATTAGACAACATAAGCTCCCTGTGGACAGGGATCTGAGCCTGTTTTGTTCACTGCTGAGCCCCCGGCACCTGGGTCTTAAATGCCTGCAGAATAACTAGCGTTAAGTGAAGCGAATTGTGTGACAGAGTAAATCACCACTGCTGCCCACCTACTCTTTAACTAAATTAATCAGTCAGAAGAAAACAATGTTCACTATAATGAGATTTCTGTAGTGAAAAGCCTTCTAAAATATTCCCCTTCATTCAACTCTTTCCTTCTCCAAGTTCCTTTTAGGGTATTCTCATTCTGTATTAGAAATTCAAGCTTGGGCAACTGTTGGTGACATACTTGATGGGAGAGAAGGAAATTAAAAGGCAATTGCTATTTATGTAGAACACAATAGTGGCCATTTCTTCTCTTTCCCTTCTAAATTGTACTGCAGACAGTCCACAATAAGAGTCTCTTAACAGAGGGTGGTTATTGTAGGGGAAGAAGCATTTATGAGCTCACTGGATAGCGTATCCGTGGCTGTTAGAACAACACAACCCAATTTCTATGGGCTCAATTTTCATTGTACAAAGTATTTTATTGAAATACTATTAGCTAAAGTGGGCTGCTTCGGCTGCAAGAACCCTTGTCTTGAGTTTTGTTAAAATACACTACTTCCCTTCTCCCCTGTAAGGGGGAAAGCTGCCATGAAGCGCATCCCTGTTGTCCAGCTCAAAGAGGGCAGGAACTGAAGCCACCCAGATGGTGGCTTTGATCTGGACTGAGGAGCTGCAGTTCAGAATTTACTTAACTCTTTCTAGAAAGGGCAGGGCCAAAACTCCATAATGTACACTCTACAGAATGTCCAAGCACTCGTGGCCACCAGTTCCAATACCCAGTCCCCACCACCACACACACACTCAGACACTTGCATACTGAAGACTCTATTTTGAAGGCTGCCCAATTATTTAACATGCTCAAAACATCCTACAAGCACAGTACACAGGAGGCAACCTTCCCAGACGGACTGGCTCCTCTCCCCGCACCTGCTCTGCCTGCTTTTTCTCCATCCCTCCCCTCTCTACGTATCATACCAAGGAGAGAAAACGGCTTGTTGTTTCCCAAAATGGAGAATTGTCAGTAAAAATTTGGCAAACTGTTTCCTGAAAGTTAATCCCTTTTAAATGCTTAGTTACAGAGAGCCTCCTATATGGGGAGCTCAAAAGGTTTTTGCCCTTCCGCTAGCTTAATATTTCTAAGATGGGGGAGGCAGGTAGGCGTAGTTCTATCTTATAAATAAAGTAACAGGCAAAGAAATTACTGCCAGGAAATTATGAAGCCTCGTGGACAAATCAAAGAAAAGAATCTGTTCTTTCCCAGCCAATCCCTTTCCTCTCCTTTGTATGAAATCTTATCAAGCAACTCTTTATGAACTTCTTTTATAGAATCTCTGGGTTTATAAATGTTCTCGAACTTGTGAATCAAACACTTGGGATGAACTGTCACTATGCAAGGCCACCGTACAAAAGCCCCCCTCTTGGTGACAACTTCTCCCTTCATAATGACAATGTCATTCTCCATGAGGGCAGGCCACACGTGATAGAAGACCAAGGGCGCGGTGAAATCCGAGTCATAGCTGCGACGATACCTGTTTTAAACACACAAAAGGAGAAAGAGACGTTAAGCAATTATGCAGCATAACTGGGGGGGCAGGATCAGTGCAAATTTCCATTTAGATTATGCTCAGATCTAGATTCTGTTATTAAAGAGATGGCTGTGGGCCCTTAGATAGGAACCAGTGATAACGAGGACCCCACGGGCTCACTAAGAACAAGTCATGTCAGGCTAATCTCATCCCTCTCTCTGAGCGGCAATTCAGGGAAAAGCTGGAGACCGTGTGAAGTCCCCTTGTCTTCCTCCAAGATTTCTCATGCTAGCTTTGTGGGCAAAATAGGAGAAATTTAAGTGGATGATTAACTTAAGTAGGTAGATTGGAAACTGGTTCAGTGATCATATCCAAAGAGAGGTAATTAATGGGTCCATGAGAACGTGAACAAAGGTGCAAAGGGCTCTCTCAATCCTGTGATAAATCAATATATTCATCAATGATTTGCATGAATTATAGAAAAGTGGTTCAAAGGTGGGGAGTGGGTCAGAAAAAACAAAACAGATGACAGCATGAAAAAATAGCTCAACAGGCGGGAGGAAATAAGCTGGATACCTATGGGGCCTGCAGTTGAGTCTAAAAAGCGTTTAACTACAAAGTTAGAGGTGACAAATGGCTTAATCACAGCCCAAGTAAAAATATAATAACAGATTTCAGTTGAACTCAAAATGAGTGAACAGTGTTATATGGCTGAAAAGAAAAAAAAACTAAAAAAATTAGCTGAGTTAATAGAGAATAATAATGAAAAGGGTGTCAGCCCCTCCAGGCTGGTCAGTTCAAACCAGGGACTGCATTCAGTGTGGACACTTTCTCAGAAAGGGGTGCTCAGGAAGCACAGAGCACAGGCAAGGAAACAGATGGATCTGTGGGAAAAGTCTCAACCCCTAACCCCTTCACGTGGAAAAAACCTGAAGGCGTGAGGCCAGGAGGAGGAGAATTTGAGTAATTGCTTTTAAATGTGTGAAAGCCTGCCAGAGTTTAAAAAAAAAACAAAAAACACAAAAACAAGGATTAGACTTGTGCTGTGAAGTCCTAGAGGTAGAACCAAGTCCAGTCATTACTAGGAACTGCAGTTTCCGCTCCACAGCAGCCAGGAGTAGAGTCCAGAATGCCCCCAAGAGGCCCCGTGCTCCCTGATTAAAGGCGTGCAAGCAGGAGGCCTGCCAGAGTTCTAGGAAATGTGCAGGCTCCATAAACCAAAGTGGAGGAGTATTTCTTTCTTTTTTAATCCTCACAGAGGATATGTTTAGAGAGAGGGAAAGAGAGAAACATCGATGTGAGAGAAACATCCATCAGTTGCCTCTCATACGAGCTCCCAACTGGGGATTGCTCGAACCCGCAACCTAGGTATGTGCCCTGATCAGGAATAGAACCCGCAACCTTTTGGTGCACAGGAGGATGCTCCAACCAACTGAACCCCCTGGCCAGGTCAAGTGGATGAATATTTCTGAGTGGGACCATGCATCCTCTAAAGGAAAAAGGAATTTTTAAAAAGAGGGAAGCAGATATTTTCTGTAAGAAAATCAAAAAGATCCAGCTGCAGTGTAATGTTCTAATATTCAGCTCTTCCTTGAGTGGACCTATGCCAGGGGCAGCGATCTGAAACTAGAAACAAGGCAATGGCTGGAAAATATGACAGGCTGTAAGGCAATTAGAAACACCATCACAGTGATTTTCATAAGCAAAAGAAAGGTACATGGTCTCCATCATCAACAAATTTGTAGGAGGAATATGGGGGCTGCCACCAACTCATAACTCTACAGCCTGAATGAAGATCCAAAGCTAACCTTTCCTGAGTGTACACGATATGCCAGGTAGTGTCCTTAAGTACTTTATTTGAATGGTCTCAATGAACTTTCTACAGCCCTAGGAAGTAGGGGTTGATATTTCCCTCATTTTACAGAGAAGAAACTAAGGAACAGAAAAATTAGGTAACGTGCCCAGATTATACAGCTAATTAGTGGTGGAGCCAGGAATGGACCCCAGATAGCTTAACACCAGAGCCTCTGTTTTATTTTGGGGGGGTTTTTTATATCTTTATTGATTTCAGAGAGAGGAAAGGAGAAATGGAAACATCAATGATGAGAGAGTCATTGATCGGCTGCCGAGCCCACAACCCGGGCATGTGCCCTGACCAGGAATCAAACCCCGATCGCCTGGATCCTAGGTCGATGCTCAACCTCTGAGCCACGTCAGGCCGGGCAGAGCCCCTGTTCTTAACCACTGGCCTCCTCCCAGATAATCTCCAGCTATATCCTAAGATCTCATAAAATTTCAGTAAAATGTTCCAAATTAATTTAATTTCTTCTAATTTATAAAGGAAATATTTTCCAAGTAAAACTTGGTAAAAACCAAGTGGTCCTAGATGAAAGAGTCTAGAGCAGTCATTTTCAAATGTTAGAGAGCATAAAGAATACTTGGGTGCTTGCTAGATTACAGATTCCTAAGCCCCACCCAGACCTACTGCAGAAATATCATGGAGTGTGATCCAAGAATCTGCATTTTTAACAGGTTTCTTGAACAATTCCAATGCAGGTGATCTATACACCATACCTCAAGAAACCTGGCCTAAATAATGCAATAAGAACCAATAAAAGCAAACAAACAAAACAATCTGATTTAAAAATGAGCAAACAATCTGAATAAACATTTTCTCAAAGAAGACATACAGATGGTCAACAGGTACATGAAAAGGTGCTCAACATCATTAATCAT
Organism: Miniopterus natalensis; assembly: GCF_054644295.1. Taxonomy (NCBI): domain Eukaryota; kingdom Metazoa; phylum Chordata; class Mammalia; order Chiroptera; family Miniopteridae; genus Miniopterus; species Miniopterus natalensis. The sequence continues at coordinate 173,880,751 of NC_142081.1, forward strand.
CAGTGAAATGCAAATCAAAACCACAATGAGATATCGCCTCACACCTGTTAGAATGGTTATTATTAAAAAGACAAGAAATAGCCCTGGCCGGTTTGGCTCAGTGGTTGGAGCATAGGCCCTTGGACCCAAGGGTCCTGGGTTCTGTTCCAGTCCGGTGCATGTGTCTCTCTCATGCTGATGTTTCTCTCTTTCTCCCTCCCCTTCCACTCTCTCTAAATAGATGATAGATAGATTATAGAGATAGAGACAGAGATAGAGATAGAGATAGAGATAGAGATAGAGATAGAGATAGAGATAGAGATAGAGATAGAGATAGAGGGATAGAGATAGAGATAGAGATAGAGGTAGAGATAGAGATAGAGATAGAGATAGAGATAGAGATAGAGATAGAGATAGAGATAGAGATAGAGATAGAGATAGAGATAGAGATAGAGATAGATAGAGATAGAGGTATAGGTATAGGTATAGATATAGGTATAGATGATGATATAGATAGATATAGATATAGATATAGATATAGATATAGATATAGATATAGATATAGATATAGATATAGATATAGATATAGATATAGATATAGATATAGATATAGATAAATATATATATCTCCTCAGGTGAGGATTTAAAAAAAATTTAAAAAGAAAAGAAATAAGTTTTGTTGAGGATGTAAAGAAAAGGAAGCCCTTGTGCACTGTTGGTGGGAACATAAATTGGTACAGCCACTATGAAAAACAGTACAGACATTCCTCAAAAAATTAAAAATAGAACTACCATATAATCTAGCAATTCCACCTCTGGGTATTATCTGTAGAAAACAAAAACACAAATTCGAAAAGATATATGCACCCCCATGTACACTGCAGCATTATTTACAATAACAAAGATACAGAAACCACGTTAAGTGTCTATTGATGGATGAATGGATAAAGATGTGATATACGTATACAGTGGAATATTACTCAGCCATAAAAAGAATGAAATCTTGCCATTTGCAGCAACATGGATGGACCTTAAGGGCACTATGCCAAGAGATGTAAGACAGACAGAGAAAGACAAATACCATATGATCTCACTTATATATGGAATCCAAAAAACAAACAAACAAAAACCAAGCTCATAAATACAAAAAACAGATTGGTGGTTGCCAGAGGCATGAGGGATGGGCAAAATGGGTTAAGGAGGTCGAAAGATACAAACTTTCAGTTATAAAATAAATAAGTCAGGAGATTTCATGTACAGCATGGTGACTATAATTAATAATACTACACTGCATATTTGGAAGTTGTTAAAAGAGTAGATCTTAAAAGTTCTCAGCACAAGAAAAAAAAATGCTGTAACTATGTATGGTAGGGGATGTTAACTAGACTTATTGTGGTGGTGATTTTGCAGTACATACAAGAATCATATCATTATGGTGTACACCTGAAACCAATATAAAGTTATATGTCAACTATAACTCAATTAAAATTTTTTAAACAATAAAGAGTAACAGACCTTTCTTTTTAAATGTTACAGACTGGCTCCAGGTACTTATTAATTCTCCCCCATATAAGCAATAAAAATCATACCATCCCCTCTGAATCACATTTGACTGAGAAGGAAGATGACCCCAGGAGAGGGCCCTGTCCTGTAGTATATGGCAGGGCCTGGAAATCGGGTAATATCTGTTGATTTCCCCACCTGGTGTTCTTTTCCCTAAATTGTTCCCAGGAAATAGAGACAAGATCACTTATTTATATTCCCTAGCTTCCGCTCCTATGTCTCTTACTTGCTATCATTAAAAATTTCTCCATCCGCCCCAAATGCAATATCTAGGGGTGGCTCTAAAGTCTGCATTGCAAAGGCAATGCAACAAATCTCCTGGATGAAGTTACTGAGGAGGCAGAAATCAACTTCCGGAGGGAATGAAATCTTGGGATTGATGTTCATGGCTCGAATGACATCCTGAAAAACAAGAAGATGGCATCACCTTGTTACCAACCTGTGACCAGAAGCTCTGACAATCCTAAGGACATTATGACTGATGAACGTGGAAAAAGAAAAATGAATGAAAGCAAGTTAAACTAGAGGAGTGCATGTGCTAAGAGGAGGAGGCCTCATGAACAGGGAAGGAGGAAAGATGGCAGAGTACAAATGACACAGGAAAGGCCAGGAGGGGCTCAAAAAACTAAGAAGAAACCAAAACCTCTTAGTATTTTTAATTTATTCCCTCTCCCTCCCTTTATTTAAATTCTGGGCAAGTTATATAATGTGCCAACACAGAACTCTGACTTGTTTGTAATCTATAATAATTATAATAGCTTGCTTTTATTGAGAGTTCACTATGTGCCAGGTCTTGTGCTAAGCAAATGACCTACTTTCTTTCATTTAATCCTCTCGAGAACTCTATGGCGTTGTGATTACTGCTGTTCCCACTTAAAGATTAGAAAACTAAAGAACAGAGAGGTTAAGTAAATGTGCAAGGTGACGCAGCTAGTAAGTGGCAGAGCCAGGATATAAATCCACACCTCTCTTTCACAAAATCTTAGGCACTATGATGTTCTACCTTCCAATCTTAAGGGCCCATCTAAAGCAGTAATTTTCAACCTTTTGCATCTCATGGCACACAAACTAATTACTAAAATTCTGTGGCACACCAAAAATATATTTTTTGCTGATTTGACAAAAAATATAGGTATAATTTTTATTCATTCACACTGAGCAGCCTATTGTGTTGGCTGTTGTGATTTTGTTATTTGACAATCTAAGGGAAAAGAGCTCAGTGCTCCTGACTAAATAGTAAGCTATTTCATGTTTTAAAAATTATTGTGGCACACCGGTTGAAAATCACTGATCTAAGGAACAGAACTATAAAGTTCAGAATATTTTTCCCCATACAAGGTCTAAGAAAGAAACAGTTAATATTGACTAGTTCTACAAAGTAAATTGAATGCTGCCCGTTTCTGCTCTTCCATTACCTAGAAGCACTGAATGGGTTTCTGAGTTATTAGAATTCAGTGTAGGCATCATTAGCAGCAAACTAGCCCCAGTAAGAGACCCAACACTTACGTTGACACTGCTTTGGGAATCATATAGATCAAGATGACAAATGATATAATCCAAGACGGCATCCTCAAAGTCATCGGACCCCACATAAGATGGTGTCAAAGATTTCCTTACACGGATCTTGAAATGTCTGAAAGCCATTTTGGCTACATGGAATGCTTCCTGCACATAAAAATTGCAGCAAATTTATTTGGTGAGAAGAGGGGGACAAAGAGGTCCAAGGCAAGGAATGAAGAAATTCATCAAAAATGCAATGCCATATGGATCTTCTGACAACTAAACACAGTTCATCAAAACTATTCTTAATCTAGGAAAAATATATATCTCAAGTTTGAAAAGAACATAATTACATATATGACTATCCACCTTCACTAATTTTAAGACAGTGGACCATTGTTCTGGTAATAGGGAGTATAGGACAGTACAGAAGTTCAAGGAAATAAATCTTCTGTGGTTACATAAATAATTGAAAAATGCTAGCTGATGCTAAGATCCCATGGTAACACCCTATCACACGGGTCAAGAAAAAAGAGAAAATGATTAATTTAGTGTGTGTTATACATAGACACATATTAAGTGTTGGGCTTGTTTCCTGACATATATTAATTTATTAAATGCCTGCTATGTAGTCAGCACTGGGAAAACCTAGTTGTACATGAACACATAGCCTATATGCTCACAGAACTTCAACCAACTCAGTAATCCTCAAACCAAGGACTGGCACATTTGTTTCTGTAAAGAGCCAGATAGTACACATTTTTCGCTTTGCTGGTCATATACTGTCTCTGTCACTTTTTTTTTTTTTAAAACAACCCTTTAAAAATGTAAAACTGTTCTTATAATCTTGGCTATCTGTATTTTCTTAGAAATACAGATATGGCCCACAGGTCTTAGTTACCTGACTCCTGGCATAAATTAATAAATATAGGACAAATTTCAGTAGATTTTGAAAATTCTGCTCTTATACCAATGTCCTGTTTTATTTAATATTTAATTGTTCTCTTAATGGACTCAGTATCTCAATATGGTACCAAAGGAACAGACCCATTTGCTTTGGGAATTAAGGAGTATATATGAGGACTTTTTAATCTGCCACCCTCAAGTAGCTGATATGTTAGCAGTTTTGGTCACTACCCCTCTGACTTTTCTAAGAATGGATGGAAATCAAATGACAGCCATTAGCAATAGTATGCCCACTGGTGTGTCTGTGCCCATTTAGAAGATTCCATGCAAATCAACTAAGTTATATTCCCATTCCAGATTGTCCTACAGTCATAAACGCTTCAACAAATGTCTGGTCAATATCAATATTAATACATATAATAGTTATTTTGACTGTGAAAAATGATTCATCCCAAATACTTGCAACCGAAGGAAGGGAGAAAGGGAAGGAGGGGATGCATGGAAATCCCACCCTCTGGCAGGGACCTCAGGATCTACCAGTCCTTTTAAGCCGTCCTGTTCAGTTCACCAAACCGCTGTCTCCCCGCTGTGCCCAAGGACCTCTGGAGCGCAGCCCGAGTGTCACGTACCACGGTGGCGATGTAGATGATCCGCTGCACGGTCTCGGCGTTGTCGATGCATTGCCGCAGCAGGCACTGCGCGTCCAGCCGGGCCTGGGAATAGGCATCGCCGAACCGGGACAAGAGCGCAGCCTTGCGCGCCGCATTGGACAGTTTGGCGCGATTCGGGGACGGGGACCTGATCTTCACCACTGCGTTGGAGGGGCTGCGGCTACGGCTGTGGCTGCGGCTGCGGCTGCGACTGCGGCTGCGGCCGTTGGTGTTGCTGCGGCTGGGGCTGCGGCTGGGGCTGCGGCTGCGGCTGTGGCTGCGGCTGCGGCTGCGAGCGGCTGGACTGGGAGACTGGCTCCTGGTGGGCCTGTTGGTAAGCAAGAATCAGCAGGGAAGCACTCTGATTCACTTTTCTGTCCTTCCTGGACTCCGCTTCTCCCCACCTCAACTGCAAATGACACTCAGGAGCCAGGGGCCCCTGCAGGCTGAAAGCGGCTGCCTCCACGACCTTCCCACCAGGTGGGCCATAGGCACTGTCTCCACGCAACCTCAGATGGGACTCAACCATGAAACAAGACTCTGCTTGCATGGTGAGCTGGACCTGATAGAGGATTCTCACGCCCTGAGCACCTCAGTTTATCCTGTAGGCAGCCCTGGGAGTCCGGCATTGATCGCTGGCCACTTTACAGAGGAGGAGAAGTGGAGCTCAGAAGTGTTAACTGGCTGCCCTGGAGTAACACAGCTAGCAAGAGCCAGAGTTAAAGAAGTCAGATTTCCTGTATTTCATACCCCAACCTTAGAGCCTCATGGGATAAAATGGGATGAACACTAAACAATGAGAAAGATCTGGGTTGTAGCTCCAGCTCCATTACGTCATAGCAGCAGGAGCAATTGCAATCGTTTCTCCTCTCCAGAGCCTCAGTTTTCACCTACATCATTTTTGCTCTGTTTTGCGGTGGGGGTGGGGGTTGGAAGATCAGGTGAGCTAATACATGGGGAAGTACTTGGCGAATTGGAAAGCACCATATCAGTTAAACATTTATGACTATCTAGTACAACAGAAATTATCAGACTAGCTAGCCCAAAGGCAATGCCCTTCCTGCCCTCCCCCCCCCCCAAAAAGAAAGTTTTGTAGAAGAAACTATGGGGCAAAAGGAAGTGTAAAGTGGACTCGGGGGGGGGGGGCTCATTAATAGTATTTGTCAATTTCCATAGTGCAACAGAAGCTCCAACCATGGCCCATCTCAAGCTATCAATGTGATGTCACTAAACTCGGATTTAGGCAGAAATGCACAGAATATGTTCTTTGGAGCCAGTAAAGCCAGCAGCAGCACAACACTGAAGGAGTAATTCCTCAAAATGAAAGACTAAGGTGACATTTAGGGGAATGGGGACCGGGCATGGGAGTGGCTTAATAACTTGAACCAGGGCATGTTATCGGGCTGGGGGTGGAGTAGAAAGACAAGGAAAATGCAACAAATCCAAAGAGAAACGTCCTACTTTGTCTTCACTCAACACTGTGTGAATGATCTGTCTGAACGCCTATCCACCAGTAGAAAGGGAGTTCACAAGAACACTTACCTACACCTCCATCAAACAAAGCTATGGAAAGGGAACACCCTGCAGTGAAATGGCAGTTGGTCCTCCCTGGAGAAAGGACTCTTGGGCCTTAAGAGAACAAGACCCTCATATAATGGAACATTCTTGCAATACGGGCACCACCTCTTGCCTTACAGGCACATTCAAATCTGGTTTCAAGCCAAAGAACTTCCCCTTCTCATATCGCTCAGTCTCACTCCTTAAGTTTCAACATCAGCCCAAAATAAAATAGCGTCAATTATTAGCAATCCAGGAGGTGGTTTCTCTCTCTGAAGGGTCCGTTAGAGAAAACACTTTACAATTCAAAGCTTCCTATATTGTTGGGGTTTGGGCTCAAGAATGTCATTTTACTTTGTTTCCTAAGCCAGGCTTTTATCACTAACGAAAGGCATTTAAAATATCTGTGAGAATGCATCAGACCTTCCTTGGAGAGCAGATCTTTCAGCACAAAGAACAGCAATCTCATCCTTCAGTGTTCGGAGCTGTTTCTCATAATCGGATATCACGTCTGCATCACACCTGTCCCGCTTGTCGCGTTTGTCGCGTTTGTCAGAGCCAGCGCTGCGTTTATCCGCACTGCGATGCTCTGATCTCCTGAGCTCAGGCGTCTTGGGCTCTGGGGCTCTGGACTCTAAACCGCGCTGCTCTGTCCTACGCACGGAGCTTCTGTGCGCTGAGTTTTTGTGGCGGGACTCCTCCAGCTTTTGAAGAGATTTAAGCCTGAACAGAAAAAAAAAATTTTTTTTTAAGTAAAGAAAGAAAAGAGAGGAGGTAAGGGAGGGAGGGACGGAAGCAAAGGTAATAAGCAACAGTTGGCATACTTAAAACAGAGGCTACTCTACCTCGTGGGCCATTATTGCATTGGGAAACTCCAATGGAAATCCATAGGAACTAACACAAATTAGCAAAGAGCAGGCTTGCAGGGTCAGGGGGCCACTCCATGTCTGCAGCAGGCATTGGAAAGGGTCCTCTAGCAAAAGCAGAGTGGGCCTGTAGTCATATTGTTCTAGATAGGACTGATTAAACCGCACAAAATTCTAGAAGCATTTGACCTCCGGAACCTAGTCCAGAAGCTGGGCAAAGAGATTACCTCTGCAGATGGACTATGGGGAGAAACTACACTGGACACTGACCAACACCTACAACACTGGGTGGAAGTGTGGACCTATGAGAAGAATGGACTACAGAAACAAACGAAGCTTCGGGAATGAAATTGGCAGCCTCATAAAGATACAAAGAGGCATGGCCATCATAAAACGGCAGCAAAAGCCGTAAGAAGAGGACATGCTGTGACAAAAATGACAATGGTGTAAGACGGAAAGGGAAGGGGTGAGACTGAGAAAGATGCAGAGAAGCCGAAAAGGCAACAGCAGAATTAAAAGCCGCTCTAGAAACAGTGAAGAAGAGAATCACTGAGCAGTTTGACCAATGCATTTGAGAAGGTAAATCAGATAGGAATGAGAGATTAAAATGATCAGGGGGATACGAGTGGAAACCAGGACGGTGCTCCAAGCTAAAATTCAGGAGCATTCCTGAAGAAGTCAGAACAACTGGAACATGTGTGAAGGCGACAGAATGGTATTCACATACATATAAATATATATTTACACATATGTATTTTAATACAATTTCCACTTGCTCTTTTTGTGGGGGAAATACCAAAATGAAAATCAAGGAAGGTATATAACTTTAAAGGTGTATAACCTTAGAGGATCTCCTTCTAATTTACCTTTAGAGAATAATCTGAAATTTAAACTAAGAATGGCAACAAAGGTCATCACAATGTTGTTTCCAATGTTGAAAATTGGTATCAAGGTCAATATTAAGAAAACACACAAATGATGGAACATGATGCACCTATTTAAAACTAAGTTCCGCAGTGTGTTTTTTCATTAGTAATTGAGAAAAAACAATGTTAACTGAAAAAATGGGGTCGAAATTTGTAAGCTTATACTTATTTCATAGTCTTAACTCTATTTCTAATGTATGAATTGGAAGAAATGTCAAAAGGTAACAGTATCTGGTCCTGGAATTATGAAAGGGTTTTTCGTTTCCTTTATACTATATTGTAGTTTGAAAATTCTCTCTAGTAGATAGGTAATGTTTTTGTAGTAAGAAAAATACATAAAACACTGATAAAAATATTGTTCCCTTTCCTCTTTAATTGTGAACAGATTCTTTCATATTGTAATGGAACACCAAAAAAAGGTAAATTCAAAGATTAATCAGTGGGCTGCAATAATCCTGTCATTTTTTTTTTCCTTACTGCTTTTTTAGCTGATTTATTTCCTCCTCTGCAGCCAAAAGGGATATGGTTGATACGTTCTTGGTTGCTTCAGGAGTCTTTGCAGTGTCAGCCACACTGTAAGAGAAATCAGTAACTAAAGACAGATTTTCCAAAATTGGCAGACTTTCTAAATCAAGGCATAGTTCTCTCTCAGGAACTTTTGGCATACACTATAAATTCGACATAAACAAGATCAAGTTATAAGACATCTGCATTCAGTCAGATGATATTGTAAATATTGTAATGCACTTATATGCAAAAACATGCTAGCATCCCCTTCCTCAGCGTCAAACACAGAGAAATTATAAAGCTACTACCCCCTAAAAGACTATGTAATAATTATTAATATCAAAATGTAAAGGACAAAGAAACTTGTTCAATTCCTCCTGCTTGCCCTCGTAACTCATCTAATCTAATTACACCAAGTCCTCAGGTTTGCCTAGTTCTTTAAAATCTTCATTTTTCTGCAATATACTACTACCTATTCTGATTACTTGGCACAGAAAAGCTGAATTTCACTTAATTTTCCCAGACTTCCTAAATATAAAAAAATTATTGCCCACCTATAAAGTCCTCCACAATTAACCTGTGACTACCAACTATTTTGCGTCTTCCTGCCTCTGACTTCCATCACTTATTAAGCACGAGTTTCCTGAGTTTTCCACAGAGCTCAGTCACTGTCAGTTTTAATGACTATCTCCATTGTAGGCAAGTCACGGTAAATGATACCATTTCTTTAAGTCTTTCTGAATTTAAAAGGAAATGGGAATGTGCTGGATGACAATGGATGAAGACCTATGGTTTTCAATTAAGTTGTCCTAGTGCAGTGAGAGATCACGGGTGGGCAAAGGCTTCTTGACTTAGCTGACCCTACTTCCCTGGAACAGCTCTTTCATCACAGGAGTCGTAAGGCTAAGAGGGAGCAACTGCTATCTAAACTCACGCCAGCTGTCCTCGTTCTTCAAATGCAACTCTTCATGCCATCCTTGACTCTTCAAAGTATGTCTCCCCTTCTCTTGAGCTCCTCCAACATGCAGCTCACACTCGCAATCTCATTACAAACACACTGCAAACTACTTGAGGGCAAACATTTTATGGTATTCATCTCTTTATCCCCAGCACCTAAAATAGTGCCTGTCACATAGTAGATTTAAAACAAACAAACAAACAAAAAGCCCTAAAAATGAATGAAAGAAATGTCTAAAGTCTAAAACAAAGCCATAGTAACAATAACTTCACAGTAGGCCTATGGAGGTTGAAAGGAAATTGTGTGATCTAATTCAAATGTGAATATGTTATAGGTTTTAATATATATATATATATGTGTATATATATATATATATATATATATAATATGGGAATATATATATATATGGGAAAATGAACATTTTATCAAGAAAAAACTGTAGAGCCCAGTTGGGCATGGCTCAGTGGTTGAGCATCGACCTAGGATCCAGGAGATCGAGGTTTGATTCCCGGTCAGGGCACATGCCTGGGTTTCGGGCTCCGGGGGCGTGCAGGAGGCAGCTGATCAATGACTCTCTCATCATTGATGTTTCTCTCTGTCTTTCTCTCTCTCTCTCTCCCTTCCTCTCTCTGAAATCAATAAAGATATATTAAAAAACAAAGAGAGAGAAAACTGTAGAAAATTAAAAGGACAAGACAGACTAAGAAATGAAAGAGTATAAACAGGAATAAAGTAGGTTTTTTTCTCTCAAAACATGCCATACACATGTGAGCACATATACATATAAGCAAACACATATGCTAATTTGGAACGCTTGGATCACATACAGGGAGAAGAAAGGGAGGTACATTCATGTACCAAGAATAGTTTTAAGCAGATGAACATTTATTTTAATTTTTTGTTATGGATGCATTCATTCATTGAGCAAATTATTGTGGATTCCCTATATGCCAGGCATGATGCTGGTGATGAAGATAAAACGGTATCCAAACATCAATAAAAGACAGTAACCCTTAAGAGTTTCCAGTCCACCGGATCACAAACATGCAAACAAATGTTTAAAGGTTCCAAACTGTGGAAAGTGCTATTCTTAGGTCAATGTGAAAGGAAATTTGAGGAGGGGAAGAGGAAAGACCTTCTGATGTATAGTGGTCACAAACAGGTTCTGAGAAATTCACATTTAAGTTGAGGCCTGAAGGATAATCCAGGGCCAGCCACGCAAAGAGGCAGCGGAAGAGTTCCGTTTTCCTGAAGGAGCACAGGCAAAGGCCTCAACGTGAAGAAGTAGACAGTAGACTAGGTGAGGGGCGTCTGGCATGACATGAGGGGGAAGTGAGAGGTAGGGATCATGCAGGGCTGTGAGAGCCCTGGGAAGGCTACTCGCAGCTTTTAAGCAGGGTGACGACTTAATACAGTAAAAATATATCTATATTTTCTATGTGAGAAATGGCTTGTAGTAGAGCAAGGATGGAAATAGGGAAACCAGTTGGAGCAATGAGTTGAGGCAAGAGGTTTCAGAAGCTTGAACCAAGGCAATAGTAGTATAAGAAGGGACACGTGTGGGGGATGCTTAGGAGGCAGATTCAACTCTATTCTCATTGACTGGATATAGGAAATGCAGAAAAGTGAGACTCCTAACCAGAGTCTGGGTATAAAATCGAGCAGTCTGCTCTTGTCTAGAGTTCTTCAAATCTGGGCAGACCTGTCCCTCTTCAGCACTGTCTTGGAATTTGTGCTTTGGAACTGGGTCACAGCCAAACTGGTCTCCACAAGGTTAGACATGGGAACCTCCTTGGGCGGGTCACTCATTCCACCGCACGAAGCACCCTGGCTTTAGAGACAGGTAGGTAGAGTAAGAGGAGAGAGCTGACTACCACAGAAGGTGGGGAACCTCCTCCATCATTTGTGATGCCTTAAGTGAAAATAGAATATGAACCACAGGCGAGTTCATAACAGAAACAAAACAAAACTAGGAAATTCAGAGAAAAGCACCTGAACAAGCACCTTCCTGTGGGCAACTTTCAAATGGACAGTGGGGGCTGGGGGATATGTATATCGATAAAGAGAACAGGCACAAATGACCAAGCAAACGGGGTGAATGGTATAAGAAAGGGTACATGGGTGTTCTCAGTACTATTCTTGCAAATTTTCTGTATTTGAAATTATTTCCAAATAAAAAGTTCTAAAAATGCATGCAGCCATAGTTTCTCAGTCCATGGTGCCCCTTATAGCTAACTACAGAGCCATAGTGATGAGAGGGAAGTAGGAATTCCTGGCTCCTGTTGGTGCTGATAAAAGAAAGAACCAGCAAAATCGTGAAGCAACGAGAGGCAAATGGAGAAACCTGGTCATCAGCAGCACTGGCCAGTAAATGCCCCAGGAGACCTAGCCAGACAAGCCATAACTCAGCACCCACCAGCACAAGACATCAGTGCCCAGTTGAAACTGAGGCCGGCAGGAACCCAGCAGGCAGTACAAGACCAAAGCCCCTCTCCTCCAGCACCAGGAGAGCATGCAAGCACCCCTCTACCCTTAGATGTCAGTCTAAGGAAGGAGGGCAATGAGACCTCCTGAGAGGGCAAACACGGCTCCTAATAGAAGTCTGGACTTGGAATTAACCGAATATTTACACGAAAGGAACTACAATAAACCAGAAAAGAAATGGCATATTTAAGGGTCCTCCTCACCCCACTCCAAATCAGCTGACATTAGTTGAAATATGTTGTAGAAATCAGGGGAATTATGCTTTTTGTACCTTCCATTTGCAAACTCTGACTGTTGCAGCTGTAAAACTGCTCATTGATGGTTCCTATTAGAAAAATGAATGGCGGTGTGTGGAGGTGCATGCAAGTACACACAAAGAAAAAGGTCTGGAGTAAAATACACCAAAATATTAACAGGGATGAGATTACAGGTGATTTTCATCTTTAGACTCTTAGCTGTTGCATGCATTTTGAGAAAGAAATTTGTATTTTCTAATCAGGCAAAACGAAATCAGTAGAGATGTTTTGCATAGAAGGAGAGCTCATCGGAGAACAAGGCAGAATGCCACGCTCTATTCCATCACAGTCCGGAACCTGTTATAAAACGAATCCCTTGCTGTCCCATGCGTGCCGGCAATGGGTTGATGCTGTGGGAGGAGAAACCTTATTGATCGGTGGATTTGTGTCAGGTGTGTTGAATGCAGTCTCATACACGTCTGTCTGTCTCCTTCAAGTACACCCCAAAGCTCGCAATTTTCTCTGCAGCGATTCCTTGAGCTGCTACCCTGGTTTTGTACATAGCATGCATCTGATATCTGTTGCTGCCTAGCACTGCTTAACTTTTTAAAATACGTTTTTATATCTAATAGTTATTCCAGAATCTGGAATTGTTCATCATTTAAAAAGTCTGGCCTCTTAGTCTCACCCCCAGTGAGTACAACTGACAGGTAAATGAGGCCTGCTTCACCTTGCTTTTGCTCCCTTTTAATTTTTCTATTCACCCTCCTTAACCCTTTCCCTCTGCATCTTTTCTTATTTTCCTCTTCCCTAAAAATAGATTTTCGCTTAACAATCTTCCTCTGTTTATAAATATGGGCTAATAAGGGGCCTGTGGAAAAGAAGAAGCTCCAGGAATGGAGCCAAGGAGACCAGGGTCTTAGGGAACATAACATACTATGGAAATCCTGGCCCCAAATTCAAAGACACTGACTCCCAATTCACACACACGCACACTCACACACATCATATTACTTATTAGCAAATGTCTACATTTTACATGATTCTCCTTTGAAACTTAAGAATTAAATGAAGAACAAACAACTCTTTTTGGAAAAAGATAACTTGCATTCCTCTTACTCGTCTTGAACCAGGTTGAGTTGATTGCGAGTTGTGTTCAGCTCAATGTCTAATTGTTGCATGTCCCGATCCCGAACTCCAGGCTCTTTCTGTCTCTCCTTACCAAACGTGTCCTGGAAAGATAGTCAAAAAACAGTCTGAATACATGAAACAACATAGACAGATTGCACAAGTATTATACTGAGCAAAGGAAGTTGAGCACAAAAGAGCACAGAATGTATAGTTCCATTTACTTGAAGTCCTGGCGCAGACAAAATGAACCTGGAATGATAGAAGTCAGAAGAGTGGTTGCCCTGGGGGTGAAGGGACATGCTTGGGAAGTGGTGCAGGAATGCTCTGGAGTGATGGAAATGTTTTATATCTTAATAGGAGTGTGAATTACACGGATATGCGTATTTATCAAAATTCATCAACCTATGGATGTCCCTGTAGGTAAATTATACCTCAATTTTTTGAAAAAGAGACACTTAAATATCATCCTACATTTCTATATCCACAATAACATGCCTAGGGGATAAAAATCTAAGAAGCATATGAAAATCTCCAGGGGGGAAAATGCTTAAAGACAACTAACATCTATGAAGTACTTACCACATGTAAGTTGTTTCTCATGCTGATCGCATTTAATTTTCACAATGACCCTATGAGGCCAGCAAAAGCATTGTCCCCATTTAGCAAATGCAGACACTTAAGTCATAAAGGTTAGACAACCTATTCAGGACCATTCAAGAGGGACAAGAATTCTGTCCAGAGACCTCCAAGCAGGAATCCTTCAGCCACTACCTCATAAGGCCCCGTTGCTTAGAACAACCTGCTCAACATGCTTTAATTTTGGAAAGAAATTTATGGACACCCATGTAAATATTTAAAATCAAAGTCACTAATGTTTTGCTTACCCAGCAATAATGATGCCGAGGCCTTAAGCAAGGTATACGCTCTGTTTCCAGTCTGATCTTCCACCGTCAAAACACTGACACTGTCCATGGAAACCACCAAGATCAACCACCAGTTATGCTACCCTTTGTCAGTCTGCCAAAATTGAGCTTTCTTCATACCTTGGAATTTTCCAATTAGTTTTATTTCAGTCTTTCACAATACTGAGCTTTCCCCATCTAATAATCTCTTTCTCTTCTGAGCCCCTGTGGTACCTTGTCTGGGTGAACTACTTTGTCATTTAAAAGTTACTATTTAATGCCTAGTGTGGGCCAAGCAGTGTCCCAGATGTAGATCATCACTAGATCCTTTTTATAGCTGAGGAAGCCAAGGCTCATTGATTCACCTGGTCACCCCACTAGTGAGTAGGCAGAGCTGAGATCCAGGTCCATCTTAAGAGAAAACTCAATCCACTCTGCCCCATACTACTGTAAATAGAAACTCACCTTTATACCTGTGTCCCAATTCCTAAGTAGAGTTGGGCCCCTCTCTAGGTCAAAGCCATAGCATGTGTTTGAGCTCCCAGTACCTGACTAGGGTGCTGAAAATCAAGGGGAATCCCTTAGCATCCTTACCTGTAGAGAGGGGACCTTGCTGTCAACAGGTTTTCCCAGGGAAGCAGCAGTAAAGGAGGCCTCCAGCCAAGGCAAAAGGCGTGATTTGATTAGTTCCACACCATCGTTATGTCCTCCTAAAAGAATCCACAAATCAGGTCAGCAAGAGAAACCCAACCGCAGCAACTCAGAGAGCACAAAAAGAAAAAAAGAAAAAAAGAAAAAAAGAAGCGTGTAGGGCTGGATGAGAAAGCACAGGCCATTCTCACCTTCTTGAGCTGTTGCAGTGAGGATTCCGAAGAGTTGTCCCTGCATCTTGGCAACTTGTTCAATGAATTCAAGGCAAAGACTTAGATTTTGATCACACGAGTTTGTCTGCAAAGCCAAAACAGTAGACATCAGTGCAATTCTTCACTCCCACTGCAGGTGGACAGAGGCCTCCCTTTATACCAGGGCCTCCTGGCTCTGGCACACTCCCAGGGGCAGACCCCGCTGTGTGTTCACCGAAACATAGTCCCTTTCCTCCCGGGCACACAGCTAGAGCACTTTGCCCAGCTTCCCTAGCACTTTGTGGGGCCATGTAACTGAGTTTGGGTCCACGGGATGGGAAGTGACATGTGCCACTTCAGGGTGTGACTCTTCGCCTTCTTTTTCTTTCCCCATCTGCCAGCCAATTGCAGAGGACCCCAAGGGCATAAGGGGTGGTGGGGCTGCAAGATTTGGGAAGCTGCTAACTGAATGCTTACAATGACTGCTACATGATTGAGAAAGTTTATTTGTGTCAAGCCACTGAGGTTTGGGGGTCATTTGAATACCAATAACCCTGATTCCCTACTCAATGGAATCCTGCAAAAAGTCCTTTCATAAAGTGAATAACCCTTTTTTAACAATACAAATCACTGCTTCCTAACTTACCTGCTTTACTGGTTCTGTCCGCTGCCTAAGTTCAGTACGTACATAAAGAACACTACTTGTTAACAGTAAAAAGGTATTGCTGAGCTGAGGATACAATGGAGAATACGACAAAAAAGATGAGCCAGGCCACATGGCACTTGCAGACGGGTGGGGGAGACAGGAGAGCAGACAGTTATCCTGCAGTGGAATAAGTCTCACCATAGGGGTGAGCGCAAGGTCTACTCAGGAGCCCATTGTCTTGGAAAGTCATAGAAGACTTCCTTCAGAGAGGAAGCGAAATCTAGGCGAGAAGGAATTCAGCAGACTTGGGGGAAGGGGTGGTTCAATGTGCAACATTCTAAGCCGTAAGAGCAGAACATGAAGGAGCCAGGAGGTAGGTCTTCTAGCTATTATCCGGCTTTTGCCATCTCCTTGGTGAACTGCTACTGTTTCCTCATTAGCTAAACCTCTAATGGAGTCTAACACTAAAGGAAAGGACACAACTGTAAGCAACAAACAAATCATGTGGGTGTAAAAATGCAGAGACTGATATATCATCTCAAGCCATAATAAGGCACTAGCAGGGGGCACTGTGAATCCTGAGGTAGGAAACAGGTTGCAAGGAAGACGGAAACTAGAATGAATAGGAAACGTTTAGATGACCTCCTGGCAAGAGTTGACAAGAGAAATGCATATCTGCATCAAAAAGGAAAGTGGTTGGGACAGGCGGTAAGCTCCCTGGGGATAGGGGCTGTGCCTGCCCTGTTCATTCACTGTTCTATTTCCAGCCCTGCATTCTAGAGTCTCTGTATATTCAAACAGTAAGTATTGGATGGGTGAGTGAACATGAGATGATTAGCTTACTTTGGATTTATTACATGCCTCCTAAGCGCCAGGCACTGTTCATGCTTATATATATAAACTCAGTTAATCCCCACAACAGCACGCTATGAGACAGGAGAACCATTATAAGTATCCCTGTCTTCAGGTGAGAAAACTGGGATGCATAGAGGTTGAATAACTTGCCCAAGATTACTTAGCTAATAAAATGTCAGAACTGAGATCAGAATCCAAGCTGCCTAGTTCCAAATCCCATGCTCTTAACCACTAAACTATACTGACTTGTAGATGGTGATTAGGGCTGGGGGTGAGGGAGAGACTAGATAATGTGACAAAGAGTGAATGGGGAGGGCAGTCAGGGAAGATCTCTCTGAGGAGACCCTGAGCTAAGTCCTGAATGCAGAGACTAGAGAAGGAGTGTGTTGGGCTGTGGGAACAGTAGGGGCAAAGGCCCTGTGGCAGAAAGGAGTTTGGCAACCTTGAGAACCAAGAGTAGGTGCATGTGGCTTCTGCATAGGAGGTCAAAGAAGTTGGGGGGCCTTGCTGGTCTGGCAAGAAGTTTGGATGGAATGGACTCATCATAACCTAGGGGGAGCTGCTGGTTTACTTTCCATGCCTGGTAAATAGTACCTGGTGACGAGCTCTGTTGTAGCACTTATTTCTGTTGTAGCCATTTGTTTTTCTGGCTCATCCTCTATCCCTTTCTCCTAAGAAGACTATGTGTTTTTAAAAATGACTTTTCCTTTCTCATATTTGTATCAATTGCCACTAGTATCCATAGCAGATGGAAGGGCTCAACAATATTTGATGGGTGAATGAATAAATGAATGAGTGTCTTCGCATAGTAGTGACGTCATCAGAACATTTGGAGCACACAGCTTACACAGCTATCTCCATTCCTTCTGTTGAACCAGCAGCTCCTTGCCCTTGCTGTTTAATTCCTGCACTCATAACACTGAGCTTCAATTCCCCTACAACCCCGGCTAGACCATGTAATATGCTAAGTGAACACAAAATGGGCATGGGAGTCAAGCAGACCTGAAGGAGTGTCTCAGCTCTGCCACTTGTCACAAGTTCTGTGTGATGCTGCACAGGTTACCTCTCTGAGCCCATTTCCTTTCCAGAAATGAGGATAGATAATGGCTTAGAGAGTGTTAGGAGAATTAAATAAAAAAATACATATTCAGCAACTCAGAGACAGAAGGCGTTCAACAATTAGTACCTATGAGGTGACATTCGGTATTGAAAGGATCAGTGGGTTTAGGCATAAGGCAGACCTTGGTTCAAATCTGGTTCTCCACTTATTAGCTGCATTCCCTTAGAAAATAAATTTCAAATATGAGCCTCTGTTTGCTCGTATTTAGGAGGTGGTTGATCTCACCAACTAACTTAGGTGCAGAATAGAGGAGATACACAGAAATTAAAAATATTATTGTGGTATTATTACTATACGCTCCTATGCCTTGCCCAGTGCCCAGTACAAACTAGGTGCCCAAAGGAATGTTTGCCAAATGTTTGTATGCACAACTTAAATAAAAGAATATATTGTTAGTTCCTGTTCCCAAGACATGTCACAACACGCTGCAACTTCTAACACAAAGCATTGCACAAGAAATTCAAGTTTCAATAGGGTCACATTACCAAACACGTGCTCACACAGGTAAATAAAATAAAGATATTGACAAATTATACTGTTTCCTAATCCCAAAGCACAGACTCTCAAAATTCCTTCATTCATAAATCATTGAGTTCCTATTGTATGTAAGGACTTGGGCTGGCAGCTCAGGACACAGCACCACACTAAAAAAATTTTTTAAAACAGTTGCCTGGCCCGGCCGGGCGTGGCTCAGCTGTTGAGCACCGACCTAGGATCCAGGCAATCGGGGTTCGATTCCTGGTCAGGGCACATGCCCGGGTTGCGGGCTCGATCAACGACTCTCATCATGGATGTTTCTATCTCTCTCTGTCCCTCTCCTTTCCTCTCTCTGAAATCAATAAAGATATATTTTTAAAAGAAATAAAAATAAAAATAAAATTAAAAAAATAAAACAGTTGCCTGGTGCCAACGAGCTCACCAGCTGGGAAGCAGGATGGGGAATGGGAAACATACATGAATAAAACAATTAACTTAGAGTTGATTAAGGGATCTAGGTAGACAGTGAGCTGTCAAAGGGGTAAAACTCACACTGGTAACAGGCGAGGGGTAAGAGGTTAGGGCATTTCAGGAGGAACAGCAGGTAACAAGGCAAGAAACAAGGTATATTATAGGGTAAAATGGAATACAGGGTCCAGGGACCAAATAATGAAGGACTTTGTCACATGGCCTCTGGGCTTCATCCCATCACTGAAAGATTTAACGGAGCAAGTAAAGGAGCATGAGTATGACACGGTCAGATTTGCTTTGCATTTTACAAAAATCAATCTGGCAGAAGCAGACCTGATGAGAGTTTGGATTAGAGAGCCTGCCTGGCAGGAGGGTAGGCAGTTTTAACCATCTGGCTGAGAGACGCTGAGGGCTACGGAGATACCAAGGGTCCCCTAAAGGTCCTTCCCAGCCCTATACCACATCTGGGTCTACCAAGGTCCCACTGATGCTAACTAGCATTAGCTGAGGAGGAAGTTGGGAGGTTTGGAAACAGGTAAGAGGTACAGGGATGATACCGCTTTGTGGACAGATTAAGGGGTCTGCAGGACCTTCAGATGGAGATGTCCAGTCATAGGGCCTAATAATTATTCTGAGACTAGGCAGCAAGAAGGCACTTTTAAAGGTGTGTGTTGGCGGTAGAGGGCAAGGTTGGTTCACGAGAAAGCTGTAGCTGTTCTTTGAGTTCCCATATACCTGTGGAGTTCTGGTTAAAGAGTGAATGGGCTGTTTCCAGATCTTAACTATTGTAGATTGCGCTGCTATGAACATAGAGGAGCATATATTCTTTCTGAATAGTGTTTCAGGATTCTTAGGATATATTCCTAGAAGTGGAATCACTGGGTCAAAAGGCAGCTCCATTTTTAATTTTTTGAGGAATCTCCATACTGTTTTCCATAGTGGTTGCACCAGTCTGCATTCCCACCAGCAGTGTACCAGGGCTCCGCTTTCTCCACATCCTCGCCAGCACGAGTCATTTGTTGATTTGTTGATGGAGCCATTCGGACAGGTGTGAGGTGATACCTCATTGTGGTTTTAATTTGCATCTCTCTGATGATTAGACGTTGAGCATTTTCTCATGTGTCTTGGCCATCTGTATGTCATCTTTGGAGAAGTGTCTATTCAGGTCCTTTACCCATTTTTTAATTGGGTTGTTTGTCTTCCTCTTGCTGAGTAGAATGAGTTCTTTGTACACTTTGGAAATCAGCCCCTTATCCAATACATCCTTGGCAAATATGTTTTCTCAGACTGTGGGGTTCCTTTGTATTTTGAGGCTGTTTTCTTTTGCTGTGAAGCAGCTTTAGTTTTGGAAACAGCCCAAGTGCCCATGAGATGATGAGTGGACAAAAAAGCTGTGGGACATATACACCATGGAATACTACGCAGCTGTAAAGAAGATGGATCTCGTACCCTTTGGGACAATATGGATGGACCTGGAAAATATTATGCTAAGAGAAATAAGCCAGGCAGAGAAAGACAAACATCACATGATCTCGCTTATATGTGGAATCTAAAGAACTTAATAAGCTGATGAACATAACAGATTCAATGACGTGGAAGCATAGATCAGACTGACGAATGTCAGAGGGATGGAGGAGGGCAGGTGAGTGGAGGGAGAGAGATTAACCAAAGAATTTATATGCATATATGTACAACCCAAGGACACGTACAATGGTGAGGGGAATGGGAAGGGCGGAATGGGTCATTGGGGAGAAAGAGGGACATCTGTAATATTTTAAACAAAAATTAAAAAAATTTTTTAAAGGGTGAATGGGAAAGCCTAAGGGACTCAGGACAGCAGCCAGTTGCATTTTTCCTGTGGGATTTTAGAAACAAGCTGATGTAGACTCAAAAAACTGAGATCCGAAAAGGAGCTTTATGTATGCTCTAGTCCAGTCCCTCCCATTAACAGACTAGGTACTGGGGTCCAGAGAGGTTAAATAAGTGGCCCCAGGTCATTCAGCTAGTTCCACGCAGAACCGGACCTAGAACCTAGGGGTGCTGATTCCGGTCCCTAGCTCTGTCTGCCTCGCAGTTCTACTTCCTATTAAGAGTGGGACTGTCCTATTTAAGACAGACCAAATGTAAAGTAAGTTCCACCTTCCATGCGGGCGAGAGGAACGGGAGCCTGCGTCGGAGTGGGGACTAAAGAGACTTGCAGAGCGCTCTGGGATTGATGACTGAATATTGGCCTCACACGCCCTGGCAAAGGGCCTTCTGAAATCTGCCTTGGTGCTGAAACTGCGCCGACATCCCACTGCTGACCAGCACACCAGTGAAACCCGCAACGCTGACAAGTGACTGGGTAATAAATACTGGGTAACAAATACTGGGCGTGTTTTTATTAAAACCTATTCTGATGCAACCCCGGGGTATCCTCATAGTGGGAGACTTGCGGGGAAACAGGAGAAGGGGTGTAGTAAAAGAAATCACTCCGGATGGCGATAGGGGCTCGGACTGCTGGCGGAAGGGACAGGAGGGAGCGTGGCGGGCTCGGCAGTCAGCCCCGCGGCAGGCGGCTCTCTCCCGTTGCTAGGGCTGCCGGCGTCCTTGGTTACCACGGCAGGAATCGCGCCCCCGACAGCTCGGCGGAGCCCCGCGCGCAGCCCAGCGCCGCCCGGCCTCGCGAGAACAAAAGCGCGCCGGCCGCACGTGCCCGCCCTTCCTTGGCCGCGATCCCGGTACGAGGCTGGGTCCCGGTGAGGAGTCGCAGCCGCCGGGGTTTTGCAAAGCGGCCACCCCGCTGCCAGGCCTAAAAAACCGCCGCCGAGGGCTGCGCAAGGAACTAGAGGGCGGGCGAGCCCGGGGGTCCCCCGCGCTGACTCACGTTGTACTCCCTCAGCCAGCGCTCCAGGCTGTCGTGCATCGTTCGTAAATATTCGTTGGAGACCAATTTCCTCAGGTTTTCCGCCATCGCTCGCTTTTCCGCTCGCCCGGCTCTGGGAGATGGACACGTGGACGGGACGAGTCGGTGGCCTCCGCAGGACCGCGGGGTGGTTCGGGGGGAAGGGTGTTACCTTCCTGGGGGGCTCAGAGCGCGGCCGATGTTTCCATCCTCCCCCTCAGGTGGGACCGGGAGGGCTCGGGAAGCCGGGGGGAGGTGCCCTGGGCCGCAGCCGCCGCGCCTCATCCGCCGCCCGGCGCGGTCTCCTGGCTCCCCCGCGGCAGCCGCCGGCCCAGGCCATAAATACCCCGGCGATTATTAAACAAACCTTGACGTGGGCGGGCGGCTGCTAGGGACGCGCGCCGCGGGCGCCGAGGCAACGCGGGTGTCGCCGCCCAGCCCCCGCCGCGCCCTCGGGCCGCCCCCCGCCGCGCGGCCCTCCCGCCTTCCCCCGTGCCTGGGCAACCTGCGGGGCGCGCCATGCTGCTGCCGCTGCTGCTGCTCGTCCTCCTGCTGCTGCTGCTGCTGCTGCTGGCGGCCGAAGGCGCGCGCCCCCCTCGCCACCCAGGCTCGGGGTTGGGCTAGGGGCCGGGGGACGCCGAGACCGCGCGCCCGGGGACGGCGGCGGCGCGCAGGGGGCGGGGGCTCGGGACGCTGGCGGCCTCCCGTCCAGAAAAAGCAAAGGTTCTTTCCGCGTGGAAGTTTTCGGTTAGGAAAGCACGTTTGGCTCCTCGGGCCGTCAGTTCGTCACCTGTAACACCTGGGACTTAGCTGTATGCCGCTTGCTCTAACTAAAATTTCAGTTCTGCCCGCTTCGCTCTTCTGCAGTGTTCCACGGCCCGCTGGGCACCCGGGTGCCCCAAGTCAACAATTTTTAGTTCCAAGATGCTCACAAATTAAAGTTAATCGCTCAGGATTGGACAAGATTGGGTAGTATATTTTTAGCATCGTTGGGCACTTTAAAGTTTCACTTAATTCTGAATTCTCTAATTGAGACGTTGTGAAAGTTCGGACCTGCTTTGGCACTATTTCAAAAGGATGTAGTAAGCAGTGCACCGTCTGAAGTACTTAAGAAATGAAACCATTTCAACCGTGAAGCAGTTAGAAGCCCTTATTTTATACACCAGCAAATGGACTGATTGCAAGTCATCTTTATCTCTTCGTTAAAACAGTAGGAGTGGAGCGAGGCCTCAGCTTGCTAAAGAGTTTAATTCAGTTCCATTCCTTAGGTACTTGAAATTATATGAGCATTGCATATGTCCGAGTACCATAAAATTCAGAATTTTCACCACCTCTTGTTTTTATTCCTCTTAATTACAGTGGTTTTACTGTCCTTTAATAAAAAAAATGAGAGGCTCATTTCTGGGACCTGTGTTCCTACCGTTTTCTGTAGACCACAAAATAAGGGCTGTAAGGGTACATAGCACGTGTCATTTTATCACAGTAGAATAATTACTAAAGTTAAAAAAAAGTCGCAAACATCCTATTAAGTATTTATCAGCCCGGCCAGCGTGGCCCAGGGGCTGAGCTTCGGCCTGTGGTCCCCGAGGTCCTAGTCAGGGGACGTGCCTGGTTTTCCTGCTGGTCCCCAGCAGGGGGCGTGCAGGAGGCAGCCCATCAGTGGCTCTCTCCCCTCAGTGAGGTTTCTCTCTTCCTCTCCCTTCCTCTCTCTGAAATCAAGACATATTTTTTTAAAAAACACTTATCAGATGCTTTCTTCCTTTAGAAAAAAATATAAAGGAGGATGAAGGGGTGGAGAAAAACATCGCAAATTTCTTAGTTTGAAACCAATTATTTCATATTTCAACAGGCAATTGGAATCTTGAATAGTCCTATTTACATATTCATAAAAAAGTTCGAATATTATGTCAGATCAGGGATTAAATCATCTTCCTTGCTGTGGGCACTTTAACCTCTAATCTTTGGTTTCATCATCTTTAAGGAGGAGATAATAGTTCTTCACAGAATTATTATGAGACTAAATGACTCATGTTAAGTACTTAGCACTGTGCTTGGTATATACTGTTAGTGCTTCATAAATGTTGTGATCACTATTACTACAAATGTAGTAATGGAGAAAATAAGGTTGGAAACAATCTAAATCTTCAATAGGGTAACGGTTGAGCAAATCATTCAATGAAATGTTGCGAAATAAAAGTCTTATAACCAAATAATATCTAGTATCTAGGAATTCTTACAATATAATGCAAAGTAGAAAAAGCAGGACACCAAGTTTTATATATAGGATGTTCCCAAAAAAGTGTATATACACACTTTTAATAATTATAAAGGCAGAGTTTATTAAAATACATTTCATTTTCAAAATTGAGCAATCAAATGTTAAAGTGTGTATACATTTTTGGGGGACACCCTGTATATTGTGGTGCTATGTGACATGAACCCAAGGTATGATTATGGTGACTTTAGTTAGCTCATTTATACCCTTCTGATTTTCCAAATTTCTACCACAAACACAAATTGCTTTTATGAAAATTTATTTGGAAACAAAGTTACCCCCAAACTTCACCACCCTCAGAAAACTGTAAGCCAAAATATCAGTACTTAATCTGACTCAAAACAGAATATGCTTTGACCAAATATCCATATTACTAATTTAATAATTAAACTTAGAGTCTTAGGATAGAATGGATCTTTGCAATCCTTATGAATATGCTACCTGGTGTTATTTATCTCTACAGTCCTCTAGCCTCACAACTAGATTCAAAACCCTTAAGGCCTGAAGTCATTTCTTTTACCTCTTGATTTCCTTAGAACTCTGGAGTGTGGTGCTGCATAGTAGAAACTTTTTATTAATAACAAAGAAGCATAGTGCTCAATGACTCGAAGGAAAGGAAATGTTTTAATGTTCATTATTTACCCCTACTACTTCCAAAAAAGGATCTGAAATGGTTTACGGTAAGACTTGTAGAAACATATCGTTATTTTTTAATGGGAAAAGCAAATATGCCCCCAATTTAAGCCTATGTACTAAGATTGAGCCATTTTTTACATTTATTTCTGAGTTTTGTGGAAGCCAAAGCAAAAAAGAAAATGAGTGTTATAATTATTGATTTTTAAAATATATATATCAGTTCTTTAAATGCAAATGCATTTTCCTGCTACTAATTCTAAAATATATTTACTCTTGTTCAAAGAGTATAGAACAACAGAGATGAAGGTGGTGTTGCGGAACCGGGGACGTTCACCTTATAGAAAGACCAAGTGGCACTCAGAGGCTCAGGGTTCAGGTTTATTTTACACCGGTGGGCCCAGAGGAGTCCAATTCCAAAGTCTGAGCCCCGAGCACAATGGAGCAAGGAGTTATATCCCGTCCATGCTTCCGCCCACATGGCAGCTATACCTTGCTTAGGGCAGGGAAAAGCCCTTTCTGGTTTGGAACATAGCAGGACGGCAATAGGGAAAGCAATGATAATTTTCCCTTATCATTGTCTTTAATAATCCCGTTTCTTAAAAGAAAATATAGAAACAATTTTGATACGATTGTTTCTTACAGTCACCTTCCATCAATGCCAGGGGTTAACACTAGAACACATGTCCTCAAAGAGAGGGACAAGCAATTAACACCCTATTTCTTAGCTCTGGTGATGTTACTTGCTACAAACTTAGAAATTCCATACCTGTAGGAATAAGTGGACATCCTCATAAATGCCCTTAATGATGGTCCCCACCCCAGAGCTTTTATGGGTGCTGGGTAGCAATCAATTAAAGAAAGAGCTAGAGCCTGGAATACAAATAAAATTCTTCTTTACGATTAAAGAAGAATCCATATGCTTCAAATTATAAGCATGCAGTCAACAAGGTAGAGGTTCCATTGAAAAAGTGGTAAGCCTACGTGTGTGTGTGTGCTCATTTATTCCATATATATATGGGAGAAAATGTCAGAAAAAGGTTCTATTTGGAGAATATTTTGACTAATTTTATCCCAATTTTATTATTTTAGGATATTATCAACTAGGCCATTATTTGGAAAGGTAAAAAGCAATCTTTTTTTGTGATACACTTTTGGGTATCTTGGAGAAGTTGAAAGAACTAACAACATGGGCACTCTTTCTTCATCTTACACTCTGCCTAGAGTGGTTTATCATGACTTCACATAACACTTTAATCACTCTGAGCTTCATTTTTTTCTATCTATATAATAAAAAGCATGGACTAAATGAGTTCTTAAGATCTCTTGCAGTTTTGACATTCATTAATGCTAATTTTTGTTTTTGTTTTTTAACATACTGGTTAAAAAACAAAATAAATCTTGCCCTTTGTTTCAATTTTTGGTTCACAGTTCAGTTTGAGTCAAGCCTTGATTTTGAGAGCATTAGCTAATCATCAGAAGTTGAGCATCTTTCTTGAGTACAATTTATTCTGCTGGAATAATTAATACACCTAACCTCCAAGAAATAAGGTATTTCTCCATAGTTGCATTTTAAATCAATTTAAACCCAGCTTAAACTGACAAAAATCTTCCTAACTTCCCCAGCCCCTCAGAGCTCATCACTCTCATCTTTGTTTTCTGTCTTTAACTTTTCGAACACGTTAATACTGTTGAAATTATCACAGGATATTATACTATTTGTCTGCCTTTGATATAAGCTTGTGAGCTTCTTGGAAAAAAGAGGCTTATTTAGCTTTATATCTTCAGCACAGCAACTGGTACTTTCTAGGCCCTCTATATAAGTTTGTTAAACTGAATTTCAAAAAAAAGGAAAAAGGGAGGAGGGGAGGGAAAAAGGAAGAAAGAAAGGAGATGATTGGCTCCTTTGCATCTGATGTCATAATCCCTTTGAGTTTGAAAAAAGCAAAAGTGGTAGCCAGTTGGTGTTCTATGGCATCATAATTCTATCACCCAGCCAGGAGCCATTTGTTCTAGAGAAGTGCAGTGTGTTAAATATCTGGATGCAACAGGCTTTCTGAAAGTCCTTAGTTTTTGTCCACTCTGAATTTTACCTACATTGGTCAACTGGAGAGACTTTCAATTTGGGAGTTTAAGCAGCCAATGAAAGATTAACAGATTCCGCTAACTGAAGTGAGAGCTGTGAATGTAGGTAGTTTCATGCTACACCAAACATAAATATATGCAATAAGCTACAAGGACGTGTGGTGGGATCCTCATCAGAATACCCAGCTCTTCCTCACTCCCGACAGAGTGGCTAAAGAAGAATCTCTTCTGCTCTGGTCAGGATGGTTTTCAGGTGCCCCTGACCCCCTTCTGTGTGTGCCACTCTATTCTCATCCTACAGCTGTTTGTATGAGAAGCTTGCTCTTTTGGGTCAGGGCCCAACTGTTTGAAGATTTCAGCTTTGCTGACCCACTTGCATGAAGTTTCCTTTAAATTCAGTTCTTGCTGGTCGTATTGCTAAGCCACTTCTTCCCCTCAGAGGTAGCAAAACACGAATTTGTCCATTTACTCAGTGTTCCGGAACCTGAGTGCTTGAGGCCCTCAAGTTACCAGCTACATTCAGTCCTTGTTCTCTGCCACACAGGAAGGGAAAAGATGTTTTTTAACACCCACCCACTGGTAGTGTCACTCACTAAGGGGATTCACAAAGAGCAGATTCGGAGGAAAGACTGAGTTCAGTTTTTGGATGTGTTGAGCTTGAAGTGTGACTTAGTTTCTTAAGGGCTGCTATTAACAAGTTACCACCAACCTGAAGACTTCAAACAACAGTGATATATTCTCTCGCAGTTCTGGAAGCCAGAAGTCAGAAATGAGTAGGGTTAGTTCCTCCTGGAAGCTCTGCGGGGAATCTGTTCTGTGCCTCTCTGCCAGCTTCTGGTAACGTCTTCCCATCCCCGCCTCGTAGACACATCACCCCAGTCTCTGCCTCTGTCTCCACATATCCTCTCCTCTGTGGGTGTGTCTGTCCTCTCCTCTTCTTTTAAGGACACCAGTCATTAGATTTAGGGCCCACCCAATCCAGGGTGATCTTAATCACATCCGCCAAGACCCTATTTCCAAATATCATCACATTCGCAGGTACAGGAATTCGGACTTGTATATATCTCTTGGGGGACACTATCCAACCCACTATAAAGTGAATGAAGGGGTAACTAACTGTGTTCATAACCTGACTAGTACTGTCGCCTTGGTCTGCACTTCTAAGTGCTAATACTATGCAACAGGCAAAAGGAAATGCAGAATTAAAGACTCTTATATGGTAGAAAGAGCAAAGACTTTAGTCAGGTGGACCTAGGTTCAATCTTAGCTCTTTAGTAGTTGAAAACCTGCTTAGCCTTTTAACCTCTACAAGCCTTGATTTCTTCATTTGTAAAATGGGGATAATATGACCTATCTCATAACACTGCTGGGAGAATCCAAGAGGCATTGCCAGGTACACAGTAGTCTCTATTATTTCGGGGGAAAAAGAAAAGCTTGAAGACAATAAATACATTTTGAAATGACCACATTAGCTAAAATTGGGGGAGAAGAGTAAAGTTTATGAGAGGCTTATTATGCAACAGATTTTCTATTTAAACTTCCCAGCAAGCCTCTGGTGTAAAGCAGGCAGAGCAGCGAAACAACGGCTGTAGGCGGCAAAAAGCCAAACTGGTCTAGTTCCCCGAGGAAGAGAGGTTTTGCCAGCTAGTCTCTGAGTCAGGCAGCCCCCGGGCCCGAAGGTGCTTATTAGAAGTGGCTTCGGCTGCCTGAGGAGTTTTTGCACCGTGATTGCTACTGCCCTCGCTGCGCTTAACACACACACACGCACCTGAGAGGATTTGGGGATCACTGCGGATTCGGAACAAGGAACGTGTACTCAGGTGACGTGTAGGTCTGGGCGCTTCCTGGCGGGCAGCACATGCCGGTCCAGTAGGTTCCCCGGGACGCACGGTCTCCAGGACAGAAGGAAAGCGCCGCAAGGCACAGAGAAAGCGGACTTCACAGGCCCTGCAAAGTTAAGCAGCATCGCGGGGTGGCCGGCCTCCTGCAGGGCTCTCCCGCTTCGCACTGCGGCTGGCTAATGGGCAGTCTGTCACCTCCGGCCAGCACGGCCACCACCCCGCCCTCGCCGCCAGCCTCTAGAGAACGCCGCCCCGCTCAGCGGGGAGACCCGGCCGGCGACGCGACGAGCGCGGGGGGCCGGGGACAGGCGTCCTCCCGCCCCTCCGGGAGGGCCCCGAGGCGGCCGGGTCGCGCGGAGTCCGGGTGCGCGGGAAGGCGGGGCCGCAGCCCGGGGGCAGGGGCGGCGCAGCGCGCTCGCAGCTCCGCGGGCTGCAAACCTCCCGCGGGGGCAGCGGCCCCCCCCCGCCCCGGCCGCCAGGGCGCAGGCGCAGGCGCTGGGGGGCGGCGGCGGGCGCGGGAAGATGGCGGCGGCGGCGGCGGCGGCCGAGCAGGTCTGTGAGCCCCGCCGCGGCTGGGGGCTGGGGGCGGAGGGGCAGGGGCGCCGCGGTCCTGCCGGTGGGGCCCGCGGGAGAGCCGGCAGGGGCGGGGGCGGGGGCACGCGGGCGGCGGGGGCGGGGACCGGCGGGGCGGGAGGAGCTGTCCGCAGCCGCGGATGCTGGCGAAGGCCGGCGGGACGCCGGCACCGGCTCCGGGGCAGCGAGGGGAGCGAGGCGCGGCCCGGCCCGGGCGTCCCGGCGGCGGCGAGGAGGCGTCGCGGTCCCGCGGGCGGAGGGGCGCCCGGGCCGCCGGAGCCTGCGCCTGGACGCGCGCCGCGAAGATGCGGTAAAAATAGCCCCGGCCGGCGCCTGGCGCCGCGCAGCTGCCGCCGCCGACTGCATGCGCGGTGCCCAGGTTTCTCTCCCGCTTTGGCTTTTGGAGCTTTAGTCACCGGTATACAACTGCCCCCTGTCCAGTTGGTTTAAAATAATTTTTTAAAATGCTTTATCAAGTAGTTCCTGATCTGCGTTGTAAACTTGTAACTTAGAATAGCTTCAAAGGCTATTTTCCTCTCAAAGCAAGATACATATATTCATATTTATTCATATATATATATATATATATATATATATATATACAGGATGCGGCAAAAGTAGGTTTACAGGTGTTCCTATGGAAATTAATGCAATAACTAGTAAATAATAATACAAGAATAAACTCTTCCACGTACTCGAACCTGTGTTTGCCACACCCTGTAAGTGAATACATGTGTGTAAATATGTGTATACCTTTGGTTACTAGGGTGATTTCTTATAACAAAAATAATTTTCTTGGTCTTTTTTTTGTTGTTAACTGTTATTTCCCTTTAGAAAAAACAACAACTATGATGTGATCATTTCTTTTGAAAAAGCCCCATTCTTAAACAGTGTTTAAAAAAATAAAGATGAGTCAAGTAACTAATGTTCTGTTTCCAGAAAATCTTTTTTTTTCTGGAAAGATTTTCTTAGGTAATTAACTGCTTTTAGAGACCTATTTAGAGTCGTTCTGAGGGATATAAAATATAGAAGACGTGAAATCTGCCTTCAAGGAGCTTAAAGTCAAATTGCCTAATAAATGCAGAACAATCCACTAAAGACAGTAGGCAAGCTACAGGTTGACGCAGTAAAATAAAATTTTAAAAAAAGGAATGAGTGAAAGTGAAAGGAGACAAAGCTTGGAGTTGTTGAGATTAAAGTTGTTCCTTGGCTTTCCTGATTCCCCTCCTAATTTATCAGCTTTTTAAACAGTTCTTTTTTCATCGGCATCACCTAATGATGTTCTTGAGGTTCCACTGAGGTTTTATTCTTGCTTTACACATAAGCCAGGCAGTCGGGTCCATCTCTCAATTTACACTTCAAAGTTATGCATTTATGTCTCTAGCCCTGAATTTTCCACAGGCAGTTCAAACTCAAAAGTTTTCAAAACTGGGTTTCATCATACTTACTATTTAAAGTGCTACAACCATTCGTTCTCCTGGTTAACCTAGCCAGAATCTTGAGATCTGGGCCAGCTTAGGGGTGCCAGAAGGGACCTGCATTTGGTTTAATGCTGTGCTGTTCCAGGCTTGATATTTGAACGGAGAGCCCCACATTGTCTTTTCCTTCAGATCCCACCAACTATGTAGAGCAGGTCCTACTTGGTAGTGATCTTAGATCCCACTTGCCTAATCTTCTCTTCATCTCCAGTGCCAAAGCTCAGTCAAGCCCTCATGTGGGACTGCTAGAAAAACTTGCTGTTGATATCTTCAAGTCTCAACACCTATTCCAGTTCATCGTGTTTTGGTTTGATTTTGCTATAATGCAAATCTGATTGTATCTCGAACCTATTTTAAATTTTTGGTGGTTCCTTATCACCTAGTAAAGTCCATTGTTCTTGACATGGTACTTATGTCCATTCATTTACTGACCTCTAACCACATCTCTCATCTCATTTTTTTGCCCCATTCCTGTACTTACCCTCTTCACCATCCACATAAAGCTACCAAAATTAGTTTGCCCAGAGATGACCCATATTCAGAATTTTTATGCTGTTCCTTCTGCCTGGAATGCCTTTCTCTGTACTTTTGCCTGGCTAACTCCTGTTTATCCTTCAAGATTCAACTGAAACCTCAAATTTTCTTAAAAACCTTCAACTGATACCCCCACTTGCTAAGTAGAATTGCATTCCTTTTGTGTACCCTTGCCATGTTGAACTGCAATTGTTAGTGACCTTGACTATCTACCCTACTTGCTTGTGAGTTCATTGAGGGTAGGTTCTATGTCTTGCTCAGCTTGGTAGTCTGAGCATCTGGCATATAGTCACTCTTCAGTAAATGTTAAATGCATCCAACAAATATAATAACGTGCATAAATTGACAGAGAAGAGTAAAGAATGCATCCCAGCAGGGATAAATTTTGCCCTGCCTCTGATATGTAGACCTATATTCAAACTCTAAGACTTAAATTGCTAGCCTGTTAGCACTGTCACAAATAGCTGTGAAAATTAGAAGAAAGCACAGCTCCCTTAAGGTATATTACTACCTTGGGGGGAAAACTATCAAAATGGCATATTCAAGTCTAAAACATCTGCAGTGTCAATGCACCCTCATAGATGTTGCACCTCATGCAGATATACAGCCTACACAACTGTATTCAGCATTCTGTTTTGTGATAAAATCTGTTGAGTAGATTGAATTATATCCTACTGGGCCTTCTTTACTGCTTTGTGGAATTTTTAAAACTTTATCTGCCACGTTACTCACAATGATTATTCCTGTCTTTTTCCATAAGTGTTCAACTACCCCCGCACCGTAAGATTCAGATGGCCTTGCCTATAACATCCCTAGGAAAAAGAAGAATGCTTTCCCTTCATGGTGTCAACCATTTCAATGAAGTGGGAGCCCACCCCGTTAAGACTGCTCTTTTCTCCTGTATTCTTTATCACTTTCTTTCCTGCCTCCTGCAGGATCTTGTTTCCCACATTACCCTGCTATCTGCTTCTCTTGACGTCTTTCCCTCTGCTATCAAACATATAGGTCTTCCCCCAAATTGGGGGAGAGGGGGGAGGTACTAACAACAACAATAGATGCACAATTTTCCTCTGACAGTACCTAATTTTTTATATATAATCTTTCTTCTCCTTCTGGACTCGAAAATGGGTGTATACATGCTGGCGTCTTTTCAAGACTATTCCCTACTTACCAATTTGCTATACAGAGTTCACCTTTGAAGGTTGTGGAGGTACTTCCTGACAAATCAAGTTCAGCAACACTATGCAACCTGGATTTTCTTACCATTCATTGTATTTCTTATTTTCCATTGTTCCTGTACATTTAAAGTTTCCCAATACTACCTCCTTGGCTCTTTGTTCTCTTCTTTTTGTACTATTTTTTCACAGTAAACTGATATGGTCTCATAGATTTAACTTACTTCAAGGCCGAGAGCTCTCAAATCTGTATCAAGCTCTCAAATCTGTATCTCTAGCCCTGGCAACCTAATGTCCCATCCCACCCTTCCCATTGCTTTTGAGGCATGTGGTTATTTCTCATTGAGTTCAAATGCAACATATGTAGAATCTTCTCCCTCCTTCGTTCCTCATATTTAACTAGTCACCATTCAGTAAACATGAGATTCCTTTTGAACCTGGCTACAAATTCAGTTAACTTTTCTCTTGAAGTATATTTTTAATCTATCTTTTTCATCCCACCTTAGTGTATTTAGGCCTTCCGTTACCAGAAACCTCTATTCCTGCAACATCCCCAACAGCCTACTTCCTGGTAGTCTATTTCCTAACTCTCCTACAAATGCCCACACATTTAGCATCCTGAAACATATGTCATTCATGTTCAAAATCTTCCAATGTGCCTGGCTGGGCGTGGCTCAGCGGTTGAGCGTTGACCTAGGATCCAGGTGATTGGGGTTCGATTCCTGGTCAGGGCACATGCCCAGGTTGTATGCTTGAGGCAGCTGATCAATGACTTTCTCATCATTGGTGTTTCTATCTGTCCCTCTCCTTTCCTCTCTCTGAAATCAATAAAGATATATTTTTTTAAAAAAATCTTCCAGTGATTCCCAATTAAACAGCATAAAGACCAGCATTTGTACCCAGCAGTCAAGAACTTTCACAGCCTGCCCTACCTCCTTGATTATCCCTGAATTGCCAGATCTGACCCACTCACTCTGTCTGGTTTCCCTGACAACTCCAAGCCATCCTGTCTCTCCTCCCATTAAACTCTACAGCATATATTGTCTATACTATTGATTTTGGCACCTGAACCTACAGAATATTTCACTGCATTACTATTTTATGTACCCAAGTCACATTTATAATATCTAGAGGATAAGGATTGTGTCCTGTATTTCTTTTGTATTCCTATTTATGGTATTAGTGTTTAAGCATAAAGTGCTTAGTAAATGCCTATTCAATAAATGAATTTTCTCAGAGCTCTAAAACACATGTAAGTTGGACAGTATCCATTTCTACCCACTCCTTTTGTGTTTGTGATATACCAGATTAATACCTAAAATGTCATTCAACCACAGTCTAAGTCAGGTTCTCAAACTTTTTGCTCTCGGGTCCTCTTTATACTCTTAAAAATCACTGAGGATCCCAAAGAGTTTTTGTCTACGTGAGTTATATCCATTGATATTTACCGTATTAGAAATTAAAACTGGAAAAAAATTTAAACACAGGAATACACAAAGCATACATTTCATTAGCTGTTAGAGCAATGATGTCATCACATACAGTCATGGAGCCTATGAAAAATTCCTCTGTACATTCATAAGAGGAGAGTAAAAGAGGAAAAATAGTATCTTAGTGTTATTTTGAAAATAGTTTTCACCCTCCAGACCCCTAAGAGGTTTCAGGGAACCCCTCTAAGACTCCCCAGCCCATACTTGGAAACTGCTAGTCTAGGATAATGGTAGCTTTAGCCAGTTTTTAGCTTTGATAAATAACAGTCTGCCAGCCTTTCCAAATTCTTTTCATATAAATGAAAACATATACATAATTTAAAATAATTATAAATCATTAATAAAAAAAGATTACCCACTGTAGAATGTATATGTCAACTCTTCCCCCCAAGAGCTAACTGTACACTTTACTAAGTAGAACAATTCAAAGCAGAGTGTGAAAATCTGTTATCAAATAGTCACACTGAAAGTTCTTTACCACCCCTCTAAGCATAGTAATTAATGTCTTACTTGGAGCCTGAAACTTAACGTGATTTGAATTTATTAGTGGAAAATACATCACTAACCAATTCAGCTTTCTTTGGTTATGAATATGCACTTAATAAATAAATGCATCAAAAAGAGAGGGTATAGCTGTTCCAGTGTGTTGTACTTTGTTTTAGCCAAGTTCCAATGGTCCTGTAAAGAAGTCCATGCGTGAGAAGGCTGTTGAGAGGAGGAATGTCAATAAAGAGCACAATAGTAACTTCAAAGCCGGATATATTCCGATTGATGAAGATCGCCTCCATAAAACAGGCTTGAGAGGGAGAAAGGGCAACTTAGCCATCTGTGTGATTGTCCTCTTGTTCATCCTGGCTGTCATCAACTTAATTGTGAGTATGTGGTATAGAATATTCTTTTTTAAATTACCATGGGAATTTTTCATCTGTTCCTCAGTGAAATCATGGACTTTATTTCTACCATTTCTTTTGGCACCCTCTTTCTGCTCTCCTACACATATTTTACCTCTTACTGAGTTTTTAATGAATATATATAACTTAGTATGCAAATATTGCTGTGTATTCATTTTCTTTAAAAAAAAAATGTTCATGGATTCTCCCCTCAATCTTTGAGACCATTGCCAAGATGATTTTATTGCCTTCATCTCTCCTAAAAAATATAATCCTTCCTGCTTTCATTCAGTTCTCTCGCATTTAGTCTTGTCTCCTCAGCTAGATTTTTAAAATTGTAAGCCCTTGGGTGGCATTAAAGGGTTATATTTTACATTCTTAAATCTCTATTGTCAGAGAATAAAAGGATGTGGTAAGCTAGTTGACACTGAGGTGCTAAGGACACAGTATGTTGCCTTTTCCAAAGATATTTGCTTTTTTAAGGAATAAGACTTTTAATCCAAGGTTGTGACTATGTGAGGATTAAATTTGCAGAGTGATTATTGGTATACCTAAGACCGATCATGAACATAGACTTTGGCAGTTCTAAAGTGATTCCATTTATTTTTTACTTCTAATACTTCCTAGCCATTCCTTTGTATTTAAGTACACCTAAAACATTTGTGTCTAATTTTTTACTTAAATCGAAAAGAGCTGGTACTATAAATAGCTTTACTGGGAGCACATATTCCAAATTTATTTTATTTCGTTTATTTTATTGGAAACTTTTAGTTAAGGTTGCAGATTAAAAACATTTTCATCCCTTCTCTCTGAAAAGCTCATTCCAAGGTGAAAATGTCAGTATCTTGGAAGAAAGTGGGAGGCAACTGAAATCGTAAATCATAATATATGAAGACAAAAAGGAGGCAGCGGCATGGCACATAACTTACCAGAGAAAAGAAACTGCTACGTGTGCTGGGGAGGGTGTGTTGGTGAAAGTGTCGTGCGGAATCCTGAACAGCTTCAGGAATCAGAAGTATAAGTACCTTGAAAAGCAGGAGTAAGGCGAGAACTGAAAACAGCTTGTTTGAAAATCTCTAGGAGCCATGAGATCCCCAGCCTCCTTCTCCCTTCCAGGCAGCAGTTATATGGCAACCCTCCCAACCCCACACAAGAATACGCTGGACCAAAGAGGATTCTCACTGCCCGAGCTGCTGCACAGAGGAGGGTAGGGATGGGTTTCTGTACCGAAGGCAGGGAAGCCTGAACCCTGAGTACTGAGAGTCCCTTCCCCAGGTTCCCTGTCCCCATCCTCCACCTCTAGTTTCCCTGGTATCCCCCGGGCAAGAGGTAACGGCCTTTTCTGGAGAAACTGAAGCACCCAGAGAAAGGACCTTTAGATGCTGACACTTGGCAGGTCCTAGTGAAAAGGCCACGTGAAGCCTGTCAGTCACAAGCCCCACACACAAAGAACTTTTCATGGACTTTTTTGCAACCTCACTGTTAAATATGAACGCTGTGCCTCCAGGGATCAATATATTTTTTTTGGAAAGCTCCCAGAATTGAAAAATGATAGAGACCAAAACCATCCAAACCATGAGGAAAGTAGGAATTCAAGGAGGGAGAGAAAGTGCAACTTATAACAGAAAACTAAAAAACTAAAACTAAAATCAGTATCTTCAGAAAAGTAAGAGGATATTACATCCATGAAACAAAGACAACATGCCATTAAAGGAGCAGCTGGAGAGTAAGAAACACACTCACTTGGATGGATAGATAGGTGAGTGGGTGGGTGGGTGGGTTGATACTGGAAGATAAAGAAAAGGAACCTTTCCAGAAAGTTCAACAAAATTAAAGAACTATCCCAGGAACTATAACATTCTCTTAATAGGAGTTTCAGAAAGAGAAGAAGGAACAGAATGAAGACAGTTTTCAAATAAATAAACCAAGAAGACTTTCTAGAACAGATTGAAAAGTACCATTCTGGGTCCAGCATAATACATAGAAAAGATATCAGAGCCATCTGATAGCCAAAAGATATCAGAGCCAAACTGAAGAAAATCAGGAATTAGAAGATCCTAAAATCTTCTAGAGGAAAAAGACACAGGTTATGTATGTATAAAGAATAGAAAATCAGAGTGGCATCAGACCTCTCAAAAACAGCACCTGAAACTAGGAAGGCAAGTAAGCAAGGGCCGTCCAAATTCGGAGACAAAGCAATTTCAAATCTAGGAACGTATACCAAGCAGGACCATCAGTCAAGTGTGAGGGGTTATAAAGACGTTTTTTAGCCGTGCACTCTAAAAAAATTTCACTTCACATGCATTCGTTCTAGGGAAGGCACAGGAAGATGTGCTCTACCAAAAGGAAGGAGGTACTAAAGCACAAAAGATGAAGACACGGATACAGGAAACTGGGTGTCTACAGGGAGAAAGAAAAGGAAGTTCCAGCAGGAAAGTGAAGGAGAGAGAGTAAAGCAAGAAGATAGAGGTTCCAGAAAGATTTCCTGAGAGGGAAAATAGAACTTATAACTTCTCTGAGAGGCTTGGACTTCTGGAACATTTTCTGGAGAGACATTTGACAGAAATGTTGGAGGGTTTAGAAAGATTTAGTTAGATTTTCAAAGAAACTAAGCAAAAAAGGTAAGACAAGTATTAAAGTTTGAGGGACACAAGGTACAGGAAAGGAGCTTCTGTCATATACAGCATTTGGCTTAGCCGTGAATTATATTTATACGGTCATGATAATGAAAATGCTAGCATGGATTTAACCAAAACTTGAGATTGAAGTTGGGGGAGAAGAAATAAAAATGAGCTAAAATTCTCACCTGTTAAAATAGAAAATCAGTAGATAAATCCTAAAATTGATGAGAGAAGAAATAATGAACAAATATTATTTTTAAATATGAAGATAAATTCTAGACAAAATATATAAAATTGTTGAAAGTGGTTGTCCCTGGATGAGGTATGGAGGAGATAGAAGAAATAAGCTGCTTTTTCTATTATAGACCTTTTAGCACTTTTTGACCGTTGGCTATTTGCATGTAATATCCTGATAGAAACTAAATGGTTTTGTTTATAAGTAGAAAACCAACTGACATGTTCATCTCACTGATGAAACACTTTAAGAAGTATTATTCTTTGGCAATTACCTTTTCTATTTGTTTTCCAATTCTGTTAAGTGTTTAATGCCTGTTAACAGTGGGCTTGTTTTCTGTTTTAGATAACACTTGTTATCTGGGCTGTGATTCGCATTGGACCGAATGGCTGTGACAGCATGGAGTTTCATGAAAGTGGTCTGCTGCGATTTAAGCAAGTATCTGACATGGGAGTTATACATCCTCTTTATAAGAGCACAGTAGGAGGAAGGCGAAATGAGAATTTGGTCATCACTGGCAACAACCAGCCTGTAAGTTACCACATTTAATTGAGGGGCATTAGAGAAAAATTCTTTGTAAAAACCTAAGTTGATTATTGGAAATGGATATTTTCCTTTAGAGAAAAATTCATAAATGTATTTAATAATATTGTTGGTCTTAGAATCTATTAATGTTAGATGCTTTCGTAATATTCTAGGTTTTGTTCCATGGTAGCATGTTCTGTGATAGATATAATTATTATAAGAATACATAGTTTACTCCTGTCTTCTCCATACAAGAAAACCATTGTTAAAAGTACCTGCCCTGGTTAGAATACCCTGTACTTTCTGGGAGTTTAGAAGAGAATGTGCCAATCTAGTGTGGGGCAGCCCATGCCGAGTGGCTGCTATAACACAAGTTTTTAACTACATGAACCCCAAGGATAGACCTTCCCTGTCCATCACAGGCCTAGATCCATGTACCCTGCGACCCACGTATTTGTGCAGAGCAGTATAAGCAAATAAATGTGTAAGCCCTTGGGTTTTTTTGTTGTTTTGGTTTGGTTTGGTTTTGGGGTTTTTTTGAGCGGAGGATTGAAATCTACTTTTTCTGAATTATTTCCATTTATTTTTTCCCTTTTCCCTGAATTTATTGGAGTGACACTGGTTAACAAAATTATACAGATTTCAGGTGCACAATTCCACAGCATGCCATCTGTACATTATACTGTGTGTTCCCCGCCCCAATAAGCCCTTGTTTTGAAGAATTTTTCTCCCAAGTGGGTGGAAGGGGACAGACATGGTTAAAATTATTTTAAATTAGTCTGTTATTATGTAGTGTTTTTATAATGTTCTTGATGAATTTTTGGATGCAGCCTTCTTTGAAAACATATTCATGATAAAGTGTTTTTCTGAAGATTGTTTTTCAGCAAGGGACAACAAAACTCAGTGTGGAACAGAACAAAACCTCTGTTACAAGTGACATTGGAATGCAGTTTTTCGACCCAAGGACTCAAAATATTTTATTCAGCACAGACTATGAAACTCATGAGTTTCATTTGCCAAGTGGAGTGAAA
The DNA here is from genome assembly GCF_054644295.1 of Miniopterus natalensis. NCBI lineage: Eukaryota > Metazoa > Chordata > Mammalia > Chiroptera > Miniopteridae > Miniopterus > Miniopterus natalensis. The sequence goes on from NC_142081.1 coordinate 173,919,597, forward strand.
AGTTTGAATGTTCAAAAGGCATCTACTGAAAGGGTATGATTTATTTTCTTTGCTTTTTTAATGGAAGGGAATTACTGTCTAAAGCAGCAATTTTCCACGTTTTCCACCTAATGGCACTCAGAAACTAATTACTAAAATTCTGTGACACACCAAAAAATATACTATATTTTTTTGTGAACCTGACAAAAAATAGGCATAATTTTGATTCATTCACACTGACCGAATGGCTATTGTTGTGTTGGCTGTTTTCATTTTTTTATTTGACAATCTAAGGGGAAAATGTCAGTGCCTCTGGCTAAATGGTCAAGTACTGCATGTTTTAAAGATTCGTACCACACACCGGTAGAAAGTCACTGGTCTAAAGGTACAAAGTGGGAGGGGAGTTTCACTGTTTTATAGTGGCATGAAAGAAATTCCAGAACAGTAGAAAGGATAAGTTCTAGATTTGTCATTACCTAGCTTATGATCATTACCAAGTCATCTCTTTACCTCAGTATCTGTAAAACGTGAATGAAAACACTTGCCTTTCATATTTCATGGTTGAAACTCCTTTTCCTCTATGTCTGATAATATTGCCCACTTTAATTTCACTATTTTTTTTTTTTAATTTTCAGATTACCAGCAATGCTACTAGTGATTTAAATATAAAAGTTGATGGACGTGCTATAGTGCGTGGAAATGAAGGAGTGTTCATTATGGGCAAAACCATTGAATTTCACATGGGTGGTAATATGGAGTTAAAAGCAGTGAGTATTTTTTTTTAATTTAAGAGAATTATTAGATTCTTGGGTACATAAATTCATATATGGAATAGTGTACAATTATTAAAAATGGTAATTGTGTATTTTTTGACATGGAAAGATGTTCAAAATGGATTGCGAAGTGAAAGTTATAAAACAATTTGTGAAATATCTCATTTTTATTCTTAAGAACGTGTGTTTATAAAATCTGTAAGGGTATGCCTTACAGATTAGCTATGGGTAGCAGGATAACAGATGACTTTTATTTTTTTTTTTTCTGCTTGTCTGTTATTTTCTTTTTAAAAAGCTTATATGATGATACCTATATTATTTTAAAAGGCAAAACCAAAAACAAAACAACAACAAAAAAAACTTCCAAAAGAGAATTCTGGAAGATCAAAGTAAGTTTCCATTCTCTGAAGTTCTTGGGTTTCTTTTCAGTTAAAGATTTTTCATATCCCATCCTGGTTTTATATCTAGTGATGTGAAAATCAGTTAACAAATGTATAAAATGTATTTTTACTTACACATCTTTTATACTAAAGGAAAAAGATTTTGCCTTTATTCTAGCTGTTGAAAAGTGAGATTTTCTTTGTGCTTCACAGATTATATCTGAATTTTAATAGATGTGTATTTCATATAAGGGACCCGTAAGTCTGAAAACGTTTTACCTGCTCACAGTTCTGGTTAAAGCATATTTATTCAAAATGTCTCAGCCGCTTTGGCTGAGTGGTCAGACTGTCAGCCTGCGTACTGAAGGGTCCCGGGTTTGATTCGGGCAAGGGCATGTGCCTCGGTTGCAAGTTTGATCCCCAGCCCCAGGTGGGGTGAGTGTGGGAGGCAACCGGTCAATGTGGCTCTCTCCTCTCTCTTCTCTCCTCCCTCCCTCTTACACTCTCCCTGAAAGCAACGGAAAAGCAAATCCCAGAAGAGGGTTGAAAACAGTATCTTTGGGTACCTGCTGTATGCTAATTAATTAAAGCTGATCAATTTTTTTAACCAAGCATTAAGTGACAAACATGAGCTTAAACCTAAGGACTTACAAAATAAGTATTTCCTTTATTTAAGTTTAATTTCATAGTTCTTAGGGAAAAAATAAACTTTAAAATTAAGTTCTTTCACTTTCATAAACAGCTTTTCCTCCCTAAAGTGCATATTCTAATCGCTAAATTTAAAAAAATGAACATAAAATGTAATTCTTGTCAGAAATTCAGTAGCAGTACTGAGTATTGTTTACATTCCTGAGGACAGTGTTGAAGAATGGGCACAGTGGGGTCGATGTTCTCTGCACTAGAAACTCAAAGAAGCAATAGATGTGATAGATTCGTACCACACCATTAGCAAGTGACCTAAATCTTTTATTTCTTCTACCTGGTCATTCTACCTGTTGTTACTATGTTAAATATTAAAATACTTTGTAATGCACATACACACATATCAATTTTTCCACAGTTAAAGAAATAGATAATTATTGAAAAGATAATTATCTCTGTAATAGAGTTAATATTAGTGGTTTTAAGTGTATAGCTAATAAGAAAAACTTATCAAACTGCTTTTAAAAAACACTGCTTTAGCAATTTAAAGAAAATAAATGACCACAAGATGGCAGCATTGGAACAAAATTGGAAAATTTATAGACCTATGTTTAGTTCATATACTATCACTTCCTGGTCAATGAGCCATTTTCATTCTTCATAACCAACTTTCTCTCATTGCTTTAAATAACCTCTAGAAGCTGATGATTTTCAAATTTGGAATTCCTGCTCTAATCTTCCCTTTGAATTAAGATTCACATATCCAACTGCCTTCTTACCTTCTCTACTTTAATATCTAATAGGCATCTCAGACTCAACAAGACTAAAATCTTCATATCTTCTCTCCCTCCCCAAACATGCATTTCTTTCAGGGTTCCCAAGTGGTACCTGTCAGCCCTTAGCAAAGCCTTCAGGCTCTGCCCCCACCACCATTTCCTGCCTGCACTGTTGGAACGGCCTCCTAGGTGGCCCCAGCTCCCTCTTTCACCCTGTAGTCAGTTCTCTATACAGTAGACAGAGTGATCCTTTTTAAAAGGTCTTATCACTTCCCTGTTCAGAGAACCCTCCAAATGGCTTCCCATCTAGTTCAGAATAAAATCCAGAGTCCATTCCCTGGCCTTTCATGTCTGGCCCCTAATTATTTCTTTGACCCATCTCTTACCATTCTACCCCCTCACTCACTCTCCTTCAGCCACACCGGCCTCCTACTTGTTCCTGAACTCCAGGCGCACCTTCACCTTGGGCCTTTGTGTGTCTCGTTTCCTCTGCCCAGAGTGCCCTCCCCAGTTACCCACATGGTTTACTCCTTCGCGTGATCCAGTTTCCACTGGACTGTGACCTTATCAGAGAGGCCTTCCCTGACCACCGTGTGTAAAATGGAACCCCTCCCTGGTCACTCTCTCTCTACTTACCCTGACTTATTTTTCTCAGATGATGCCCTATTTGTTTTACCTGTTCATGTGTTTATTGTCTACCTCTCCCCATTTAAATGTCAACTGTAGAACTTGGACTTTGCCTGTCTGTTGACTGCGGTATCCCCAGCACCTAGAATAGTAGCTAACATATAGTAGACATTTAATAATTATTTGTTGAATGAATGAAAAGAAAAAAAAGAAAAAGAGAGGAAAGAGGGAGAGAGACAGGGCCTACAATACAAGAATGTTCCTGGGACAGAGGGACTGAAGAAGAGATCCTCCAGGCAGTTTCCTTGGAGTGCCTGGTCTTCAGAATTATATGGTTTGAATCTTCATTTGTGGTGATGCAAAAACATTGGAAATTAAAATTGATTTTCTCTAGAAGAAAATTCTTATCAGAAACGTATCAGTCAGTAACTTCATGAAAACTCTCTTAGGAAGTAAATTAAATGGTCTGAGACTTTATCAGCACCAGCCTTATTATGCACTTAGGAATTCTGATGTAATTTTAACTAATTGAGAAGTAAATTGTGTTACAAGTGTATTGGTGGTATACATTGTGAACTATTAGAGGCCACTGGTTGAATCTTGACATTAGTTTTGTTTTCTTTGTTGTTGTTTTGGTCATGACTTCACTCTTTCTTACTGCCTTCTTTTCTTGTTAATATTCCAGTAAGTTTTGTTTATTAAATTTGTTGTATCTCCATTTGTGGAAGTAAATAAATCATATTATTATTATTCTCCCAATAGGAAAACAGCATCATCCTAAATGGAACTGTGGTGGTTAGCACAACTCGCCTACCTAGTTCCTCCAGTGGGGACCAGTTTGGTGCTGGCGAATGGGTGCGCTACAAGCTCTGTATGTGTGCTGACGGGACTCTCTTCAAAGTACAAGTAACGGGCCAGAACATGGGCTGCCAAGTCTCAGACCACCCCTGTGGGAACACTCATTAGAAGAACCTGAGCAGTCTTCAATCCGTTCATATCTTGACTTCACCTTTTTTTTAAGAGTATGCATGCAATTATGTTTTTACAGAGTTTGTGAGAGCTGGTAATTATTTTATCTGCAGAGCACTACTGTATCTGTTATATAATCTCCATATTTTAAATATTCTCAGAGAGCCTAAATTCTGATACACCTTTCATTAAGTTGCACTGATCTTCAAGTTAACGTTTTCTAAAATAATTATCAGAAGTGAATAGAATCCAAATTAATCTTTAAAAAAGTGTTTTTAAAGTTCCACTGTTATTCCTTGTCTAAAAGATAAAGGGCTGAAGCGACTGTTTAGGTTCACTGTAAGTAAGCTTTTGGTAACCACTGGGCATAGACCCACTTAAGATGTTTAAAAAGTACACTGTCAATAAGTGTTACATGCACTGTCTTTTGGCTTCTAAGAGGAATGACAGATTTTTAGCACATTAACTTTCAGCCGTATTCTCACATGCAAGTGAAATCATTAAAGAACTTCACGTATGTGAGATAGTAAGAGACTATGGTTTCTTAGCTTTGCACTAAGAAGAAAACTCTCTGTAATAGGATGTTTACTTGTTATATATTAATAAATACTAAGTGTTCACAATGTGGTAGAAATTAAAATACCATCCTAGCTTTAACTTTGAGATAATGACAGCTGCTGTTTATTAAGCATCTTATTTACCCTACGCGTTATCCTAGTGTTGCATGTGTACTCTCTCCGATTCTCGCCCAAGCTATGTAAATAGGTTTATTATCCAATTTCACCATTAGGAAACTGAGGATCAGAAAGTTAAGAAACTTGCCTGATACCATGTAGAAAATAGTAGAGTTGGGATTCAAACCCAGATACACCTGCTTCCAAATACCTCGTTATTTTCACTATCTGCATTGGTCTTAATTATTTAAAACTCTACAAAGATGAACAAAGACTAATTCAGACTTACAGATAACAAACAAATAGCAGGTATGCTTACTCGGGTTTAAAAAATAAACCATCAATCTCGTGTCAATAAAAGGCCAATCCCTGTCAGATTTTTAAACTGTCCTAAGCCAGATCCAAAATGTTATACATAGAGAGGGCCAGTTGGCCTAGTTATGGGTTACCCAGTTCCCTCCTGATGGTCCGTGGCACACAGCAGTACCTGAATTGGGGGAAAGGGTTGCCAAAATATTTATACCTTAATTGGGGGAAAGGGTTGCCAAAATATTTATACCTTCAGCCCTCGGGGCAACACAGTAAGAAGTGGGGAGGCCATGGCCCCAGGCAAGTCCTGCTGGCCAGGAATGGCCTGGTGGGTTCTCCCCAGTGTGCACCATACAAATACTATTTTTAATGTGTGCCATGGCTTGAAAAAAGTTGGGAAGCACTGGACTAGAGGGTGCTAATGCAGAAAATAATACAAGTAATTTTTTAAGTATGAGAATTGATCTCTGCTCTAATATCACCATCCCACTGTAATGATTTACAACCCTTAAGTCAGTGATTAATGTGTTTTATATTCCACTTGAAAGGCACTCCCTGGTATTATTAAGACACACACAGAATCAGGGACAGAGACTTTGAAGTAGTGTACTGTAAAGGAGGCAGTAGTGATGAGTCACGGGCCCCCGCCTGCATCAGGTATAACAGCATTCTGTCATGGTCGCTTTGAGCTGTGTGGATAGGAAACCAATACAAAAACAATTTGCATTCAATATGTTACAGTTCTCTCTGATAGAACAACCAAATGCCTTAGAGATTAGGAATAGTGTACTAAAGTATACTAAAACAGAGATTCACTAGCTATACAAGACTGAGTGCAGTTTTTAAATGAAGAAAAAAGTGAAATTTATGACCTCTGAGTGTTAACAGTTGCAGTGATATTCAGAACCTATTTTAATATATTCAGTATCACTTAATATCTGAATGATATTCAGAAAAAAAATCATTGAAATTTTTTTTCAGATGCTCAGTATATTTTTAAATTTTACATTCATTATTGATCTGCATTTAGATTTGGTTTAAACATTTAAGTATTTTTATAAAAACTACAGAATACTATGTTGTAATGCATTATTTATTGAATATAATGCATGCAGTAATCTATTTTTACTCCTCTTTGAGAAATACTTGTGTTTTTGATACATCTCCATGAACTGCTTTTGACTTGAGAGGATATTTTGATGTTCTCATAGAACTGATTGTTAAGGTAGCAAGTATGGTATTTGAGGACACTTCGAAGGTCGTCCATGCCTTTTTACTGAAGTGTAGACGTGGAAAATTCATTGGAAGGCAGATTAGGAACAAACAAACCATCCTTTTTACCTGTGACCTATTTTGCATAACAGGAAAGCTTCAGCTACTCGATCTCACCACCAGATGGTATTTTTCTATAAACTGTAATGTTCACATTCCTCTTTCTGCCAGCTGTTCCTCCCCTACTCTGAGCACTGCTGTGACAAGCAGCAGGCTAGGGGGAGGTAGCTAGGACAGTACTTCAGAGGTGGATTGCAATGGTCAGGGGGACACATGAAATAAAAGCAAGATACATTAGAGAGCAGGTAGGAAAATGCACATGACACAAGGCGGGATTGTCTATATATGGTCTGTAATATTTAAAAATATACTTATTTGTATTCTTTTGCATTATGAAAAAACAAATTTTGTATACTAGCTTTGATGATGAATGGTGGAAGTTCTACCTAGTTTTGAATGAGTTTTTAGAGGGTAAGAATGTTCTGGTGCTAAACTCGACAAAGATGAGACCATTGATATGCTGATAACTTTAGCAGCCTTTTAAAAAGTGCTGCGGGACAAAGATGACAAATTATGCCAAACACAAATAAACCTATGAATCTGACTCTGATTGCTAACTTTTTGAGTTTCAGTCAATTCATTTTGTAACCAGGATTAATGACCTCTGTTTACAATAAAGATTCAACTGTTCGCCGTTCATTTTTTAATGGTTGAAATATTAGCGGGTTTCCACTTAATCATACAAACATGATGAGTTTAAATATAGCTTGAAAATGGGACCTCGTCAGTATTTGTGTGTGATCTCATCCTGGAGCTCAAAGGTAGAAGATGTAGAGTTTGGATAGTCCTGCCTACCTCTGGGCATCACAGATGGCCTCCCTCCGGTGGCTGTTCCTCCAGCGTCCCAGGGAAATAAATGTGCACGCTGTCACTGTGGCAAGAGGCCAGGACCTTGTGCCGAAAGGGTGAAGGTTCGCCCCGGGGCAGGCTCCATGGGCAGGTGGGTGGAGCTTCACGGGCTCAGGTCTAAAATCCCCACCTGGCTGGATCCAGGTAGAGACCCACTTGGAAACTACCTGGAGATCATGGGCATGGCTTAGAAACAGTGCTGCTATTGTTCTCTCTACATCTTATCAAAAATAGCCCCTTCTGTGTCTTTTCTTCTGATTGTTTTAACTTCTCTTCCTTTTATATAAGAATGGACCCTCTTTCCTTTCTACTTTCTGTTCTGGATCTTTTACTGCCTTCTCTCTCTCTCCCTCTCTGACACCCGTCCACACCCAGTGTTTCTAACTGCTTCCTCATACTTCAGCTTGAATGTGTCCACTTAAAGATTTACATTTTACCAAATTGTTTTTCATTTCCTCAGAAAAATTTTCTGGAGTTCTCAGGGGTTCCTTACCTAATATGTATAAGCTTATATGTAGTATATATCATTTTTCCAAATTATTACCTTTTACTTTAGGACATAAGATTATCATTACCTAGCTGTTTTGAACTCAAATCTATTAGTTAATGTATAGATCTCTTCAACTTAGGAAGAACCAGGTCAGTGAAAATCTTTTAACTTATGTCCCCTTAAGAATTTTTTAACTATGTTTCTTTTAAGTACGGCAAAGTGTATGCCTGTGAATTACTATATTTTTTATTGCTGATACTGTATTAGTTTGGTATATAGTTGTCTATATAATGATTGCAGCTTTCAGTTATAGAAACAAATACTTTTCCAACTAGAAATTAATTGAATTTCAGGTATTGCATAAGAGCCACACTATAAAAATAAGTCACTTCTCCAGGCTACAGGGCACCTTTGCAGTTCATGGCCATGTGTACCTGAATTTAGATGCCCTTCACAACATGGAGACTCGACCTTGGATGAACCCAAGGTTTAAAAGTTACAGGGTAATTTCCTTCGCTCCATGCATTCATCCATCCAAACAGAGCATCGCCCCACAACAGACTGCGGACTATTAAAAATGTAAAACACGAGGGGGAAATTTCCATATCCAGTATATCACATGGAACGCATGGCCCCTACCTTCTAGGAGCTCACTCTGTCAGGGAGCTTAAAACAGACACAAAACAAAGAAATCGCAGTGTGGGATAATACTGATATTCTGTCACGCTGAACGCTACTAATGCATTTATTCATTCGGTAAATATTTACTGAAAGATTTCTGAAAAGACAAAATCGAGGCTAATGCTGGAAAAGGGGCCTTCAGGCCGCAGGATCTGGGTGAGGGGAGGAAAAGGCGCTGAGCTCGGCCTCGGGAGTGAGCAGAAGCTGCATTCAGCCCGAGGCGGCCTCGGGCAGCCGCCCCGCGCCCAAGTGGCCGGGGGTTCGAGAGCGCGGGAGGCCGGCCTGCGGATCTGGACGCCAGCACTAGGAGCCCTCTGAGGGCTTCGAATGAGAAAATGGCACGAGGAAAACAGTATTGCGGGGAAATAACCCTTTGGAATCTCGTAGGATGGACCAAGGAAAAGAAAACTCGAGGCTGTGGCAGGAAAAAGTCCAGCCACTCTCTCATTTCAGACTAGTGATGAACTGGTTGCCATCAGAGCAGGCGGGCCGGGGCGATTTGTTGCAAACCTACATACTGAATAATGTGGTTATTTGTACGCTTACTGGTTTTTTTAATGGGATTTAGTGTCATTAAAACAAATTACAAAAATTACTCATTTTTAAAAAAAGACAACTTTGTGTATATATTTAGCCACTGAGGTGTAAATACTTGTTTTAAAACATTTAATTGCTTCTCAAATCTTTGGTGGAAAAGACACTTGAAGTTTCTATATCTTATTACGTCTCCATGGTTCAGAGGCAGAGCATCCTTTTATAACCCCTCTTATTTATGTTGGGCAGATCTAAATGACTTCAAAAGCATTTGAAATGCCACGGAGACAAAGCTTGTGGTTCTTCTAGTCATTAAAAAAATCTTTTGTGAGTTAAACTTTCCACCCTTACAGTTTCACAGTTCAACGTAACTGGGTGGCTTTTTGCTCACACAGTTAAGTCACGTGGCTGATTACAGTGTTGGAGACACTAGACTTTGCTCTGTTCTAATGACCAGCAAGGAGGCAGAGAAGCCTTTGATCTTGGTAGGTTTCCCTCACTCCCGAGCAGGCTGCATTGTGAATGGTCCTGGAAAAGCAGGCACAGAGGTGAGGCCCGAGTAAATATGTATTTTCTGAAAAATTGGGGGAGTCTTTCTTTAGAAGGTGACATAAATGTAATTTTATACTATAGCTATACCCTTTTTGGTAGCTTCACTTTAATGATGTTATTTCTAATAAATTTCTAAGAAATCAAACATTCACTTAAATTGACAATCAAGGCAAGATAATTTTCCTCAATCTTAAATTGAAAAGTAAATTTTCTGCTTATTTGCTGTTAGCTGTAATAAATAAGTCAATTTTGCTTTCTCCAGGCATTATGAAAAACCTATGTGTTAGAGTCATTACCATGGTTCTAAGTCTTTATTTTACTGGAACAAGGACCAACCCATCAAGAAAAAGCAGTATTTTCAGTTCTGAGTGCCAGTGGAATGGATATGTTCTGACAAATTGTGCCTTTACTGGAAAGCAGGATACACCTGGGGACATCTCACAGACAGCAGCCACAGTGGATGTGAGTTCCAATTTCTCTAGGGTCCTCTTACAATCGCCCACGAAAGAAGAACAGAACAGAAAACGTCTGGACCTCAGTAACAATCTCATATCGAAAATAAGCTTCAGCCCTCTTGCCCATTTACACAGCTTGGAAATATTAAACCTCAGCAACAACGCCATCCACTCCTTCTCATTGGATCTACCCAGTCCGAAGTCCTCAGGGGTGAAACGCCACAGAAGCCGCTTGAGAAGTGGGCTTCCACATCTAAAGCTGCTGATTCTTCAAAGAAATAAACTCAGTGACATTCCCCAGGGTAAGTACAACCTTAAGAGAGAGACTGGACCGAGAAACAATGAGTACTTGGAGGGTTAATGTTTTATGTCAATGAGAATTCCATGTTTGCTTTCAGTTTTGAGGAAATGGCTGAGCAAAGCAATTTGATCCAAGCAAATATAATAAAAGGAGTTTCTTCCTGGAATTTGAATTATAATATGTGGAATTTATAGTCAATGCTAATCTCCCATCACTATAATTTACAGTAATAACAGGTGGATTTGTCGAGACATTAGGAAGCATTTAAGTGCTAAATAATAAGGCATGATTTTCAATTAGCTACTTTGATTATCATAAATTTATGACTAAATATAGCAAATGCTGAGAAATAACTAGTCCAGGCACTTACAATGTGTAACACAATTCAAACTAAAACTATTGCCATATTTGTAACTTTTTTTTTTTGGAATATCTTTTGTTTCTACTTATCCAGTTGTCCTCCAAGTGTAGACTAGAAATATGCTAATATTATATATTAATATGTAAAAACTTTCTTACCAAGTCAAAATCAGAATTCCTGGTTTCTCCAGGATAGTCCACATACCCTCCTATTACAATAAGCTCTCATCCATTCTGACAGTCAGCAACCTCCGTGTTGGAGTTCCTCAGCTAACCCACCAACGTTTCGTTTAGAAAATGTATCAGGGTCATTAGCCAGGGCCTCCGCTGCCCCTTTTGCGGTCAGGACTGCGAGACGACTTCCTTCCTTGTTTGCTTTTGGTCTTGGTCACCGTTTGCTGAGTGCTGACTTTATGTAGGACACTGTGCTCCGAAAGGAAGTGTGAGGATTTTGTCATTTTTCTCCATCCCCAAAATGCATATTAGTTTTCTTCATCTTTCACTTCTTTCATATTTTTATTTTTTGGCTCTTTCTCCAGCTTCTGGTCTTGTTTTAAGCATTATTTCTGACAATAAAAGCCCGAAGGGGTGAAAGAACTATGCCAGTTGTCTTATCAGCAGAATTGTGAGAAGGGTAGGAGGCTTCCCTCCCTGACCTGTTCCATAAAAGCAACGTGTAGTATTTTAAGTGTAAAGTGTAAACTAATAGCATCTTATTTTACAATGTTTATTGTACTGTTCTTATTATAAAAGGAATACTTGTTATTTGTAGAACATTAGGATCTGAAGAAAAATTTTAAGGGAAAAATTGAAGTCCTATAATGTATTCTTTAAGTTTATTCTTTATGTCTATGTATATATTTTTATTTCACATTGGATTATCTTTCCATAATATTTCATAACTTGTGTTTTCATATCACAGAATATTTTGAATATTTTATCTAATTAAGCATAAATAATATTTTAAATAGTTTTCATATATACATATAATTGACTTAATCATATAACATTTAGGTTATTTCCTTTTTGTTTGTTATAACTCTTCGATGAATATCATAGCTATACATATCCGTAAGATATAACATTTTTTAACTAGTATAGTAGATGTGAATCTCAACCCACAAATTCAAGTGTACTGGAGATATAACCTTTTATTGTCTATAACTCAACAGTTTCTGATTCTGAGCCAGAATTCCACAGGGATCAGCTGGGGGCGGGGTGTGGGGCACTTCTACTTCACATCAGTCTTCTGCGAGCTTTCCTCTGCTTTTCCCAGCTTCGTACCACAGCTCTAGAATCTTACATCCTGACAAGGCATCAAAGTGTGTTGGGGGAGATGGGGGGGGGTCTGTGTCTGTATGCATCCATCTGTCCCTCACCCCCACTAACCAAAGAACATTTCTTTTCAGTCTTTTCAGTTTGGAGAAAATTCTTCCCCTTTTTGTTT